>NW_003852418.1:22680646-22706460 GCF_000181295.1 Otolemur garnettii | reverse complement strand
ACTCTACCCAGGGGGACAGCTTGAGGCTCTGTCTCAAAAAAAAAAAAAAAAAAAAAATTATAAACATTTGTATCTCTAATGACCAAGTCTGAACAACTGGTTTGTTGAACTCATATGATAGAGTAGCTGCATCCCAAAGGGCGGTTCAATGAGACTGACCTCCAAACCCAAACAGGACTTTCAAAGCTAGGGCTATGTAGGGACTGGCTCAATCCTCTACCACTTCTGCCCCTGGCTGGGATGGGGGAGCCCAGCGGACAGGCTCCAGTCCAGTATGAGGAGAGGGGTCTTGGCCAAGTGTGTTTGGGAATTCTCTATCCAGGACCTGGGAAGAAGAGAGTGGGAGCACCAGTTCCTCCTTATTATGCCTCAGCAGGCCGGGGGGGTCCGCCCACCACCAGCACCTCGGTCTCCAGAAGCCCAGCCTCCTACGACCCTGCCCTATGCACCATGACCCCAGCCCGTCTCCCACGACCCCGACCTGTTCCCCACGACCCCACCCCGTCTCCCATGACCCTCCTGACAGTGCCAGAAAACAGGAAGCGGACTATGGCAGCACTGCAAGTGCAGGAAGCGGCTGGCTGGGCTGGCGGGGCTGGAGGGGGCGCGGTGCTTATCTCAGGCTGCAGCCCCAACCCCTGGCCTCACGCCGGGCAGGGGGGCCAGGGCCGGCCCAAGGACAAGGCTTGCTCACCTGGCGGGGAGCCCGGGCCACCTCTTCCCTGAACCACAGCTGTCACCAACTATGAAGGGGAGACTACAAGGCCTGGGACAAAACTCCACTGAATCAGGGGTGTCCTTCACCCCAGGGAAGAGAGGAGGTCCCACCAACAGCAGGAGGTGACCCAGGAGCCAGAGTCCATAGGACATGCCCCTCCCCCACAGCAGGCTGCTCAGCCCTTCCCCCAAGGGCCTGACCGCTGCATTTCCCTCCCCCTCAGGAAAGGACTCACTTCCCCTACCAGGTGAGATCTCCCTTTGATTCTTCTGGGAGGAATTTTGATGGGTTGGGGGAGTTGGGAAGAGGGGGCCATGGTTGTTTGTTTCTGTGTTTATAAAACTGGGTCTTTTCCGAGGAGAGGGCAGGATGGGGACTGTCCCTGGGCCTCCCTCAGGGTCTTGAAGGCCACAGACAATGGGTCCCAGCACCTGGCAGTGTCCTCCCCACCAAGTGAGTATGTGCTTCCTGGGTTGGGGGACTTGTTTTGTTCCCAAGTCAGCCACAGCTGGAGCAGGGGCCTCCTTGCACACTTCAAGGTTCTAGACACACAGGGCCAGGCATCCTCCAGGTCTGGGAGCAGGTGTTTCCTCCTAGGATCACACTCCCCTGCCCTTCCCCCAACTGCGGACACAAGTCTGTTCTGTCCTGTCCTCTCACAGAGCCTGGAAATGGAGGGCAGACAAGATCCATCTTTCCCACATGCCCAGCTCTACTCAGCCCAGTTCAGCACAATTTCTAGGCAGGAGTGACACCAGCCCATGAGTGGCTGCAGCCCTCCCCTCTGTGGAGGTGGAGGTAGGGTGGGGAGACAGAAGAGCATGGGGACAGGGGTATGGAACACACAAGTTGCAAAGTCACTATTAACTTCTGGTTTTGCAAATCCAGGGACTAGCTTGCAGGCTTGCCTGAGTTCCAGATGTTCTTTCAAAGGCTCCCAGTCTAGGGAGGCCATGGACCCAGGCTCCCTTCAAAGCTTGCCTTCTCTCAGCACTGCACATGGGGTGGGGGTAGGGGGCTGACTCCTGGGCTGTGGGAAGTTGCACAACCCTGGCCATGCCCTGAAGGCCCCATCTGCCACCCTGGCACAGCCCTCTCCTTCTGGGCCACAACTCCCCACCTTCCTGGAACAGCTGAGCCCTGAGAGGCACTAGGGTGGGATGGGACATTACTGTGTGCAGAACCCAACCCAGAGACATGCTCTGCAGAGGAAGAGCCAGGATCAGGCCATGTGCTCTGGGCCTCTGCAGAAAAAACACCACCAGCAGGGCTGGTCCATGGGATCTGCCTCCAGCAGCCCCATGGCCAGTGGCTCTGTCCCCATGAGTGAGCCTCTTTCCACCTCTAGGTTGGTCTGTACAGTTCCAAATACTAAAAAACTAGTATTTGTGGAGCAGCTCACATGCTAGCCTGAGTCAAGTGCTTCTGTCCTCAGGAAGCTACAAAGGAGCTGTGGGGACTCTCCAATACAGTCCCAGAGCCAAGCACCTCAGGGTCTGTGCAGGTACCACAGCCTCCCTTCTAGTCTCTGTGGCTCTGGGCCTCTTCTATGGGCTCTGCAGCTGCCTGCAGACCTAATCTGGTTAAGTGAACTTTGTCCCAGAAACCCCCATCCTGAATGAGGAAGGAGCCACGGGGCCAGGATGCAGGAACTTCTTACTCATCTGTGTGGCCCTGGTTCGGGACTCAGGTGTCAACGTGTTTCCAATCTCTGAGGCCTCCTCCTACCCCCAGGAGGCTGTGGTTTCTGTTTGAAACTTTCTCAGTCACAGGGATTGTGGAGGGGGGAGGGTTCTCCCTGTTGCCCACACACCTTTCTAGCTTCTGATGCTTAGACAGCAGGAGGGGAGTGGGTGGGAAGAAGCCATGGGCAGCCAGAAAGTCATGCCCAGGTGCCAAGGACAAGAGAGGAGTGTGCTGTTGATGGCCCTGGCACCAGGGCAGCTCCAAGGCAAGAAGCCAGTTGGCCCTGGAGAAAGGGGGCAGTGGGAGGCTTTGCAGAGAGCCTGCACCCAGGCCAGACCCCTGGACTCTTTCACTGGCCTGAAGGCCCCAGCTCAGAGGCCCCTACCAGTCCTATTCTGCTGCCATACACCTTATGTTATCAGTCACACAGGATCTTTTTTCTTTCCACCTGGACACCTGGCCATACCCTAGCATCCCCAGAAATGCAGGTCATGCTCATCAGCCATGTTCATGGCTGCCAGGCTCTCTTAGGCACCTCTACTCTTGTCTGCATTCCCTAAGTTCAAGATGGGGAACCATCTAGGTCCTTGGGACTGCTGGACCTCCTCCCAATAACCCCCTGGTAGGCTACTAGGCAATAGCCACCCAACCTCACCTCAACCCTCACCCACCCACTGTGAAGTCCTCCATCCACAGGAATCTTTGTATGGTACATGCCAACTCTAACCCTCTCTCCCAACACTATAGGCTCCACCTAGCCCCTGCACTCTGATTCCCACACCTGCCCACACTGCCCCCACCCCTACCCCCGGGAGCCTGTAATGAAGAAACCAAGCCCAGGGACACTCTGTGTTTGTGTTCAGGGTGTGGCTTAGAAGCTTATGGGCTGACTCTGCAGGGCAATCAGGTTCTGGAGTCCAGGGATTTCAGCTCCATCCCTGGAGCAGAGTGCATGTGGCAGGTACTATTCTCAGGGCGCAGGTCTGACTCCGTGTGATTTGAGGCAAGTCTTGAAACCTCCCTGTGCCTCAGTTTCCTCATCTATAAAACAGGGACAACTATTCCTGTCATGCAGACTAAATGCATTAACACACACAGAGTGGACAGCGGCATCAGGATCAGCTTTTGTGGTTACTTCTTGCTCATGCTGCTTGCCTTGGTGCTTCCTGGGCCCCTCTTTCTCTGGGGGGAGGAACAACAGGTGTCAGGTGTTGTACCTGTTCTGTTCCCCTGCCCCTCCATGGGCCAGCTCAGAGAGGAGGTGACAGATCCTTGGCCCTATGCAGCTGTGGGTGAGGTTACCAAGGGCCAGTCTCACACCCTGCCCAGCAAATGTAGGGTGCCAAGAACCAGACAGCAGACCCCACGCCAGCCTGGCCAGTCCTGCAGAGGGAGCTGGGCCAGTCCCTGGAGCCCAAGCAGTGACCACCCCACCCGAGGCAGCAGGAAATAGACTGGCTGAGCTCAGGCCAGGGCCAGCCCCTCCGGCTTCCCTTCAGGCCTGTTTCCTTTATCCGGTTGTTTTGCTCTGAACTCTCCAAGTTCAGCCTTCCCCTCCCCATTTCCACCCCCTCTACTGGTCAGGTCCAAAGTGGAGCAGGACGGATACATGACGTTTTAGGGGCCCCAGAAGTCCCCCAGCCCAGCCCAGCCCAGCCGCCACGGGTCTACCCAGCCCAGAGCGGTAGACCTAGCTGGAGTGTGTCCAGCATCCCGCGCCCGCCCTCTGCTGCCCAGGGCCGGGAGGGCGCCTCTGCCTCTGCTCAGGTGTACCGGGAATGATGCCCCTCAGCGCTCTATCAACTGCCCCCAATTGAGGCGCAGACCCGGAGTGGCCTGGGGCCAAAAGCCATGTAGGCAAAGGGAAAGAACGGGACCGCAGCACCAGCTCGGTTTATTGAGGCGTCACTCCGCGAGCTGAGGGTGGGGCTCCCTTCTCCACATCCTGGACCCTCCGGAGAGCGCTGGCTGCGTGGAGGGAGAGCGCTGGCTGCGTGGAGGGAAGGGCTGAGGTCCCCAACAAACGTCATCAGGCGAGGCTTGTTTCCACGCTAGCTGCAGCTCTGCTAGGTCGCGCGGGGCGCAGGATGGGCCATGCTACGGGCCCCGGTGGCCCCAGCACGCAGCGCAAAAAGCTTCTCCCAGCAGGTGGCGACGGCATCCAGGGCGCGCAGCAGGAGCTGCCTTTGGCCGCCGCGACGCTGAGTAGGGCGCGTCTTGGGCCGCATAATCCGCTGTCGGGGACCAGGTGGTCAGCAAGCGTGCACGGCCCGCACCCAGCTCCTGGGAAGGGAGTCGCAGCAGGGGGGCCAACATGACCCCCCCCACCCCCCACCCCACTCCCCGGCGGAGCCAGGAGAGACACATTGGCTTTGTGGGGTCGGGGGAGGGCTGGACTCGTACACCCCCAGGGACGCACACCTGGTGCAGCGTCCTGCAGTAGCGCCGCATCACTGCCTCGGTGCGCACAGCCACAGTCCATGCCGCTTTCTCCAGCGCCCCGCGGCGGCGCCCGCCTATCACCCCGCGCAGTGTCCGACCCAGGGACGTGATAGACAGTAAAATACTGTGCTCCTGGAGAGGTTAGGGAGGAAAGTTGGGGGGAGGGGAGTGCGAGCGGGAGATTGGGAGAGGAGCCCCATGGGGGCTGGAGGGAGGGGCAAGAGGGCGTGGGTGCGCCTCCCCCATACCTTCTGGGCACCACAGGAGGCCCTAGGTTGTCCCCGCCGCCCTAACCCCCTGGCTTCGGTCAGGGTCAGGTTTTTCGGAATGAAATGTACGTGTCTAGAGCCTGGCGAGGTCCCTTTGGCCTCTGGCCCGACCTGCCTCATGGCGGCCTGCAGGTCCTCAAAGATGACAGCTTGGTAGTGGCGGAGCATGTCAGGGACGCTGCAGGCACGAAGCCGAGTCCTGCCTGGCGCGGTCCCCAGTAGCACCAGCAGCAGGACCAGCAGCAGTGCCCAGAGCACAGGCTTGGTGCGCACCTGTTGGAGACACCAAGTTGGCCTCCCGGCACAGGAAGCAGACCTGCAGCATCTGGGCCCTTCCCCCTGCCTGCGCCCAGGGGACCCTCGCTGTACAAAATGGAACTGTGGTGTCCAGGCAAGGGCTCCAGGCAAAGGCTGGGCAGGATAAATCCATGAGGCAGCAGATAGGCCTGTGAAGACTCGTGGGTGAGTGATGAGGGGTGGAGAGGCCATTTCACTGAGAGGTAACATAAAGAACCCCCCCCCCCCCAAAAAAGGAACAGGTCTAGAGGCCGCAGAGCTTGGTGCTGTGATCTCCATGCCAGCTAGGTCAGCAAGGGGTGGTGCCTCAAGACTGCAGCAGGCAGGTTGCAGCTCTGCACAGCTGGAGGGGGGCTGTCCCTCAGGGTTACAACAGGAAGTCGTCCCAGTACAGCCTTAGCCTGGCCATGCCAATCCAGCCCCATACCTTCCCACACAACTGCAGTTCAGTCTCCCCACCGGAGCTGGGCTAGAGCTTGCTGCTCCTAAGGCTCAGCAATTCCCACCCCCATTGAAAGGTCCTTAGAGACAAGACACAGGAACTAGGGTCTCCCTGCACCCCTAACCCAACTGAGGCAAGGGCTCAGAGCTCCCAGCCATACATCCTACTTGAAGGGGGTCGGAGACCCCAGAAATGACAGGGGAGGAAAGGGGCCACCAACATCAAGCCCCAATCAACAGTTGGAACCAACCCCAAAAGCTTCCTGTACTTACAAGCAACCCTCTCCTGCCATCTCCCAGAACAGAGCAGACTGTCATCAAGGGGAAGAAGCCCGAACACTAAGGAGACAGCCAACTGCTCCAGATTCCTATCCACTCCAAAGGGACCAGCCCCCAAACCTGTCCCAGTGTAGAGGCAGCCAGCCAATCTGGGGCTGGAAATTGATCATGCGAACCGACTAAGATGACAGGACTCGGCTTCCCAGCCTGCAGGGAGTTGAAACAAGCAGCACCCCAACCCTCACCTAGAGCTGGGTGTTTTGGGGGGGGGCTCTTGCCCACAGCATGAGGCAGTAATGGCTGGAAAAGCAGATGCACTTTGCTGTGAGCCCCTTTTAAACTGCTACCCCCAACACACGCTATGGCAACTCAGCAACTTCAACAACTGCCACGTCACCCATCCTGCCTGCTTTGGGTCAGAGGCCACACTGAGAACAAGAGCCTGAGTCCTAAGCAAGAGGCTGGAGTTGCCAAAGGGACATTCAGTACCTGCTATGCCCCAAGTTGGCCGTCTGGGCAGTCCCAGATGTCTTGTCTACACCCCCACCCAAAGGTCAGCCTCAGCACCATGTGGGAGGACAGGGTGGCTCAGCACCAGACGACTCCCTCCCACAGCTGCCGGGAAGGCCAGGGCACATGCACCCAAGTCAGCCTCCTTGATGGGAACCAACCGGGGATTTCCCAGTGGGGCGCAGCAGGGGCACAACCAGCGTCTTCCAACTGTGCTTGCTCCCAGCCTCTTGGGCCAAGTGTGCCCCCTCCCCAGAGGCCCGAAGCTGCTCACCATAGGCCTCTCAGGGTCTTGCCCTCCCTCACTCCCGCCAGTCAGTCACACACATGGTCCTGGGGTCCTCAGATGGGAAGTGCTGCTACACCAGGCCCAACAATCCAGGCAATCCAGCAGGCGGCTTTTGAAGTTGGCTCCTCTAAGCAGAGGAGGGAGGAGGCAGGAGGAGAGGGAAGAAGAGAGGCCACGCAATAGCCCTGCCCTCTCCCTGTCCCCACCTCCTGTCCAATCACATCAATTAACCTGACCCTGGAGCCCAGCAGCCACCTGTCCCAGTGCATCCAGGGCTGCTCTAGGTCTTGGGTAAGTTGCCAGCCCCAGGGAGAATCCGCTCTGTCAAGGAGCAGGCTGGGGTGCCTGGTGGGCAGAGGGCAGTGCAGGGTCCAGCTGAGGGGCGTGGGCGAGGCTGGGGCCTGCCTCACTGGCAAGTCCTGCCTCTGCAGGGTCCTAACCTGTCTCACCATAGCTGCACCCTATATGCAAGGGTCTTGCCCCAATAGGTCCTGAGATGTGGGACTTCCTGGGGCCCCACCACTGGCCCAGCCTCACCACTCCTGAGCTGAAGAGTCTTTCACTGGGGGAGGCCATGGTCCCAAGGTTGATCTCTGCCACCTACTGTGCTACAGGTGTGAGCACCAGCCCTGATAGGCAGGCAACAGAGAGACAGAACAAGAGCAATGCAAGGACAAGACCCACCTGTAGCCTGGGCTAAAAAAGTTCCAGTTTAAGAAAAGTTACCGGGTGGTGCCTGTGGTTCAAGGGTAGGGCTCTGGCCCCATATACTGGAGGTGGTGGGTTCAAGCCCAGCCACAGCCAAAAAATAAAATAAAACAAAATCTTTAAAAAAAAGAAAAGAAAAGTTACCTGTAATCTCAGCACTCTGGGAGGCCAAGGTGGATAGATCGCTTGAGCTCATTTTGAGATCAGCCTGAGAAAGAGCAAGACCCGGTCTCTAAAAAATTAGCCAGGCATTGTAGCAGGTACCTTTAATTCCAGCTACTCCAGAGGCTGAGACAAAAGGATCACTTAAGCCCAAGAGTTTGAGGTTGCTGTGAGCTATGACACCATAGCACTCTACGGAGGGTAACAATGATAGACTCTGTTTGGGGAAAAAAAAAAAAAAGAGCGGGGCCCATGGCTCAATGGGTAGGGTGCCGGCCCCATATGCCAAGGGTGGTGGGTTCAAGCCCGGCCCCAGCCAAACTGCAACAAAAAATGGCTGGGCGTTGTGGCGGGTACCTGTAGTCCCAGCTACTCAGGAGGCTGAGGCAAGGGAATCGCCTAAGCCCAGGAGTCAGAGGTTGCTGTGAGCTGTGTGACGCCACGGCACTCTACCGTGGGTGATAAACTGAAACTCTGTCTCTACAAAAAAAAAAAAGGTAAAGTATATTCTCCCAGGGAGAGAAAGAAGCTGGTGACCTACAAGTACACTCAGACAAACAAAAGTGGTCCTGTAAAGATAATCCTGGACCAGGTGTGGTGGTGCCTATAGTCCCAGCTACTTGGGAGGCTGAGGCAGGAGATCTCTTCAGCCTAGGAGTATGAGGTTGCTATGAGTTGGGTGATGCCATAGTACTCTAGCCAGGGAGACTGAGTGAGATTCTGTCTCATAAAAAAAAAAAAAAAAAAAGATTGAGGCTTGGTGCTGGTAGGTCAGTGGTTGGGGTGCCAGCCACATACACTGGAGCTGGCAAGTTCAAACCCAGCCCTGCTAAACAATGACAACCACAACAAAAAAAATAGCCAGGTGTTGCGGCAGGCACCTATAGTCCTAGCTACTTGGGAGGCTGAGGCAAGAGAATTGCTTAAGCCCAACAGTTTTTGAGGTTGCTGTGAGCTGTGATGCCACTGCACTCTACCAAGGGCAACATAATGAGACTGTTTCAAAAAAAAAAAAAAAAAAAGATTGATTCTGCATTTTTTATTGTACCTTTCCTATGTCTTGATATAGAAATACTTAACTATTGGCTCAGCACCCATAGCACAGTGGTTATGGTGCTGGCCACATACACGGAGGCTGGCAGGTTCTAACCCGGCACAGTCTAGCTAAGCAATGACAACTGCAACAAAACAATAGCCAGGAGTTTTGGCGGGCGCCTGTAGTTCCAGCTGCTTGGGAGGCTGAGGAAAGAGAATCACTTAAGCCCAAGAGTTTGAGGTTGTTGTGAGCTGTGATGCCATAGCACTCTACTGAGGATGACATAGACTCTGTCTCCAAAAAAAAAAAAGAAAGAAATACTTACTGTTGTGTTAAAGCTGCCTACAATATTCAGTACAGTCACCTCCTGCTGTCCCCACTTGTAGTCTAGAAGCAGTGGGATGTGCTACAGCCCCAGATGTGCAGCCACCCGGTGTGTGGCCAGCTATGCCGTCTAGGCCACTCTGAGCACACTTTATGTGCATTTCTAAGAACCAGCCCTGCTGCTCAGTGACATGACTGTCCTCTGACCATTTCGAAGCATCTGAGAAACCCCCTGAGTGCAGGTGTTCTGGAACATTCCAAGGGCCCTGCAGAAGCCTCCCAGAATGGGGCCTGACTCACTCTTCTCTGTATGACCCCTAAATACCCACCCAGCATTGATCAAACTTAGCCCCAAGGCTGGAGGAAGTGCTAAGAAGCCAGGCCCCAATGCAGGGCACAGAAGGCCACCAGCAGCTGAGGGGCTGCAGCAAAGTCCATGCCCCTATGAGGGCCTCAGCTTCCACACCTGTAGAGGAATGTGCTGGTTTTCAAACTCCAAAAACCTGCAGGACTCACTCTTCAAACTGAATCTGGGCACAAAGGCAGCTCTTGAGTTTCAATGGAAATACCCACCAGGCACTGGCAGTCACTCCTGGGGGTGGGGGAGGAAGGGTTTCCAGACCCACAGACTCTGTTCATGAGCTGGACCCATCCCAGGTTACCTGTTCCAAGATGACCAATCAGTTCTGTAAGCCCCACACAGGGGTAGTTGGTCCTTTGCCCCTAGACTGGCCAGGTCCTCAAGGCTTACAGAACCCCAGAGAAGGTGGACCCCCACCTTCCACTAGGCCAGGCCTCACACCCTAGGTGCTGACAGTGAGGTGAATGCACATGTAGCGAGGATGCTCACGGCTCCCCCGACCTCAGCCAGTCTCGCCTGTCAGGAGCAGGGCAGGGGCCATAGGCCTAGCACAGGCCCCAAGTGCACAAGGACTAAGCTCAGGGTCCATGACTGATAACACACAGGGCCCCTCTGGGGTGATTCTCTCCCAGGGAATGTCTGGGAACAGCTGTCATCCAAAAAGCCAGGTTCTGGCTGACTGGATGACCGCCTTACCACCTCACCTGCCAGCACCATCCATCTACAGCCTCTGGACCAGTGTGGCCTGCACATCCCTTGCAGGAGAACCAGTTAGCTCCTAACTGAACACACAGGCATGGACTCAAGACCTGAGAAATCCTTTATCCTCATATTGCTTAAAGGCTGAAAAGAAGCCAAGTCTCCCAGGTAACATCATTTCCAACCTAGCAATGAGCACAGTTACAAGTGCATTAAGATAAAATTGCTTATTACAAATTAGCAAAAAGAAATTCATCTGCACAAGTGAGAAAACCTCATACTGGTAACACTTTCACTCAGCACAACCCTGGGGGTCCTATAAAGTGTGGCCAGGCACTCTCAAGGCAAAGGTGGGTTCTGCTATTGCACTCAGACCTGGGAAAGGCTCCAGGTGTCTCTAGATCAACAGTTCTCAACCTGTGGGTCGAGACCCACAGTTACT
The DNA here is from genome assembly GCF_000181295.1 of Otolemur garnettii. Lineage (NCBI taxonomy): Eukaryota > Metazoa > Chordata > Mammalia > Primates > Galagidae > Otolemur > Otolemur garnettii. The sequence goes on along the minus strand of NW_003852418.1, from coordinate 22,695,797 downwards.
GTATTAAAGGGTTGCAGCATTAGGAAGGTTGAGAACCACTGCTCTATATTAAAACTGGGAAAGTCTTCTACTCCTGCGGGCAGGAGCTATAAGGCTCCTTCAGCACCTTGGTCCCACACAGTCTGTTCCATGCAGCTTCTGAGCACTGTAGACCTGTGACAGAGTACTCCACTTTCTCCCACTGTTCCCATGCATGACCACTACCCAGAACACCCTGCCCCACTACCTTCTCCACAAAAAATGGATGGCTCCTGGCTTGGCAGTGCTTTCTCTGAGAGACACAGGTGGTCTGCAGGTGGCCAGACTGGGGCAAAAAAACGAGCCAGGGAAGGGCCTCTGAGAGAAATGCTGATGGTGACAGATACATAAAAACCCTTTACTGAAGAACAACAGATTGGAGGGCCTTCCACATCTCTGCCAGGTGCCGCTCAAGGCCCCACCCCATGGGTGCTGGATAATCAGAAGGTGTTCTTGATGTGGCCGGCCACCAACACAAGGATCTCTCCAATCTTCCTCTGCCAGTTGGTGATGTCCTTGGACACGGCGCACCACAGTTCCCCATGCCGAGGCTCTGCGTTCTCACAGCGCTTCCTCACCTCCTCCTGCTGTTCCTGGGGAGGGGGTCACACAGCATTCAGACCCCTCCCAGGCTGATCCCTGAACCTCATCTACCTCACACCTATCCCCTTGCAGACTGGGCTCCCATAGCACCAACCCCAGGCTGGGGGACCCTGGGAAGAGGCCCCAGGCTCATTTTGTACAGCAGGAGGCAGAGCTGCCTTTGGCTGTTACCCTTCAGGTGTGTTCCCCAAGACACCCCATCCTTCTGGGGTATGCGGACCCCTCTCAAGTCAGGGTGATCCCCAGACCATAAGTGGGAATTATGCCAGGTTCTTCAAGTCACACAAGTGCCCAACATCTTTCTCTGAATGAGAAGTCTGGCTGCTGCCTCCCAGAGACCCCAGGACAACCTGACTGCCCCCATTCCCATGAGCACAGCTGTGACAATGCCTGGCTCTGGGGTGGTTACTGGGGCTTCCCCTGAAGGCTACCCCTAGGCTCAGGCCCCTGAGACATAGGCCAACTCCATTCTCATTCATAAGGTGACCCTAGTCCCCAGTCATAAACAGCTCACTAAAATATACTGGTAGACCACTTAAAATAGACCAAGCCTATTATGGTCAGGGTGCCGGGTGTAACACTGTCCCCAGAACACAGCTATAGAGGCCCCTAGACTCCAGCCCAGCTCATTCCCTCCCCACCCCACAGAGTCATGCTGGTCTTGGCCACTTCCTGGGCCCCCATGGGCTGGGACCACTTGGCCCAAAAGGCCTCACCTCAGTGCCATGCTGCAGCTCAAACTTATAGAAGAAAGCCCATGCATCCCCCAGGTCCGAATCAATCTTCACGGTGCGGTGGAACCACTCCCTGGCCTTGGTGATCTTCCGCTCGCTCCAAAATAGCCTGTTCCAGAAGGGTGGTAGAAACCCAGAGTAAGTGGCCACAGTGCTCTTGGGCTGTGGCATGAGCCGGTGATGAGCAGCCAGGAAGGCTGAGGGCCAGGGCCTGAGCCAGGCCGTTACTCAAGGGTCTAATCTGACTGCTTCTGAAAATAACAAATTCATGCAGAGAAAGATCTTCAAATTCTTGAAAATGATTAGTTTCCTTTAGGTCAAATATGTTGATAGGAAATGAAACTAACCCTGACAGAAACTTAAATGAAGACTCTGGGTCTCCTTAGCAAGGGGCCTGCTGGATCGTCCTGCTCTGCCCAAAGCCAGCAGCACCCCAAGGGAGCCTTGAGAAGAAGGGCTTCTGGGTAGCATTGGGACCCAGGGCCAATAGCACCCCAAGCAAGCCCTAAGAAGGGCTTCTGGGCAGCACCCCAAGTGAGCCCTGAGAAGAAGGGCTTCCAGGCAGCACCAGGACCCAGGGTCCACCATGGCTACAGCCCCCAGTACACATGCCCATTGTACCTGCCAGACACAGGTGCCTGAGGAATAGGCCCCAGGAGGACCACTCTGGCTATCAGAGCTGGAGTTTGCATGAGCCCCACCCTCTGGGACTGTGTCACTTCCACTCACCTGCCCTGTCACCAGAGGCCCCACAGCAGATGTAAGACACACCTGAGCCTTCCATTCCATTCCAGGCAGCTATGTGGCCTGGTCTCAGTTACAAAATGGAATAATTTCATGCTGATAACCTGATTGTTTTTTAAGCCCTGTGGTATTCTTAATTACTTGGTGCTAGATAAACTGTGATTTGAAGAGCACGAACCGAGATAGCAGACACACATATTAGCTTGGGAGTGGCAAGGAGTGACTTATCTACCTTAGTAGAGCCTTTTATGAAGTTTTATGGCTGCCCTATCAAGAGTGTCACTCAAGAGCAGGACCCAGGGAGCTGCCGGACAGACATAAGCTGGCCTACCTGGTCTGCTGGGGGCTGCAGGCACTAGAGGGGAGGGGCACATGCAGGATGGTGAGCACACCATGCCCAAGGGTACCACACCAGACCTCCAGAGACCAAGCACTCATGCCCAGGGCTGGAGGAGCAGGGAAGGTTCCAGGCATCACCAAGGGGTAGGGCAAGGTGGGCATAGGAACTCAAGGGCAGATACACCACCCTGTCATGAAAGCCATCCTTCTGCCTAACAGCCTCAGGACCCAAGTAGGGACCAAGATTCTTCCCAGTTACCTCCCAACCTCCTGGCTCAGCATACTCAGGCCATACCCTTTCTAGGAGGAGGCAGAGGCCTTGAGTCAGGATGGCTCTGGAGGCCCTGTGGGTGGAGGCCTGGCCACAGCCTTCCCATCGCCCCACACTCTGCCATGCCCCACACATTGCAGACCTTGGCCCTCGCTGCCATGGGGAACCTGCAGCCTCTGCCACCTGGCCACACACACTACACTGCCAGATTCTAGAGTCACATTTCCAGGAAGCCCCTGAGCCAGCACGCAGTAGACCAGTGTCAAACATGTATGAAGCCCCTTGCTGACCTCTGCTTCCCTTCAAGCCCCATGCTACGAGATGGCCCTCACAGTCACCTCCATACCCGTGTGCTGATCAGGTGGAACCCAGTTAGCTCTGCACAGTCTCCAGGGTCACAGAGCTGAAAGCCCTAACACAACAGAAACAAAACTCTTGGCTAAAGCCCTTTGAGCCAAAGGGGTTTTGCTTATTACTTAAATTCTATATGAACCAATACCAGCAAAACTGTCTATCTTCCAACCCGGGCCAAACTAAAGGTATAAACTAAAAGGTAGCGGTTCAGTGCCTGTGCCTCAAGCGGCTAAGGCGCCAGCCACATACACCTAAGGTGGCGGGTTCGAATCCCCAGCCCGGGCCCGCCAAACAACAATGATGGCTGCAACCAAAAAATGGCCGGGCATTGTGGCGGGCGCCTGTAGTCCCAGCTACTTGGGAGGCTGAGGCAGGAGACTCGCTTGAGCCCAGGAGTTGGAGGTTGCTGTGAGCTGTGATGCCATGGCACTCTACCCAGGGGGATAGCTTGAGGCTCTGTCTCAAAAAAAACCCACAAAACTAAAAGGTAGCAGAGAGAGCAGTGTCTCCCCTGCCCCACCCAGAAAAAGCTAGAACAGAAGAAGGGCCGAATCACACCCAGGGCACCCTCAAGAGAGGAAGGGACCCTCATAGCCAGCAAGCCCCAGAGAAGGCTGTCCCTCTGTCCCTCCCCAGGGGATGCTGGTAGCACATGTCACATGGTTTTCTCTGCCTGGGGAAATGCGTGCCCCAGCCAAGATGAGGGCCCCACCTTGTCTCCAGCATCTTTGGGACCATCAGGGAGGGCAGAGAGAACTACTCACTTGGCAACAGCCAGGAGCACATGGGGATCGTGTTCACACTTCTTCAAGGCATCCACACTCTTTGTCTTCCTCTGGGGCCTTGCCTCAAGAAAAATGGCTTCAGACCACAGGATACCTGAAATTCAGAAACAAAGATGTGCACTTCCACCTCCGTTTTTGCTTTCAGGAACCTGCCCCACCTACATAGGCAGCCCTGAGAGTCTGCAGGAATCCTGACCCAGGCCATGGCTATTCCCACCAACCTCTCACACACTGCTGACAGGGCCAGTGGAAGGAAACCCATGGAGGCCAAGAGCTCCACCCAACCTGCTGCAGTCTAAATAGTCCTGACGGTAAAGACTGGATAACCTGTAAGGGTTCCCTCCTACTAACTCAGTAGTTTTACATCCAAGAATTTATCATTAAGAAAGACACCAGAAATACTAGTAAAGATCCATATAATCAGGTGTCCAACCTGTGAGCCACACACTGATTTTTTTGAGGATAGTTTTTGTGGTGTTAGATATCCTATTTAATATGTATGGACCTTTATTTTGCTAATCAGCTTTCATTACTGTTTGTGTATTCAATGTGTGGGACAAGCCAGCTCTTACTCTTCTACTGTGAGGAGAGAAGAAACAGGTGGGACAACCTGGAGAAAGTTACCTCAGCACAGTGCTGGATCAGACACTATGGATTGCTGAATGACTAGCAGCTGGCCGACAGGCGAGTGGCATGTTCCTGACACATCCACACAGATAATTATACTGCTGCTAAAAACTTTTTTTTTTTTTTGAGACAACAGTGTCACTCTGTAACCCTGGGTAGAGTACCATGGTGTGAAAGCTCCCAGCAACCTCAAACTCCTGGGCTCAAGTGATCCTCTTGCCTCAGCCTCCTCAGTAGCTGCAACTACCAGTACCCGCCACAACATCTGGCTAGTTTTTCTATTTTTATTAGAGACGGGGTCTCACTCTTGGCTCAGGCTACTCTTGAACTCCTGAGCTCTGGCAATCCACTTGCCTTGGCCTCCCAAAGCATTGGGATCACAGGCGTGAGCCACCATGTCCTGCCACATTTTTATCCTTAAAGATTCAACAAAAGGGCCATGCCTGTGGCTCAGTGAGTAGGGTGCCACTGGCGCCCCGAGGGTGGCGGGTTTGAACCCGGCCCTGGCCAAACTGCAACAAAAAATAGCCAGCATTGTGGCAGGCGCCCTTAGTCCCAGCTACTTAGGAGGTTTAGGCAAGAGAATTGCCTAAGCCCAAAAGCTGGAGGTTGTTGTGAGCTGTGATGCCACAGCACTCTACCAAGGGCGACAAACTGAGACTGTCTCTTTAAAAAAAAAAAAAAAGATTCAATGAGAATGTATGATTCTCCCAAAATTTTCAGCTATATAAACTAAATACATTGTATGACTTTAATTTTGTACAATAACACAAACTGAAATAAATAAGCTACAAGTGTGATTCCTGCCCAGTGTGGTGGCTCACACCTGTAATCCTAGCACTCTGGGAGGCCGAGGTGGGTGGACTGCCCGAGCTCACAAGTTGGAGACCAGCTATGAGCAAGATTGAGACCCCCGTCTCTAAAAATAGCTGGGTATTATGGCAGGCACCTGTAGTTCCAGCTACTTGAGAGGCTGAGGCAAGAGGATCACTTGAGCCTAAGAATTTGAGGTTGCTGTAAGCAATAATGCCATGGTTCTCAACCCCAAGGCAACTGAGTGAGACTCTGTCTCAAAACAAAAAACAAAAAGAGTAGTGATTCCTAAGTGGTGGGCCTACAGATAATTTCTACTTCTGCCTTTTAACTCCAAATGTGTTTATTCTGCATATGTGTTACTTTAAGTAGAATGATAAAAGTTCAACGTTAAATCATAGCACTTCAGAACATAAAAATAAATTCTCCCATGTTGAGACCAGGAATTTAAACATCCTAATGACCAAGCACAGCTGAGACACCTGACTGCTGGACCAGCAACTGTTGGAAGCCTGAGTCCCTATACCCTGAGAAATGCACCCCTGCCAATCTGGGAAGCCAGGAAGCTGCCCTTACCAGAGTTGGGGCACTCTTGCAGTGCCTTGGCCATCAGAGTGTTGGCAATGTTCTTCAGCCCCGCACGGTACTCCAGCCGCACAGACTCCAACCTGAGAAGGTGGCCCAGGGATGCACACAGTGAGCTAGCAGCTCATACCAGCTGATGCCTGGGAGCTTTGGCGAGGCTGGTCTGAGGGGCCCTGGCCCAGTCACAGTGGCAGCTCAGATCCCCTCTGAAGAACAGAGCTCACCACTGGAGAAGTGAGGTGCCAGGGCCCATATCCCACCAGGGCTCCAGCAACTGCCCCCAAGGAGACTTTGGATCCTGATGTTACCCAAATGGAGCACAGGCACCCAAAATAAGCAGAGACTGGACTGGGAGACAAGTGCCACTCAATGGGCACCCAGAGCTGTCTCCAGCAGTGCCTGCTGCCCTCACTGGGCCCACACCAGCTCACCCCAGTCATCAGCCCCTCCTTGCCCCGGCGCCCATCAGAGCACAAGAAGAACAGCATCAATCCATCTGCAGACCTGTCCCAGCATCTAAGCCAAACCCTCTCAAGGCAAGGAACATGACTCCTCATGGCCAGCACCTGCCGCCACCTCCTGGAGCATGGACACAACGGCCAAATGGCTTCTGCACAAGCAGCTGGGTGAGGACGGCTCCCAGGGTAAGGAGGGCCAACAGCCCAGACTGCCCAGATCCTCTGAGACTCACCATAGCTCAGGGTTCTTTGGGTTCCTCAGACGAGACTTCTCCAGAATAGCCCGTGCCCGGGTGAGCTGCCCAATCTTCTCTTCCAGCCGCGAGAGCAAAAGCCACAAGGGTGTAGAGTGGGGACACTTCTTCAACTGCAACCAACAGACCAGAGTGGAGCTCAGGTAGGGTCTGTAGGCTAAGAGCACCACAGCAACTCTTCATACGTACTAAGGGCCCCAAAGCCAGCATGTCGTGCAGGGACACTGCATGCTCTGCCAGGAGGTGAGGGTGTTATAGTCATGCAGTGTGCATGGCACACAGGGACACGTGTGGGTTGTGTATGTGCTTATGTTGTGCACACAGCCTCCACACCAGCCATGCAGGGTGTGCAGCTTTGCAGAAGGAAAGTGCAAGACTCAGAGCATGGGACCAGGCCCCAGCCAGAGCCCAGACTGCCCACTGGGGCCTAGCGAGGCCCAGACTATCAGCCCCAGCCCTCCCCAGAGGTGAGGGGCAAGTGGCTGGGCACAGCTGAGGCTCACCCCCTGGCTGTAGGCCTCCCGTGCCTTCTCCATCTGCCCTTCCTGCTCCTCGATCTGCCCCTTCATCATCCACAGCTTGGGGAAGTCCTCGTAGGGACGCAAGGCCTCCTCACACAGCTCCTGCGCGGCTGCGATGCTGCCCAATACCCACTCCAGCTTCACAGACTTCATGAACACCTGCATGGCAGACACACACTGTCACACTCACTCCGCATGTCTGTCCTTCTCTGTGCACTTTTGCAAGTTTATCACAGCTCTTCTGTGTACACAAGAGGTGGGGACAGATGGAGGACCAAATCTCAGTCAAGTGGCCAGTCGGCCCACTTGCCTGCCCCCTGCCCCACTCACCCGAGCAGTGGGTGCACTGCTCCGCGCCTTAGCCAGCAGCCTCCGAGCCCGCTCGTACTCGTTGTTTTCGGACTCCAGCTTCACGGCTGCCAGCCAGATCTCCTCACTGTTGGGGTTAGCCTGAGAGCAAGCACAACGTGCCAGCAGGGTCAGAGCACAGACCCAGCACTCAGTCGCACCTAATCAAAAGCAGGCAGCCTGGAACCAAACTGGCCTTGATCTGTTACAGGAATGGCCTGGCCAGAGCCCTTCAGGCTAGGAGATGGCAGAGCAGACCGGCCTGGAAACACATGTGTGCATCCACTCTCACTCTGTGGTGAGGGGAGGCCTCCTAGCACTTAAGCAACAATAAGCCTCTTCTCTAGGATCTCCCAGAATTCGCTCAAACCCCGGAGTTGGTTGAGCACAACCTACACATATGGGCCCATCACACCCAACCCTGCACTTCCCCTAGGCCCAGGGAAATGAATCAGAGCTCCCAAAGGCTGAGACTGGGCCACACACAGCCCCAGTGGCCAGTGGACATGCAGGCAGGGCACTAGGCCCAGAGGCCCAGGCAAGAGAACCACCTCAACTGGCAGCTGGAGGGGACACCACTGTGATTACTTAGAGCTGCGATGCCGCTTACTCTTGAGTTTTCTCAAATAGGCAACTGACAGCAAAAGGCTACACCCAGGCCAGGCCCTTTCATGGTGTTTACTTAAGGAAGGACATATTTTATGTTGGCCTGGATTACAATAACAGACTGACATTTATATAGCGTTCTATAGTTTCTTAGAAAATATGCAGTGAAACTATTTGACTAACACCCACGTTGTCATAAAGTATTAGGATACGTAACAATAAAAAAAGTAAAAACAAGGTACTCATAAAAACTGCACACTCATGACAGCCAGGCATAATCAGGCCAGCTGGGCGTAGTTATCTGAGTGGGGCCCACTCACCCAGGGGCCCTACTGGCACCAGGTGGCCCACATGCAATCCTGGGCTCTATGTCCTGGAAGAGTTACATGGCTACAAGTGGTGGCACCAGGAGGTAGTTTCCCCAACCAAGCTGTCCTTTCTGCTCTCTGGTCTCTCAGCCTGGGGTCTAGTCCCTGACCATAGCATGGCCAAGGCATGTGTACATGGAAGTTTTGAGGCCCAGCCAGCACTGAGGCCAGGCTCTGTGTACACCAGGATCCTCACCCACCTGGAAGGCCAGAGCCAAGATGCTCCTTGCTGCAGGCACATCCCCTGCTAGCCACTTGGACTTGGCGCCCATGAGCCATAGCACCTCCGCTTTGGGGCAGTGAGCCACAGCCCTCTGCAGGAGGGCTTCCAGGGACTCCCTGCAAGACAGAGGCTGCGGTCATCAGGGCCAGGGCCATAAACCAAGCACACACCACACTCAGCTACGTCCTGGGCTCTGAAAAGATAGTTATTGCTCCAAAGTTCGACATAGTTAATGATTTACCAGATTTTACAATGGGGAGAGTATGGGGAAATCTTTTCTCTCCATAAAGATCCTAAAATCAACTACTGAAGAGGGTTCCACAAAGCAGCGCATTGTCTAGGCAGCAGAGCCTGAGGAGGAACTTCACAAGAGAACTTTTACAGCCATGTGTCCTGCTGGTAGTGATAACTGCCTGGTCTGGGGACAGGAGAGGCTTTTTCATCTTGAACCACAGAGTACACCCTGGATCCACCAATAAAAATTATGATCCCGGCTGGGCGCCTGTGGCTCAAGCGGCTAAGGCGCCAGCCACATACACCTGAGCTGGGGGGTTCGAATCCAGCCCAGGCCTGCCAAACAATGACGGCTGCAACCAAAAAATAACCGGGCATTGTGGCGGGCGCCTACAGTCCCAGCTACTTGGGAGATGGAGGCAGGAGACTCACTTGAGCCCGGGAATTGGAGGTTGCTGTGAGCTGTGATGCCATGGCCCTCTACCCAGGGTGACAGGTTGAGGCTTCGTCTCAAAAAAAAAAAAAAAATTACGATCCCATGGGCGGCACCTGTGGCTCAGTGAGTAGGGCACCAGCCCCATATACCAGGGGTGGCAGGTTCAAACCTGGTTCCAGCCAAACGCAACAAAAGAAATAGCTGGGTATTGTGGCAGGCGCCTATAATCCCAGCTACTCAGGAGGGTGAGGCAAAAGAATCCCCTAAGCCCAAGAGCTGGTGGTTGCTGTGAGCTGTGACGCCACAGCACTCTACCAAGGTTGTTAAAGTGAGACTCTGTCTCTAAAAGAAAAAAAAAATTATGATCCCAAGTCTATTCCTCTAGCATCCAAAGAAATGATCTTATTGGAAGAAAGTCATTTTAGGTCATTGTTGATCAAGAAGACTGCTGGCCCTGGGTGTCACGTGTAATGCCCAGACTCTCCTGTGGCCACGACCCCTCTGAGCCCACCAAGAAGACAAAAGGAGGACGTGGAGTGAGGCCTGACAGCAACACATTGCTCACAGAGAACGGCCCAGGTGCCACTACTACTCCCCTCTTAGCCAACCTGGGAGACCACAGGACAGTGGGGGGCCTGCTGCTGAGCCAGCAGTCCAGGGCAGCAGATCCTGCTTAGGTCTCAGCCCACACCTGGCACCACCCTGTTTTGCATTACATGGCCCCAGGTGATCTACTGCAGGGTGAGTACTGGGAGAATTTCAAAATGCTCCACCAAAAGTTAAGTCAAACCAGCACATCAGCTGGAAAGTGGAAAGAATGATGCTGACATTAAACACACCAAGAAGAAAAGACACGAGGGCTCAACACCCCTCTGTAAGGCCTGTCCCAACCCAGCACAGGGAGCAGGGCCCCAGGGCCTAGGAGAGGACTGACAGGGTGCTTGGGGACTCCAGCCTAATACCCTCAGAGCTGCCATTTAAAATAAGAAATCACAATGCCTGATTTAATCAATGTTTACAGACAATAAGGCAAACTCAAAAGGTTGTTTCAATTACAGAGTACAATTAAAGAAAATCATCAAAGACCTCCTCTGAGTGCAAAAATTAGCCAAAACTCAAAGCCAGCAGAGCTTAAATGAAAAACACATCTGCCTGGCCCAGATGCTGCCCTGGCTACTGCTGCAGGCATGGGCTATGTGGTTCCAGCCTGCAACCAGCACCCCCAGCATTCCTTGAGCCACCGGGAACTTGGGCAGGCCCCTCAATGACCAAACTCCTGAGCTCCAGCAATCTTCCTGCCTCAGCTGGAACTACAGGCGCCCACTACAACACCCAGCTAGTTTTTCTTTTCTTTTTTTTTTATTCACGATACACAGGTACTGGGAGACACCCAGCTAGTTTTTCTATTTTTAGTAGATATAGGGTCTCACTCTGGCTTGGGCTTTGTCTTGAACTCATGAGCTCAAGCAAGCCACCCACATTGGCCTCCTACAATGCATGAGCCCCTGTGCCCAGCAAAGTCCATGCTTTTCAACTATGAAATAGTGATAATCCTTTCACAAAAAACGGTTACAAAGATAGCTCCAGCTTAAAGTTTCAAGTGCCATAAAAGCTGCTTCCATTGTTACCATGGAAGGTCAGACCTCAACCAGGTATGCTAGCACTTCTGCAGGGATGAGGGGCTTACAATTAGCATAGACAGGAGCAGGAGGACTCTTTAGCCCAAAGGGACTGCCTTGTACCTGGTGCCGTGGTTCTTCTCAAAGTATGCAGCTCGTAGCCACACGCTCTTCTTGCTGGGGAACACCTGCAGGGCGTAGGCATAGATGGCACGTGCACACTCCAGGGCACTGTGGGCCACACACTAAAGCAGAGACAGATATGAGAAAAGGGCCTGGCACTGGCTACAGGGTATGATGACATGTGCTCACAGTGATGCTCAGGGATCCATCTCCTAGGAAGCGCAGGGTGCTGGCTGATGTAATTAGAACTATGATGCAGGACAGGACACCAAGATGGGGGGGGCATGTGAGCTGCCTGCTGGCTCTTAGCCTCCAAGAGGAGCCGGCACAGAGGAGCACCAATCACCAGCTGTCATATCCAAAGCACATGCACGCACACACCAGCACAGAGGAGCACCAGTCACCACCGGCCATATCCAAAGGCACATGCACGCACACACACAAGTAGTTAACTGCACTGTGCACCCTGGTTTCCTTTTAAAAAATGAGGTGTAGGTGGCACCTGTGGCTCAGTGAGTAGGGCGCCGGCCCCATATATAGAAGGTGGTGGTTTCAAATCCAGCCCCAGCCAAACTGCAACAAAAAAATAGCTGAGTGTTGTGGTGGGCGCCTTGAGAATCACTCACCCTAGTGCTATGATGTCACAGCACTCTACCAAGGGCAATAAAGTGAGACTATGTCTCCAAAAAGAAAAAAAAATATGAGGTATAGGTTTGGTGCCTATAGCTCAAACAGCTAAGGCACCAGCCACATACACCAGAGCTGGCGGGTTTGAATCCAGCCTGGGCCTGCCAAACAACAATGACAACTACAACCAAAAAATAGCCAGCATTGTGGTGGGCACCTGTAATCCCAGCTATTTGGGAGGTTGAGGCAAGAGAATCGCTTAAGCCCAGGAGTTGGAGTTTGCTGTAAGCTGTGACACCACGGCACCCAGGGCTACAGCGTAAGGCTCTGTCTCAAAAAAAAATAAAAAAATAAATAAATAAAAATTAGTTGTAATATGTTTTACATTATAAAAGTTATAGTACTCTGAAATCTTTAAGAGATAGAAAAACCCATCCACTCAAATGTAACTACAGTAAATACTTCTTTCTTCAGACATGTTATTTCTATACTCGAGAATGATTTTAGAGGGGACGTGGTATCTCACTCCTGTAATACTAACACTTTGGGAGGTTGAGGTAGGAGGATCACTGGAAGCCAAGAATTTGAGACCAGCCTGGGCAACAGAGTGAAACCCCATCACTACAAAATTAAAAAAAAAACAAAAATAGGGCGGAGCCTGTGGCTCAGTGAGTAGGGCACCAACCCCATATACCGAGGGTGGTGGGTTCAAACCCAGCCCCAGCCAACTGCAACAAAAAAAATAGCCGGGTGTTGTGGTGGGCACCTGTAGTCCCGGGAGGCTGAGGCAAGAGAATCACCTAAGCCCAAGGAGTTGGAGGTTACTGTGAGCTGTGACTATATGGCACTCTACCAAGGGTTAATAAGTGAAACTGTCTCAAAAAAATAAAAAAAAATAAAAAAATTAACTGGGTAGGGGGACATATCCCTGTAGTTCCAGCTACTCAGGAGAACAGGGCAAGAGGATTACTTGAGCTCAACACTCAGAGGCTGCAGTGAGCTGTAATTCCCCCACTGCACTCCAGCCTGGCTGACAGAGTGAGACCTGTCTCTTTAAAAAAAAAAAAAAAAGGTAGGCTCGGCACCTGTGGCTCAAGCCGCTATGGCACCAGCCACATACACCAGAGCTGGTGGTTCGAATCTAGCCCGGGCCTGCCAAACAACAATGACAACTACAACCAAAAAATAGCTGAGTGTTCTGGCAGGCACCTGTGGTCCCAGCTACTTGGGAGACTGAGGCAAGAGAATAACTTAAGCCCAGGAGTTTGAGGTTGCTATAAGCGGTGATGCCACGCATTCTATCCAGGGTGACAGCTTGAGGCTCTGTCTCAAGAAAAAAAAAAAAAAAAAAAGAGCTAGGCTCGGTGCCTGTAGCTCAGCAGCTAAGGGTGCCAGCCACATACATACACCAGAGCTGGGGAATTCAAATCCAGCCCAGACCTGTCAAACATCAATGAGCATTGTGGGGGGGCACCTGTAGTCTTAACTACTAGGGAGGCTGAGGCAAGAAAACTGTTTAAGCCCAAGAGTTAGAGGTTGCTGTGAGCTATGACACCAGAGCACTCTATCGAGGGTAATATAGTGAGACTCTGCCTAAAAAGAAAAAAAGAAAGGTAATTTTGGCTTGGCACCCATAGCACAGTGGTTATGGCACTGGCCACATACACAAAGGCTGGAAGGCTCAAACCCAGCCCAGGCCAGCTAAAAAACAAGAATGACAATTGCAAAAACAAACAAAAAAAGCTGGGCATTATGGCGGGTACCTATAATCCCAGCTACTTGGGAGGTTGAGGCAAGAAGAATTGCTTGAGCTCAAGAGTTTGAGATTGCTGTGAGCTGTGATGCCACAGCAGTCTACTAAGGGCAACATAGTTGAGACTCTGTCTAAAAAAAGCAAAATAAAAAAAAGGTAATTTGGCTTGGTGCCCAAAGCTCAGTGGTTAGAGCGCTGGCCACATACACTGAGGCTGGCAGGTTCGAACCTGGCCCAGGTCTGCTAAACAACAACTGCAACAACAACAAAATAGCTAGCATTGTGGCAGGTGCCTGTAGTCCCAGCTTCTTGGGAGGCTGAGGCAAAGGAATTGCTTAAGCCCAAGAGTTTGAGGTTGCTATGAGCTGTGACGCCACAGTACTCTACCAAGGGTGACATAATGAGACTCTGTCTCAAAAAAAAAAAAAAAGGTAATTTTATTTCTTGGTCAGCACGAGACAATAAAACAAGAAAGCCAGTCACCATGTACAGTGTATAAGTCGTGATGGCTATGAAACCCAGAGGATACTATCACTCAGCCTCATACTGCACCTGGGCACTGCCCCTGAGAAGCCCCGGCTTCCCATACTCTGCAGATGTGGGAAGTATTCTTGTGAAGGAGTTCGCACCTAAAGGAAAGTAAAAGGCCCCTAGAAGTGGGACAGGAATAATATTTTACAATTGTGAATGTCAGCTCACAGCTGTCCTAGTTCCCAAACAGGGAGGGCACTGAGGACCATGCTATAGAGGACAGGGAGCCGCCCAGAGTTCAAGGATGCCCAGCATGAAAAAGGAGCAGGCACAGGTAGGGCTGGGGGCTCCTCACTCAGACTGTGCCTCCCAGTCATGTGACCTCCCTTTAACTTGGCACCATGGAAAGCAGGAAAGGCCCTGCCTCAGGCAGTGTCCTCACACCAGGAGTACCCAAAGGAGTCAGGGAAGGATGCTGGAGAGGGACAGGCCCTGGGCAAAGTAAACTGGTCTATGCCCTTCTCTGTCTTCTGACCAAAGTCTTGGAGGTCAGTTATAAAGCCTCTCAGCCTCCTCTTATCTTCAGTTGCCTGAAAACTGTTTTAGAAGCCCACGGGACCACATACATTTTGTTCAGAGTCTTGGCTGCAGGGCCAGGTTAGTCCCTGAGTGGGAGGAACGTTAACCATCACACTTCCAACAAGACCGTTTAGTTCTTGGTCTTGTGTCACAAAGCAGTGTGAAAAACAGGACATGAGGGAGAGAACGAAAAATAAGAGAAAAACTAAAATAGCTCTTGGATTTCTGCTTTCACAACTTGTTCCTGGCAGGATGACAGCCCCACCAAGAGGCCCCAGGCTGTCATAAGCAATGAAGAACAGAACAGAGAAACAAAGCACCTAACTCTACGTTCAAAATAAAAATGGCTCAGGAATCCTTCTATATTATTAGTATACGTCTACATTTATTTATTCTTTTTTTTTTTTTTTTTTTTTGAGACAGAGTCTCACTATGTCGCCTTTGGTAGAGTGTCATAGCATCACAGCTCACAGCAACCTCAAACTCTTGAGCTCAAGTGATTCTCTTGCCTCAGCCTCCCAAGTAGCTGGGATTACAGGCACCCGCCACAATGCTTAGCTTTTTTTTTTTTCTTTGCAGTTGCCATTCTTGTTTTATAGCTGGATAGGGCTGGGTTTGAACCTGCCAACCTTGGTGTTATGTGGCCGGCACTGTAACC
>NW_003852418.1:22678094-22679369 GCF_000181295.1 Otolemur garnettii | reverse complement strand
CCTCCCAAGTAGCTGGGACCACAGGAACCCACCACAACGTCTGGCCATTTTCCAGCTGCAGCCATCACCATTGCGGGGCGGGCCGGCGCCAGATTCAAACCTGCCACCTTAGGTGTATGTGGCTGGCGCCTCAGCCACTTGAGCCACAGGCACCAAGCCTATTTATTTATTCTTATTCTTACTTTTTTTAGAGACAGGGCTCTGCTCTGTTGACCAAGCTGGAGTGCAATGGTGCAATCACAGGTCACTATAACTTGGAACTCCTGGGCTTAAGTGACTATCTGGCCTTAGGCTCCCAGGTTACTGAGACTTACAGGTATGTACCATCACACACCTGGCTATTTTTGCTTTTTTGAAAGAGATAGGGTCTTGCTGTGTTGTCTAGGTTGGTTTTAAACTCTTGGCCTTGAGAGATCCTCCCACTTTGGCGTCCCAAGTTTTAAGATTACAGGTATGAGCCACCATACCCAGTTGGAATTTTCTTTCAATGTAGAGACTATGTTAAGGTGACCAGACATTCTGCTTTTGGTGGGACAGTCCTGATTTTTAACAATTTGTCCCATGGCGTTTTTAAAAAGTCCCGATTTTTGGAAAGAATGCACGACAAGCTAGGGAACAGTGGGAGAACAGGAAGGGAATATACGGTTTTCGGCTGCCATGTGGCTATTTCTCTAGGATATGAGTTTTATATTATTTTTGTTAATTTTATAATGTTAAACTTTAATAATAACAAAAATTGTTGAGAATTGCTTATCGAGAACTGCTTATCAAAGTTTGCATTGTTGATCAGTTGTTAGAATTTGACCACCATTGTTTGGACTTAATGAACAATGGCATTTTTTGGCAGTGGCAACCACGAAAACATTTTGTAACTGCCTCTCAGACGATACACATCATACTGCATGCTAGTGTAGTTAAATAAGTGATGTCAACAAATCAGCTATTCAGATAATTTAGGCAAGTAATTTATTTATTTATTTATTTCATGAATTTAGCAGACAGTACTTGTATTACTTATATTTTATATTGGTGGCAAAAAGTCCAGCACCAGCCTTGAAAGTGACACTTACAACTTACGAGGTATCATTATTAAAATATATATATTGATAAGGAAAAGTTTAAATCTTGGGCATCAGCAAAAATCACAACAGAGAACAAATGGTAAGAAATATTTCATCACTTTGGTTTTTTTTGTTTGTTTGTTTTGTTTTTTTTGAGACGGAGCCTCAAGCTATCCCCATGGGTAGAGTGCCATGGCATCACGCTCACAGCAAC
>NW_003852418.1:22674608-22676319 GCF_000181295.1 Otolemur garnettii | reverse complement strand
CTGTCTCAAAAAAAAAAAAAAAAAAAAAAAAAAATCTGGTTACCTTAGACTATGTGGGTATTTGTTACATTATTCTTTATATTTGTTTTTGTCTTAAATATTTCATAATGAAAATCTTTGTAAAAAAAACCATTACCGTTGGCCAGTGTCTTAATTCACTTAAGGAACAAAGTTTGAAGTCTGCATAGGACCATCTGCAGGCCTCCCAGGGCCTGGAGGCAGGGTCAGCACAGCCCGTGTCTGGGTTCTGGGTTTAGCTGCATGTGGGTATGAAATGACCCCAAGTATAGTTCACATAGACAATGGCAGCAATAGGACTTGATACCAGAGATCAAGGGACAAGCCCTTAAGTCCTCCTGCATGTGAAGTGAATACACACACATGAAGAAGGCAGGAAAGCTTTTCATTATGTAGAATTCCGGTTAATAAAAATATAGAAGGAAGTAAATTTCAAAAATCACCATTTGAGGCTCGGCGCCTGTGGCTCAAGTGGCTAAGGCGCCAGCCACATACACCTAAGGTGGTGAGTTTGAATCCAGCCTAGGTCTGCCAAACAACAATGATGGCTGCAACCAAAAAATAGCCAGGCGTTGTAGTGGGCACCTGTGGTCCCAGCTACTTGGGAGGCAGAGGCAAGAGACTTACTTAAACCCAGGAGTTTGAGGTTGCTGTGAGCTGTGATGCCATAGCATTCTACCCAGGGGAATATCTTGAGGCTCTGTCTCAAAAAAAAAAAAAAAAATCACCATTTGGCAAATACCATGGTAAACACTAATTGAGGCCAAAAAACATCTTTAAGGGTCCTCATAGTAGTCAGTCAAAGACTGGCAAGAAACGGGATATTCACAAAGTCTCGAACTGTCTCCCTATGAAATATTTATTAATAACAAAGAAAGAAACAGCAACCTGACCATGGAGTGGGCTGGCAGTGGCTGGAGCTGAGCAGGAGCCAGCATCTCCACAGGGTGCACTGGGCTCTTCACAGACACACACCCCACACAGCCAGCAGACACCACAAAGACCCAGATCAAAGAAGATCCTACAAAATTACTTGCCTGTGGTCCTCAAAAAATTAAAAAAAAAAAAAATGAATGAAAAGATTTCAGACAGGGCAGCACCTGTGGCTCAAGGAGTAGGGCACTGGTTCCATAAACTGGAGGTAGCAGGTTCAAACCTGGCCCTGGCCAAAAACTCCAACAATAACAACAACAAAAATTTCAGACTAATGAAAACTGGAGATTGAGGCTCTCCCCAGATGAGACTGGAGATGCTCCTATGGGCTCCACAGACACTGCTGTCTTGTCCTTTGCTGACTGGACACTGAGGCATTGTAAGGTCTGCAAGATTCCCAAGAGCACTGTCACAACACTAACTTCCTGATTTTGATAACTGTTATGTGAGGTAATAGCAGCAGTTGGAGAGAAAGTCTTCTACAGAAACACACTGGCATGTTCAGAGGCCACAATTCTGAATACACCAGAGGTTTGTTCAGAGCAAAACACCTGAGCTCACTCTCAACTCTTGAGAAGAACATGGCAGGGTGTGTGCCTGGGTGCGAAGACAGAACAAAGCAAAAGTGGTAAACAGATCAGTCTGGAAAAGCCTGGGTGAAGATCATGTAAGAATTCTTCGGGCTCGGCGCCTATAGCTCAACTGGCTAAGGCGCCAGCCACGTACACCTAAGGTGGCGGGTTCGAATCCCCAGCCCGGA
>NW_003852418.1:22661196-22673645 GCF_000181295.1 Otolemur garnettii | reverse complement strand
CAACGCCTGGCTATTTTTTGGTTGCAGCCGTCATTGTTGTTTGGCGGTTCCGGGCTGGGGATTCGAACCCGCCACCTTAGGTGTACGTGGCTGGCACCTTAGCCAGTTGAGCTATAGGCGCCGAGCCTCCTTGTCCTCTTAAGAACTAAAAACATCAGCTCTTCACTTAAAGGCTCACAGAAAATTGTGTACTCCTTGCAACTATATTTAAAACAAGTACATTAAAAACATTTTCATTGGTTGGGCATGGTGGTTAACATCTGTAATCCTAGCACTCTGGAAGCTCAAGGCAGGAGGACTGCCTGATCGCATAAGCTGGAAGTCAGCCTGAGCCAGAGCAAGACCTCATCTCTAAAAATAGCCGGGCGTTGTGATGGGCGCCTATAGTCCCAGCTGCTTGGGAGGCTGAGACAAGAGAATCACTTGAGCCCAAGAGTTTGAGGTTGCTGTGAGCTGTTACGCCACGAAAGTGAGACTCTTGTCTCAAAAAAAAAGGTTTTTATTTTTTGTAGAGACAGGGTCTCAACTATTTTGCTGAGGCTAGTCTCAAACTCTAGGCCTCAAGCAAACCTGCCTCAGCCTCCCAAAGTGCTGGGATAATAGGTGTGAGCCACTGCACCCAATCTTTTTTCTTTTTATTTTAATAAAAAGATTTTTGAAATAGCCTGCTAGGCACCTGCTGCTCCCCTTAGAGACTCCACAATGTGCACAAACACCCATGTGGCCAACTTACACTGTCTGCATCTTCCATCCAGGTGTGCTTCCGGTCCTCCTCCTCAATTCCGATGCCAATCACAGCACGCATGACTGCCTGGCAGGTGGCCACACTCCCTGCCCTGTCACATTCCTCGGCATCCTGAAAGAGGGACAAAAAACTCGTTTTTGAGTTTGAAGTCAGAACCGCAGGTGCCAGACAAGGAGCACACCATTTCAGCACGGTGAGAAGTGCAACACGTAGTGCCCAAGGCAGATGCAGTACACCAGGCTGTGTCCAGCACACTGACGCCATCCGCCCTGCCTCCCAGTACCTTGGTGCTTAATAAATACTGAGCGACCCAAACCACATCCATTTCCTCAATAAACTTAAGTAAAAAATTCTTATATATAAAAGGCTATGCTAGGCCACTTGGTAGCTATGCTGAAGAAACTTCTAGAGTAGTAGGAGTAAAGGATAGTCATTCAACACTTGAAACTGACAAGAGGAGGAATCACTCTGATCCAGACAAATGGACCTGCCCAGCAGGGGAGCCCTACACACAGGAGACAGCATCCTAGCTGAGAGACAAATCCCGAAGGCATCCTCTGGGGAGACTAGTCAGTAGGAAAGTACTCCTGACCTAAGACCACACATGAGATGCAGAAATAAGACACTGCAGATTTGAAGAAATAAAGTCAGTCAAGCTGTGCTTGGAGGCTCATGCCTATAACCCAGCACTCTGGGAGGCGAAACCAGGAGGAATGCTGGAGGTCAGGAGTTTGAGACCAGTCTGGGCAATACAGAGAGATCCTGTCTCTAAAGGAATACATTTTTTTTTTTTTTTTTTTGAGACAGAGCCTCAAGCTGTCCCCCTGGGTAGAGTGCCGTGGCATTACAGCTCACAGCTACCTCCAACTCCTGGGCTCAAGCGAGTCTCCTGCCTCCGCCTCCCAAGTAGCTGGGACCACAGGCGCCCGCCACAACGCCTGGCTATTTTTTGGTTGCAGCCATTATTGTTGTTTGGCAGGTCCAGGCTGGATTCGAACCCACTACCTTAGGTGTACGTGGCTGGCGCCTTAGCTGGTTGAGCTACAGGCGCCGAGCCAGGAATACATTTTTTAAAAACTTTAGCCAGGCGTAGAGCCACATACCTAGAGGCACACACCTCTACTCCCAGCTACACAGGAGGCAGAGCTGGGAGAGTCACTAACTAGAGCCCAGGAGTTTGAGGCTGCTATTGAGCTAGGCTGACACCATAGTAGACACAGACCATGGCTCAAGAAAAAACGTAAAAAGGAAAAGAAAAACAAAAATTGAAATTGTCCAAACACAGAAAAGGGCCACATAACTTAACAAAACTGTCCAGGAGAAGCAGGAACATGCAGTGGCATTAAGCAGAGCAGCATCTTTGGGAGGGGAGGGCATAAGGGGAAGATGACAGCACCACCTGGTGGAGCCTGGAGCGGTATGGGACCAGGACCTAGACGGTGGGACTGTGGAGAATGTGCACCAAACTGTTCAGCAGCAGGCTCTGGGGAAGGAGCATGCAGGGACCTACAAAGTCATCTTCCAGCACGGGGCAGGGGAGAGGAGGGTCCTCCTGGGAGAGTAAAGCCAGGAAGTTACTGCACAGAGTATGTGAGAGGCACCTTCTGCAGGCAGAGCTTATTCTCAGAGCATGGCTCCTTGGAGGAAGGTGACAGCGGGGACTCAAGACTGGGTTACATGAGAGGAACATTAGAAAATTCTCTAACCTAGGCGGCACCTATGGCTCAAAATGGTAGGGTGCTGGCCCCATATGCCAGAGTGGCGGGTTCAAACCCAGCCCAGCCAAAAAAAAAAAGTTCTATAGCCTTAAGTCTACGAAAAGTTAGAAGGCAGAGAACAGTGAGAAGCCATGAAACTTCCTGTCGTTTCCTTCAAGGCATGTTCTTTCTGCTAGCAAAGAAGGGCAGCCACACATGTGTGCACCAAAAGGCTTCAAAGGAGTTTACTTGAGACCAACTCCAGGTCCTGAGTCTACCCAGGGCCGTAACAAGAGAAGAGGTGCGTGACTGGATCACCCAGGACCACCTATCACACCTATGACTGCTTCTGTCAGCTTGGGGACTCTTCAGGGCCATCAAGAAGCCCCTGCCCTACACAAGACTCTGCATGCAGAACACTACAGCGCCTGACTACAGCCCACCTGAATCCACTGCTCACGGTTGATCTCTACACCATTGGCCCGCAGAGAAGTGATAGCCCGGTCAATGATCTTCTCCACCATCTGTGTGTTCCCATTGGCCTCCTCCAGTTTAGCAGCAGTGATCCAGATGTGCCGGTCAGTAGGAATGTTCTCACGTGCTTTGTTCAAGACCTTTCGGGCATTTTCATAGGTCTCCAGCCTTGCCAGAGCAAGCCAGAGCTGCACAAAGAGGCATCAGAGAGAAGAGAGCAGCTGACTGAGAAGACGGGATAAGCCAGGCAGTGAACCCACAGCATTGGCCACCAGCATGCCACACAGTTCCTCTTAAAAGCTCTCAAGGTCCACACAGTGGTGTGCGCCTGTCATCCCATCCACTCAGAAGGCTAAGGGGGGAGGATTCCATGAACCTAGAAATTAGACACCAGCCTGGGCAGCCACAGCAAGATCCCATCTCAAAAGAAATCAATAAAAGCTTACAAGGACCATATAAACAGAGCCTGTGAAATGTTCATGGTAGTACTTCTCATCTGATCAATTATTCGTTTATCTCCCAGACTTAACTCAGTGACTCTGGTTAGCACAAAAAGTTGACAAGATTCTTGGTCAAATGTTCACAAATACCAGTCACTTGTACACAGTGTGCCAGACATGATACAAAGTGTTAGGGACAGAAGATGAGAGGGACATGGCTACTGCCCTCAAGGGCTAAATGGACAGACAAGTGTTCAGCCTCCTGGAGTTCTCATGCTCTAGCATTGTTTACTCTGCAACATTCCATCCCCCAAATGTGTATGGGCTCTTTATTTTTATGTAAATAAAAGACTGATTTTGTTAAGAGAGTTTCACAATACCCCTTAGGATAATTAAAGACATACTGGGTATTATAAAACTAAGACTAAAAATCACTGCACAGAATGTTATGATCTGAAATGCTTAAAGTTAGAGAAATCCTACTAGCTGTGTGGCAAAGAGTTGACCCCATGTGGGCTGGCAGGAAAACAGACCAATGTTCTCTATCACCCTGCCACTGTTAGCTCCCATGACAAACTCTGAGATAAATCAGGACTGCCCAAAAATGTTTTCTGGAGTGTCAGGGACAAGCCCAAGTTCTCTCCTGCACTTCCATCAGGGTCACAACTAGCCGAAACCATTGCCCACCCTGCCTAGTGGCCATCACAGAAAAGCATCCTGGGATTCCATACTGGCTCCTACTCACAGAAGTTGCAGCCTGGAGGAGCTCAGTGCTCCTCTACGCCACTTCCAGACACCGACCTTGGGCTCAGGCCTTGGCACAGGTGGTGGCTCTGAACACAGCCAACTTACCTCCACGCTGGTGGGGCAGCACTCCACAGCACGGCTGAGCATGATTCTAGCATCTTCAGGCTCTTCCAATTCAACGGCTGCTTTCCACAAGCGAACTGAGTTTGGGACATGCTCAAGAGCTGGGGAAAGTCAAACAAGAAATCAGGTCATAGAAAAGGGAAATAAAATCAGGAAGCTCATGTCATGAGTGAGCTGCTGCTGGCAGGGGGAGGCGACACTGTTTGGACAGTGTTGCTGTGTACCTGCCCTTCATACCACTCCTTTCAGGACTGGTGACACAAACGAGACAAGTGCAGGGCATCACAAGGTAGCGGAAAGCAAGGCACTATCAAAGTTGCTGGGGTCATATCAACAGGACTCAGTGCACAACCACCACAGGAATAGACCTCAAAACATGCTGAGCAAAAGGAATCAGGCCCCAAAGAGTCTACCCTGCACGGTTCCCTTTATATGAAGTTTGAGGACAAGCAAAACTAATCTTGGCAGAGAAATCAGAAGAACACTTGTCAGGAATTGGGGGCAATGTATGGGGACCAACTGAGAGGTGTCAGGAAACTTTCTGGGGTGACATAAATGTTCTTCACCTTGGGGGCCTGTAGGCCATAGGGGCAAGTGCACTGTGAAGATGACAGACCGTGTGTGCACTTAAGATCTATCGAACTTAGAGCCCAGGCATTGTGGCTCATGCCTGTAATCCTAGAACTCTGGAAGGCCAAGGCAGGTGGACTGCTTGAACTCAGGAGTTTAAGACCAGCTTGAGCAAGAGTGAAACCCCCTTATCTCCTGAAAATAGAAAAACTAGCTGAGTGTTGTGGCAGCATCTGCAGTCTCAGCTACTCAGGAGGCTGAGGCAAGAGAATTGCTTGAGCCCAAGAGTCTGAGGTTGCTTTGAGCTATGACACCACAGCACTCTACCTAGGGCGACAGAGATGATATCTCCAAAAAAAAAAAAAAGAGGCTGTGCACAGTGGTTCACCCTTTAATCCTAGTAATCTGGGAGGCCAAAGTGGGTGGATTGCTTGAGCTCACGAGTTCGAGACCAGCCTGAGCAAAAAAAGTGAGACCCCAATCTCTACTAAAAATAAAAAAAAATAAAAAATAAAAAATAAAAAACTAAGGTAAGAGGATCCCTTGAGCCCAAGTTGGAGGTTGCTGTGAGCTATGATTCTACAGCACTTTACCCAGGGAAACAGCCTGAGATTCTGTCTCAAAAAAAAAAAAAGCCAGGTGTTGTGGCAGGCGCCTGTAGTCTCAGTTATTTGGGAGGCGGAGGCAAGAGAATCACCTAAGCCCAGGAGTTGGAAGTTGCTGTGAGCTGTGTGACACCACGGCACTCTACTGAGGGCAATAAAGTAAGACTCTGTCTCTAAAAAAAAAAAAAAAAAGAAAAAAAAAAGAAAAAAATAGAAAAGAAAAATTACCACTATTAGGAGACCTCATTATTTTGTGTTTTCCCTTAAAATGAAAACACTTAAAACCTAAAAAAAAAAAAATTCAAGAGCAAACTAGAAAGGATTCCCATTGGACAATGGCAGAATAGTCTGGAAGCCAATCAGAACAACGCCTGTGATATACTCAAACTCGTGAGCTATAACAGCATCACAAAGTGTATGACAATGACAACAAAAGACCACAGTCACCTCTGGAGAATGCTGGGGAACAGACCCATTATCCTGAAACCTGAAAGGAGAACAAATCAAGCACCTATCTATCTTTTTGAATACACTCAGAACAACCAAATAGTGGACACAGGAAAGTTCTCCTCTTTAGCAGAATTCTGGCAATAGAAGCAAAAAGAGTGCCAGAGTTCTAATGTCACCCCTTATGAAATGACAGGTGCCGACACTGGTGACTAGCTACTGCCCAAGGCATGTGCACAAAGGCTGGGGGTCCACATGAAGAACACAGGGCCACCACTCCACCTCAACCTCATTAAGATGAGGAGCCAGAGGTGCCCCCCTGCTGTCATCACATCGCCAGGGACACTTCCATGCACCTAAGTAAACAAACAGGCAACGTGATTCTGATGGGGCCTCCAAATCTACCTCCCATTCAAAGAAGACACAGAAACTGAGTTGCACATTAAACAATGTCACTGCAATAGCAAGCAGAATCCAGATACCAGGGATCTACAGGAGACATGACCCAACAACTCCCACAAAGAACCTAGAAAAGATGCATTGGCCAAATTGTGGTGTTCAGAGTTTGTTTAGATCCTACTTCAAACCTCCCCTGCACATGGCCTGTTCACTGACAGGTGAGAGGATGTGAACTGTGGACTTTTTCTAATGATATTAAAAATTAGCACCGTGTTGTTCTTTTAAACATGTATGGTATTGGCTCGGCGCCTGTGGCTCAAGCGGCTAAGGCGCCAGCCACATACACCTAAGGTGGCGGGTTCAAATCCCCAGCCCGGGCCCACCAAACAACAATGATGGCTGCAACCAAAAAATGGCCAGGCGTTGTGGCGGGCGCCTGTAGTCCCAGCTACTTGGGAAGCTGAGGCAGGAGACTCGCTTGAGCCCAGGAGTTGGAGGTTGCTGTGAGTGTGATGCCATGGCACTCTACCCAGGGGGATAGCTTGAGGCTCCGGCTCAAATAAAAAGAAAAAAAAATGCATGGTATTTGGGTTATCTGTAAAAAGACCCTTTTGTTTTTAGAGGTACACATTAAAACATTTATTGATGAAATGCTACTATGTGGGATCTGCCCAAAGACACCCCACTGGAGGTGACAGTGGAACACAGGACATGGCACAGCTGATGCCTGTACAGAAATGGCACAGAGCACACACAGGATCTCCACTTCCTACAGGCTTGAAAATTAATGTTAAAAGGAAACAAATATTACACATGTAAGAGGGTAGCCATCAGAGAGAAAGGGTCAGCCAACGAGTGGGCTGGTGGGTGAGGAGAAGTCACAGGAAACAGAAACAAGCCCAGTGCCACATGCCAAGTGGTGCCAAGGGAGGCTGGCTTGCAGAGACTGCAACATCACTTGGTCCAGGAGCTTCTAAGCCTCTGTTTAAGCAGCAGAGTTCTTTCTTCAGATGCTACTGACCGGCTCAGCGCCCATAGCACAGCGGTTATGGCACCAGCCACACACACTGAGGGTGGTGGGTTCAAACCCAGCCCACCCAGCTAAACAACAATGACAACTGCAAACAAAAAATACCTGGGTGTTGTGGTGGGTGCCTGTAGTCTCAGCTACTCGGGAGGCTGAGGCAAGAGAATTACTCAAGCCCAAGAGTCTGAGGTTGCTGTGAACTGTGACAGCACAGTACTTTACCCAGGGCAACATAGTGAGACTCTGTCTCAAAAAAAAAACAAAAAACAAAAAACAAAAACCAATGTTCCTGACCAAAAGTCCAAAATACAGGGCAGACATGGAGCTCTGCAGTGGGAAGGCTGGGAAGAGCATGGCTAGGTGATGGGGATTGCAGGGAGTTGACAGCAAACAGCCTGAGCTTTTGGTCCCAAGCAGGAAACCAGAACACTTCTAAGGCAGCCCCCAAAAGGTTTTGTTTCTTGTAAACACACAGGTTGAACTTACTGAAAACAGACTTGAGACTCAAACTGCAGAATGAGCAAGCAGACCCACAATCTCTTCTGGATGGGCCACTGGGGAAGCTGGACTCATCAGCACAGGCATTCCCTTTCCCTTTGAGCAGGCAGGGCTTCCCTCCCCACCCATCTATGAAAATCCACCAAGGGCAGCTGACTACGGGCCCCTTCCCTTCTCACAGAGTGGAGCCTCAGAGGAAGCTGCTCAGCTGTGCACCAGACTCCACAATGACGAAGCAATGCCTACCCCAAGATGTTCAGATAAGCGGCCAGAGAGCTAAGATGTATACCCCAACCCCAAAGGCTCACCCACAGTGGGGTTTTAGAGGATACCAAGGTAGGTAGCATGTCAGGGCTTTTCCTCTGGGATGAAAATCTGGCTGTTGCTCCCAAAGCATTTACCACGGAAACAATACCACAGACCCAAGGCCCTGAGTTCTACAGGAGAACAGCGCCTGGGGCGCCTTCCCCTCTAGTGCTGAGGCCCAAAGCCCCAGGCAGCTGAGCAGCCATCCAAGCTAAAGTCTAGGCTGCTCTGACCTCACAGACACAAACACGCTTAAACTAAGTGTGCCAACGTCTAGAAAGGCCAACAGCACAGACCAGTTGCCTTCAGGCTTGTGGGAGAATGCTACGCTCTCCTGTGGAGACACAGGCCCTGGCCAAGAGCCACAGAGTGACTGAGCAGCCTGCTTCCCCCAGGACTTGGCATCACCTGGCAGACCCAGCCCCAAGGCGGAGGGTGCAGCAGCAGCAGCCCACCCAGTGAGAACAGCACAGGGAGATGCAGGACGACACAGGGAAATGAACAAACAGGGATGACACAGGGAAGCTGCCTGTGTCCAAGGCAGATGCCTTCACCCTGTATCCACACTTAGGGCCTCTAAGGAGCTCCTTCCAATAAAGAGACTAGGAAGGAAAAAGTCCACGTGGTTTACACGTGGTTCTGCACATCACACTAGCACCAAGTGCCCTGGTCTAGAATCAAGTTATATCACCTGATCATCCACCCTGGCCAGAAGGCTACACTTCCCTGCCTACCCCAAGATGTGCAGAACACAGCCTTACTGATCATCTGGTAGCACCATGGCACCAAGCACTAGGGGCAATGGCTAGTACACCCAGAGAGACAGGCCTCACCCTTATGGGCTGGATCCTGCATGGACAGAACACTGGGCCTAGGAATCAGCAGGGCTGTCTGAGCAGCTCCCCCATAGTAAGTCTCACTTCCGCTCCTCTGAGCCCTACTGTCAAGAGGTCTAGTTCTTTTTTTTTTTTTTGAGACGGAGCCTCAAGCTATCCCCCTGGGTAGAGTGCCATGGCATCACGCTCACAGCAACCTCCAACTCCTGGGCTCAAGCGAGTCTCCTGCCTCCGCCTCCCAAGTAGCTGGGACTACAGGCGCCCGCCACAACGCCTGGCCATTTTTTGGTTGCAGCCATCATTGTTGTTTGGTGGGCCCGGGCTAGGGATTTGAACCCGCCACCTTAGGTGTATGTGGCTGGCGCCTTAGCCGCTTGAGCCACAGGCGCCGAGCAAGAGGTCTAGTTCTAAGGGAGGATGTGTTGGCCAGGGGGCCACTGCATCCCTGTGCACCAGCCCTGGCTGCAGATGCTGATCTTAACCAAGGCATGACTGAGCTGCTGCTATACTCTGAGGAGGAGACTGCCCAGAGCCCAGAAGGCCCCAAATATTTCCGTTTCCAGGAGACAAATTAATAGGAACAACAGCAGTTTAAAAACCCCAAACCACCAAGGATTCAGACCCTTTAGGGATAAACATTTGGGTCACCTACCCAAGTAAAGAACCCTGACCCAGTGGTTACAGCGCTGGCCACATGCACTGAGGCTGGCAGGTTCAAACCTGGCCCAGGCCTGCCAAATGACAGTGATAACTACAATGAAAAAGTAGTTGGGCATTGTGGCGGGCACCTGTTAGTTCCAGCTACTTAGGAGGCTGAGGCAAAAGAATCACTTAGGCCCAAGAGTTTGAGGTTGCTATGAACTGTGATGCCACAGCACTCTACCAAGGGCAACATTCTGAGACTCTGTCTCAAAACAAAACAAAACAAAACAAATAAGAACCCTGACCAGGTAAAGGACTTTAGGGCCTCATTATCTAGCTCAGAGTCTGGGACCCTATGGGGGGGGGGGGATGGGACACTGGCCAGCCAAGAAAAGAGGCATGAGTAGGGAAGCTGAGTAAGAAAGAGGCATGTCTGTATGCTTGAGTTCACAGAAGTGAAGGAGGAGCAGTGAAAAGAAGCCCTGACCTCCACTGGACACCAGGCACAGAACACATCTGCTTTCCCTGTCTCTTTGCCATGTGTGGGGGTGGGGGCAGCATCTGTCGACATATTAGCTATGTCTCCTCTTCCCCTTGCTTTATCAGTGGAGATAAGCTCCTCAGGTCTCTAAAGATACAGAGCATTCCCAGGGAACTGAATTCATGGCATCATTAACTTCAGCCACATATGGGTGACCCCAGGACTGTCTTCACTTTGGGGATGTCTCCATTAACATCTTAGCCCACAGAAGTGGCGCTAAAACCAATGAAACCAACCACTGCTGACAGGTGTGATACTTTCCAAGGTGCTTCTCAGGGTCAATTATCATGGCGTGTTAGGGTTACTTAGGGAAGGGAGGCTGTCTTAGCAGCAGTAGAGGGAGCAGTGCTGCCAGTTAACACATGTGAAGAAAACACATGCCTGACCTGGCCCAGCCAAACTGCAACAAAAAAATAGCTGGCCGTTGTGGCGAGTGCCTAAAGTCCCAGCTACTCAGGAGGCTGAGGCAAGAGAATCACCTAAGCCCAAGAGCTGGAGGTTGCTGTGAGCTGTGACATCACAGCACTCTACCGCAGACGACAAAATGAGATTCTATCTCTTAAATAAAAAAAGAAACACATGCCTTGTTGCTTGGGTGCAGCTGTGAATAGGTGACCATGAAGAGGCCTGGGGCCACCAACCCTGCAAGGACGATATTTGATGAATCGAGGGCTGTATTGTCCCTGTACCCCAGAAGGATACTTGGTAATGGCTATTGGAAACTGCCACACTTTGTGGGCCAGAGCATATGGTTTTGGTATAAAAAACAACTCCACTTTCATACTTCTGCACTAACTAGTAGATGAACACAGCATGACCCAACAGCACTACTCTGGCCCCTCTAGGGCATTCTCCACACTAGATGTCCACCTTGACCAGAAAGCTTACAAGCTGCACCATCACCACACCCTGGAAAACCGTCTCCCCTTTACAGAGAGACAGAGGCTCAGAGGTCATGTACCATACCCAAGGCCACTCAGTGTCCTTGGGTCTCAGATCCCACCCCAAATACCTGCTCTTGCCACAAAGGACAAGGATATCACCTCTACCTGACTATGTACAGCCCAGAGATGGAAAGACATATGCCCTACACATGCCCCCTTGGGGCTGGCAGGAGGCGGCTTATCAACTTAATTCCAAAAACCAGACCCTTCGAGCACTGAGCCTTGCCTCAGGCACCCCAGAAAAAAGATGTTTTTGAGAAACATTGAAGGGAAAGGGACTGGCCAGGGCTAGGGAGCTGCAAATGCCAGCACAGAGATCCAAGCGAAGGGTGTCCCATCTTAGCACAGTTTCTCTGCCCGAGAGAGCACAGCCAGGAGGCTGCTTCCCTGAAGGCCCAGGATGTTTTTGCAAAAGCATCCCTCAGCACTCCCAAAAGGCCCCACCTCCACAGGCCCCTCTCCTCTCCAAATCTGAAACCAACTGGAAATGATCCCAAACAATCTAGCGGTTAGCAGGGAGTGGACATAAAGACATTCATGACCATTCATCAAACTGTGGCAGGGGGAATTCAGTAGAGCTTTCCTAAATAAATAATGGTAACTACCCAGAGATTAATGTGCTTTTGATCAAAGAACTATTTTCCTGGCTGAAAAAAATAAGCTGATTTCTACAAATCAAGACGGGGCTAATGTTCTGCAATTTCCCTCACTGCTCAGAGAGTGACTCTGAGCATTCCCTGGGTCACAGGGCTGCAACCAAGAAACCAGACCTGACAGAGAAACATACCTTCAACTTTCTGTGCATGCACACACACTCACATACACTCACATGCACATGCATACACACATGCATTCATATGCTCACACGCACCCTTACACACACACACACATGCACTGGCACACACGTACTCTCACATACACTCACATGCACATGTATACTCACACACATAGGATCAGGGACAACTGCATTCACACACACGCACACTACATGCACTCATATGCACACTTGCCCGCACGCATACACATAGGATCAGGGACAACTGGAGAACACAAACCACACACAAGTAGATTTCATCTGCCTCTAACAAACACAGACAGTAAATAATCAGAAAAAATATTTGATAAGAGGTTTTCCACAACAACAATGAAGCCAGAAGCTACCAAAACCTGTGGGATACTACAAAAGCAGTCCTAAGACAGAAGTTTATTGCACTAGGTGCCTACATCTGTAAAACAGAAAGAGAGCACATCAAAAAGTTAATGAAGCAGATAGAGACTTTACCTCCTTCATGTTTATATGGATGGAATTAGAAAATGTTCTTCTCAGCAAAGTATCTCAAGAATGGAAGAAAAAGTATCCAATGTACACAGCCCTACTTTGAAACTAATTCATAGCTTTTATAGGAAT
>NW_003852418.1:22656711-22660171 GCF_000181295.1 Otolemur garnettii | reverse complement strand
CCAGCTACTTGGGAGGCTGAGGCAGGAGACTCGCTTGAGCCCAGGAGTTGGAGGTTGCTGTGAGCGTGATGCCATGGCACTCTACCCAGGGGGGATAGCTTGAGGCTCTGTCTCAAAAAAAAACAAAAAACAAAAAACAAACAAAAAAAAAGAGATTATCTCTGACTACTATAAAAACTCTATGCCAGGAAATTTGACAATGTGGAGGAAATGGACCAATAACTGGAATCATACAACTTCCCTTGACTTAACCAGGAAGAAACAGATCTCAACAGACCATTATCAAGCACTGAGATGGAAGAAATGATAAAAAAACAAACAAACAAAAAAAAGCTTCCAACAACAACAAAAAAAGCCCTGGACCAGATGGCTTCACACTATAATTAGATCAAACCTTCAAAGAAGAGCTTGTACCCATACTACAGAACCTATTCCAAAACACTAAGAAGGAAGGAATCTTTCCTACCACACTCTATGAAGCAGAGAGCAGATACCAAAACCAGGAAAGGACCCAAGTGAAAAGGAGAACTTCAGACTGATTTCACTAATGGTTATCAATGCAAAAATACTCAATAAAATCTTAATCAATAGTTATAGTTAGGCTTGGCGCCCATAGCTCAGTAAGTAGGGCACTGATCACATGCACAGAGGCTGACAGGTTCAAGCCTGGCCTGGTCCTGATAAACAATGACAACTGCAACAACAAAATAGCTGAGCGTTGTGGTGGGTGTCTACAGTCCCAGCTACTTGGGAGGGCTGAGGAAAGAGAATCATTTAAGCCAAAGAGTTTGAGGTTACTGTGAGTTGTGACACCATGGCACTCTACCAGGACAACATAGTGAGACTCTGTCTCAAAATGAAAAAAAAAAAAAAGTTATAGCTACACATCAAAAAAATTATACATCATGGGGCAGCACCTGTGGCTCAGTGAGTAGGGCGCTGGCACCATATACTGAGGGTGGCAGGTTCAAACCCAGCCCTGGCCAAACTGCAACAAAAAAATAACTGGGCATTGTGGTGGGCACCTGTAGTCCTAGCTACTCCGGAGGCTGAGGAAAGGGAATAACCTAAGCCCAGGAGTTGGAGGTTGCTGTGAGCTGTGACACCACAGCACTCTACCAAGGGCAATAAAATGATACTCTGTCTCTGAAAAAAAAAAAACCTTCCCCCCCACCCCGCCAAAAAAAATTATACATCATGGCCGGGCATGGTGGCTCAACACCTGTAATTCTAGCACTCTAGGAGTCTGAGGTGGGTGGATTGCCCGAGTTCACAGGTTCAAGACCACCTGTAATTCTAGCACTCTAGGAGTCTGAGGTGGGTGGATTGCCCGAGTTCACAGGTTCAAGACCAGCCTGAGCAATAGCAAGACCCAGCTACTAGGGAGGCTGAGGCAAGAGAATCACTTCAGCGCCAGAGTTTGAGGTTACTGTGAACTGTGATGCTGTCTTCTACTAAGGGTGACAAAGTGAGATTCTGTCTCAAAAAGAAAAAAAAAAAAAAAGCTGGGTGTGGGAGCTCATGAGTTCAAGACCAGCCTGAGCAAGACCCCATCTCTACTAAAAATAGAAAAACTGAGGGAAGAGGATCACTTGAGCCCGAGTTAGAGGATGCTGCGAGCTATGACACCATAGCACTCTACCCAGGGCAATAGCTTGAGACTCTGTTTCAAAAAAAAAAAAAGTACACATCATAATCAAGTAGGTTCATCCCAGGGATGCAAGATTGGTTTAACATACATAAATCCATAAATGTAATTCGCCATATCAATAAAAGCAAAAACAAATGATCCTCTCAATAGATGCAAAAAAAGCATTAGACAAAATTCTGCATCCTTTTCTCACAAGAACACTTAAGAAAACACATGCAGATGGCACTTTTTTTTTTGAGACAGAGTCTCACTATGTCACCCTCAGTAGAGTGCCGTGGCATCACACCTCACAGCAACCTCAAATTCTTGGACTTAAGTGATTCTCTTGCCTCAGCCTCCCAAATAGCTAGGACTACAGGTGCCCGCTGCAAATGCCTGGCTATTTTTTTGTTGTAGTTGTCATTGTTGTTTTAACAGGCCCAGGCCAGGTAAACCACACAGCTACAGGTGCCAAACCAGATGGCACATTTCTTAAGCTGAATGAAGCCATCTATGACAAACCTACAGCTAACATCATACTGAATGGAATAAAACTGAAAGCTTTTCCACTAAGAACTAGAACCAGACCGGGATGTCCACTATCACCACTATTATTCAACATAGTTCTGGAAGTTCTAGCCAATGTAATCAGGCAAGAGAAGGATATAAAGGGCATCCAAATGGGAGCAAAGGAGGTCAAACTCTCACTCTTTGCCAATGATGTGACTTTATACTTAGAAAACCCTAGCATTTCAACCATAAAACTCCTGGAAGTGATCAAGAAATACAGTACTGGCTTGGTGCCTATGGCTCAAGCAGCTAAGGCACCAGCCACATATACCTGAGCTGGCGGGTTCGAATCCAGCCCAGGCCTGCCAAACAACGACGGCTGCAACCAAAAAAAATAGCCAGGGCATTGTGGCAGGTGGCTGTAGTCCCAGCTACTTGAGAGGCAGAGGTAGAATCGTTTGAGCCCAGGAGTTGGAGGTTGCTGTGAGCTGTGATATCATGGCACTCTACCCAGGGTGATAGCTTGAGGCTTTGTCTCAAAAAAAAAAATAAAAATCTATTTTAAAAAAAAAAAGAAAAAAAAGAAATACAGTACCATCGCTGGGTATTGCCTTTGTATAAGCCAGGCATCCTCAAAACTACAGTCCGTGGGCTACATGCAGCCCACCGAGTGTTTTTGCCACTGCTGCCTGTCCTGCTTAGCAGCCGACTCGACCCAGGGCCCGTAGTCTGGCCCTCCAACGGTCTGAGGGACAGTGAACTGGCCCTCTGTTTAAAAAGTTTGAGGACCCCTGGTAAGCCAATACCATTCAAGTTGAGAAGCCAATCAAAGACACAATTCCCTTCACAGTGGCTTCCAAGGAAATGAAACACCTAGGAATATACCCAACAAAAGAGAGGAAGGAGCTTGGTTCCTGTAGCTCAAGTGGCTAAAGCACCAGCCACATACACTGGAGCTGGTGGGTTCGAATCCAGCCCGGGCCTGCCAAAGAACAATGACAACTACAACCAAAACAGCCAGGCATTGTAGTGGGCTCCTATAGTCCCAGCTACTTGGGAGGCTGAGGCAGGAGAATCGCTTAAGCCCAAGAGTTGGAGGTTGCTATGAGTTGGGATGCCACGGCACTCTACCCAGGGGGACAGCTTGAGGCTTTGTCTCAAAAAAAAGAGGTGAAAGACCTTTACAAAGGAAACTATGAAACCTTAAGAAAAGAAATGGCAGCTCGGCGCCTGTGGCTCAAGTGGCTAAGGCACCAGCCACATACACCTAAGGTGGCGGGTTCGAATCCAGCCTGGGCCTGCCAAACAACAATGATGGCT
>NW_003852418.1:22652592-22655731 GCF_000181295.1 Otolemur garnettii | reverse complement strand
GTTGTTTGGCGGGTCCGGGCTGGGGATTCGAACCTGACAGCTTAGGTGTACGTGGCTGGAGCCTTAGCCGGTTGAGCTATAGGCGCCGAGCCTGCCATCCAATCTTTGATAAACCAAATAAAAGCATACAGTGGGGAAAAGAATCCCTATTCAATAGATGGTGCTGGGAAAACATGAAAAAGACTGAAACTGGACTCACACCTTTCACCACTTCCAAAAATTGACTCAAGATGGATAAAAGATTTAAATCTAAGACTTGAAGTGATAAAAACCCTAGAAGGAAATGTGGGAAAAACTCTTAAGGATATCGGCCTGGGAGCTCGGCGCCTGTAGCACAGTGGTTACCTGTGCTACAGTGCTGGCCACATGTATCAAGGCTAGCGGTTCAAACCCAGCCTGGGGCCAGCTAAACAACAATGACAACTGCAACAACAACAAAAATAGCTAGGCACTGTGGCAGGTGCCTATAGTCCTGAGGCACAAGAATCGCTTAAGCCCAAGAGTTTGAGGTTGCTGTGAGCTGTGATGTCATGATACTCTACCTAGTGCAACAGCTTGAGACTCTGTCTCAAAACAATAAATAAATAAATAAAATAAAATAAAAATAAAAATAGAAAAACTGAGGCAAGAGGATAGCTTGAGCCTGAATTGAAAGTTGCTGTGAGCTATGATGCCATAGTGCTCTACACAGGGCAACAGCTTGAGACTCTGTCTCAAAAAACAAAAAAAGAAAGAAAGACAGAAAAACTCAATTAAATTCAAGATGAAGGAGGGAGATGGAGGAAGTGGATGTGTAATAAAAAAAGAAAACAAATAGAGGTTTTCTACCAAAGAACCCTGCCTTGACACTCAGCATATGAGCCCCAACATGACTCACATCTCTAGTTCATGTTTTTGGTATTCCACTTAAATACTCATATGAAGAAACAAAGAGCTGGTAGGCTGGGTGCAGTAGCTCACGCCTATAATCCCAACTCTTGGGAAACCTAGGTGGGTGGATTGCCTGAGCTCACAAGTTCAAAACCAGTCTGAGCCAAAGCAAAACCCTGTCTCTCAAAAAAAATTAGCCAGACACTGTGGCAGGTGTCTGTAGTCCCAGGTACTTGGGGAGGCTGAGGCAAGAGGATCACTTGAACCCAACAGTATGAGGTTGCTGTGAGCTAAGACGCCATAGCATCCTACCAAGGGTGACCAAGCGAGACTCTGTCTCAAAACAAAAAAAATAAATAAAATAAGAACAAGCTGGAAACCTCATGGAGAACTGCCTTAGTTTCTATAAAATAAACCTCATTTTACCAGAGCTATAAGTTCACATACAATAAGCCATTTGCCTGCTTTGCTCCAGAACAGCCCTCTGACTAGCACTTGTTCTGGAGCAATGCTCTAAAGCAGCAATGACTGTACAGTTGTGAAGGGAGAAACAGTGCTCCTTTTATGAGTCCACAATGATGACAAACAGACTACCCACAAGGATCTACCTTGGCAGTAATCTCTATATAAAATCCTTTTCCCTGGGCTTGGCACCTGGGCTCAGGGGCTAAGACTCTAGCCACATAAACCAAGGCTGGTGGGTTTGAATCCAGCCCGGGCCTACCAAAAAGCAGTGACAACTACAACCAAAAAATAGCTGGGCGTTGTGGTGGGCACCTGTAGTCCCAGCTACCTGGGAGGCTGAGGCAAAAGAATCACTTAAGCCTAAGAGTTTGAGGTTGCTATGGGCTGTGACACTATGGCACTTTACTCAGGGTGACAGCTCAAGACTGTCTCAAAAAAAAAAGACTTTGGCTTGGCATCCGTAGCACAGTGGTTACAGTGCCAGCCAGATACACTAAGGCTGGCGGGTTTGAACATGGCCCGTGCCAGCTAAACAACAATGACAATTGCAAAAAAAAAAAAAATAGCTGGGTGTTGTGGTGGATGCCTGTAGTCCCAGCTACTTGGGAGGCTGAGGCAAGAGAATCACTTAAGCTCAAGAGTTTGAAGTTGCTGTCAACTGTGACGCCGTGGCACTCTACCAAGGGTGACATAATGAGACTCAGTCTCACAGGAAAAAAAAAAAAAAAGAGCAGGGGCACCAGAAATGAGGACAGCAGTACCTCCTTCGGGGGACAAGGGAATCCAGGATACCTCCAAGAGAAACTCACCTTTCCGAAGAACCCGCTTCTTTGCTCGAATATCTGTTTCCAGCTCTGCTGCTCTGATATAAATCCTAACAGACTGTGGGAGATGCCGGACAGCTTGGGCCACCACAGCCTTGGCAGTGTCCCCAGGCTGCAACCTGGCTGCTTCTAACCACACATCTTCACTCTGTGAGGGAAAAGGAAAGAGCAGAAGGGCTCCAACATACAGACTGGAGCCACATGGGAAAGGCACATGCCTGTGGAGCAGAATCTCAGGTCCCTAGGCTCTATGAATGTCAACCAGCTTGGCTTCAGCATGCCCACACTAGAGCTCTCCACTGTGCTAATGCTCAAGAATACAGAAACCATATCTGAGTAGGGGACACATGCAATGCTTTGTGAAAAATACAATATGCCCAGCAGGATACACTCAAAGTAAAAGCAGAAACTGTGCCTGTGCCTAGGAAGTTCTGACTTGTACCTACTGTCCTAGGATAATTACTCATAGGACCCCTTTCACTAGCAAGAATATCCAATCTGAACAGTAAAGTGCATGGGCACTTCAGAGAATTTATAGTACTTTTTTTTTTTTTTCCAGAGTCTCACTTTGTTGCCCTCAGTAGAATCCCATGGCATCACAGCTCACAGCAACCTCAAACTCTTGGGCTCAAGTGATCCTCTTGCCTCAGCCTCCCAAGCAGCTGGGACTACAGGCACCCCCCACAACACCCAGCTATTTTTTCATTGCAGTTGTCATTACTATTTAGCTCGCTCTGGCTCAGGCTGGTTTTGAACTAGTTAGCTCAAATAATCCACCCATCTCAGCCTTCCAGAGTGATGGAATTACAGGTATGGGCCACCACGCCCGGCCTCATTTTATAGTACTTTTTAAAGCTTGTCTAATCACTCTTCCTCCAAAAACAAAAATGCTATGCTATTCTTTTAAGAGTTTTTACCAGCCATTAAATTTCTTACATTAGGTGGGTGAAGAAATGACTAATTTAGCTCTTTCTGGTTAA
>NW_003852418.1:22644064-22649962 GCF_000181295.1 Otolemur garnettii | reverse complement strand
CTGTGGTCCCAGCTACTTGGGAGGCGGAGGCAAGAGACTCGCTTGAGCCCAGGAGTTGGAGGTTGCTGTGAGCTGTAATGCCTCGGCACTCTACCCAGGGGGACAGCTTGAGGCTCTGTCTCAAAAAAATAAAGTCAGTAACTTCAACTAAAAATAAAACTTTCATATAGCAGTTCATTGTACTATGAACAAACAAAAACCCAATGAAAAAAATGGGAAAGGATCCAAATAGATATTTCTCTAAAAAAGACATACAAATCCCCAGCATCACTAATTATTAGGGAAATCCAAATCAAAACCACCAAGATATACCACTTCACATCCACTAGGCTGGTTATTTTCCATAAGGAAAAAAGGAGGAAGAAAATCAGCTTTGGCAAGAACGTGGAGAAACTGGAACCCTCGGGCACAGCTGCTATGGAAGGTATTATGGCAGTTCCTCAAAAATGTAGATATAAAATCACCATATACAGGTATTTCAGCAATTCCACTTCTAGGTATATACCCAAAAGAATGGAAAGCAGGGTCCTAAACAAATCCTTGTAAACCACGTTCACATCAACATTACTCAAGATAAACGGAGACACAATCAAGTGTCCATAGACAGATAAATAGGTTAAGTAAAATATGGTCTATACACAAGTAGAGTATTATTCAGCTTAAAAGATGAAGGAAACGCTGACACATGCTAAAACGTGGATGAACTTTGAGGACATTATGGTAAGTAAAGTAAGCCAGTCATAAGACAAATACTGCAAAGCTCCAGTCACATGAGGACCCTGAAGACATCAAATTCATAGAAAACAGAGAGCAGAATGGTGGGTGCCAGATGAAAGAGATGGGTGGGGAGTCAGTATTTAATGAGGACGGAGTTTCTGTTGGGAAGATGAAGAGTTCTGGAAATGGAGCAGTGATGGTTGTGTAACATGAATGTACTGGTCAATGAATATACACTTGAAAATGATCAAAATGGTAAATTCTGTGTTCTATGTATTTTTTTTCTTTTTTCCTTTTTGAGACGGAGTCGCATGATGTTGCCCTTGGTAAGAGTGCCTGCCGTGGTGTTGCAGCTCACTTCAACCTCAAACTCTTGGGCTCCAGCGATTCCCTTTTCTCAGCCTAAGTAGCTGGTACTACAGGCACCTGCCACAATGCCTGGCTATTTTTCTTTTTCTTTTTTTTTTTTGTAGTTGTCATTTAGCAGGCCTGGGCCAGACTCAAAACTGCCCTGGTGTATATGGCTGGCACTGTAACCCCTGAGCTATGGGCGCCAAGCCAATGTTCTATGTATTTTACCACAAAAAATTACTACAATAAAGTTTTTTTGTTAAACAAAATATTTCTATATTCCACAAACAAGTCTAACAGAGAAACAATAGAAAACTTGCAACATGGCTGGAAGTGGTGGCCCACACCTATAATCCCAGCACTTGGGAAGCCAAGGTGGGTGGACTGCCTCAGCTCACAGGTTCAAGACCAGCCTGAGCC
This sequence comes from Otolemur garnettii, assembly GCF_000181295.1. Classification (NCBI taxonomy): domain Eukaryota; kingdom Metazoa; phylum Chordata; class Mammalia; order Primates; family Galagidae; genus Otolemur; species Otolemur garnettii. The sequence continues at coordinate 22,648,474 of NW_003852418.1, read as the reverse complement.
AGAGCAAGACCTCATCTCTAAAAATAGTCAGGTGTTGTGGTAGGCACCTATAGTTCCAGCTACTAGGGAGCCTGAGGCAAGAGAATAGCCTGAGCCCTTGAGGTTGCTGTGAGCTGTGGATGGCATTGCACTCTATCAAGGGCGACAAAGTGAGACTCTGTCTCAAAAAAAAGGAAAAAAAAAAACATGAAATATAAATAGCTGTTAAACAAGCCTAAGGAGACAGATGAGGCCTTTCACAGACTGCTCTCACCTCCCACATGGAAAGACAATCAGCTTCAGCATAAACAGAAAATGCAAACCGAGGCTCGTTGCCTATAGCACAGTGGTTATAAAGCCAGCCACATGCACCAAGGCTGGCGGGTTCAAGCCCAGTCCATGCCAGTTAAAACAATGACGACAACTGCAACAAGAAAATAGCTGGTCATTGTGGCAGGTACCTGTAGTCCCTGCTACTTGGTAGGCTGAGGCAAGAGAATCACTTAAGCCCAAGAGTTTGAGGTTGCTGTAAGATGTGACATCACAGCACTCTACAGAAGGCGACATAGTGAAACTTGGTCTCTAAATAAATAATAAAAATAAAAAATAAAATAAAATAGAAACTGAACAGAGACCTTTTGGTCTAGCGGAGAGGGAGACTGCTGCTTCTATTGGCAGAGATGATGGCAATGACATGCCTTTGACCCAGCAGTGTTACATGCCATGGAACACCCACAGAGGCAGGCCCATCACACAGGCAAACCCACCACAGGGCATGCTTACCCAGTGTTAATAGTGTGAAAGAACACATCTGACACTAAGTAGGTGTATGAATTTTTTCCTTCAAATATCTTAAAAAGGGCTTAGGCCTGTGGCTTAAGCAGCTAAGGCACTAGCCACATATACCTGAGCTGGTGGGTTTGAATCCAGACCAGGCCTGCCAAACAACGACAGCTGCAACTAAAAAATGGCTGGACGCCTGTAGTCCCAGCTACTTGGGAGGTAGAGGCAGAAGAATTGCTTAAGCCCAAGAGTTGGTTGTTGTGAGCTGTGATGCCATCGCACTCTACCCAGGGCGACAGCTTGAGGCTCTGTCTCAAGAAAACAAACAAAAAGGAACAGGCTCGGCGCCTGTGGCTCAAATGGCTAAGGCTCCAGCCACATACACCTAAGGTGGCAGGTTCAAATCTAGCCTGGGCCCACCAAAACAACAATGACGGCTGCAACCAAAAAATAGCCGGGTGCTGTGGCGGGCGCCTGTGGTCCCAGCTACTTGGGAGGCTGAGGCAGGAGACTTGCTTGAGTGCAGGAGTTGGAGGTTGCTGTGAGCTGTGATGCCACGGCACTCTACCCAGGGGGAAAGCTTGAGGCTCTGTCTCGAAAAAAATAAATAAATAAATAAATAAAATGATGTGTGTGTGTGTGTGCATATATATAATACAAAGGAACAAAAAACAATATCTTAAATAGAAGCTCCCACCCAGCACCCCTCTTCATTCCCTGGTGTTGATCTCTGGTGAGTGCAGTCTTGGACATTTCAAGGTATATATAAATACATCCACGAATGGATATACTTTTCTTCCAACACAAACAGAAAATCATATTATATACACTACTCTAACTGGTTTGGGTTTTTTGTTTTATCAGAGACAGAGTCTCACTCCATCACCCAGACTACAGTACAGTGGTGTGATCATAACTCACCATAGCCTCAAACTTCTGGACTCAAGCCATTCTCCTGTGTTGGCCTCCCAAATATTAAAATTACAGGCTGAACCCTGCCACATTTACTTTTTGTACAAAAAGGAAACGACCTTCCCTAAGCTTCACCCACATTGCATGTATGATTTGTCACAAGTGCCCTCAACACTTACGATGGCCCCAAGTTCCTAAGGGGAAGGGTGGATGTGACACATGACTGGCCCTTGGCTTGAGGCCTGTACACCCCATAGGTAGGCACACAAACCCAAATGCACACTGTATCTCAATCACTCTCTGTAATGGAACAGAAATCTTATAATCTGTCAAGTCTGCTTATCTCACCCAAAGCACTTATAAAGGATCAGCTTTTCATATTTCTTTCTTTTTTTTTTTAAGAGACAGAGTCTCACTTTATTGCCCTTGGTAGAGTGCTGTGGTGTCATAGCTCATAGCAACCTCCAACTTCTGGGCTTAGGTGATTCTCTTGCCTCAGCCTCCCCAGTAGCTGGGACTACAGGCACCTGCCACAATGCCCAGCTATTTTTTTGTTGCAGTCTGGCCGGGGCCAGGTTTGAACCCACCACCCTCAGTATATGGGGCCGGCGCCCTACTCATTGACCCATAGGTGCCGCTCAGCTTTTCCTATTTCTTTGAGTTTTTTGTTTTTTAAAAGCAAGGACAGCTCTTCGTCCGTAGTTCAGTGAGTAGGGGCACCAGCCACATACACCGGAGGCTGGTGGGTTCAAGCCCAGCCTGGGCCTGCTAAACAACAAGGACAACTGCAACCAAAAGTAGCCAGGCACTGTGGTGGCCCCCTGTAGTCCCAGCTACTCAGGAGGCTGAGGCAAGAGAATTGCTTAAGCCCAAGAGTTTGAGCTTGCTGTGAGCTATGACACCATGGCACTCTACCCAGGGAGACATAGTTAGACTGTCTCAAAAACAAAACAAAACGGGGTGGCTCCTGTGGCTCAAAGGAGTAGGGTACCAGCCTCATACGTTGGAGGTGGCGGGTTCAAACCCAGCCCCAGCCAAAAACTGCAAAAAAAAAAGCACGTATTAATTTTATAATCAGAAAACAAAATGTTTAAACGCCATCTGTAAGGAACTATTACATGACAAATTCTCACCTGGCTCAGCCTCATGTCCATTAGGGTATTCCTTGCCTGGCCGATCTTCCTCATGTCCAGCTCACCTGTGCCAGGTGTCATCAATCCTGGTGTCATTCCACCTGGATATGGGGTATTCAGTCCCCCTGGATAGGGTGTATTAAGACCTCCAAATTGCTGTGCAGGGGAAAGGACAGAATAAAATGTTGGCTTGTGCAAACATGCTGAAAAACCTTCTTCTCTCTGAAATCTTTCCACTGTGGCCTGACATGTGCAGAGTGGTGCGAACAGACCTGACACAATACTGCCACTATGCTAAATTACTAACGTGACAATGCCCACCATCCCCACAGTGGTCTGTGTAACCAGACTAAGGGAGTCCCATCTGTCTCATCTTCTCAGATGCTCACAGTTTGTCGGGGGTCCACTGAAGTATGGTTCTCTCCAGTCTGTAAGTGTTTGGCAAAGAAACTGTCAGGAACAGGGGTCAGCTTCTCATAGCGTGGGTTCCGCTGGCGTTTGTTTCTAGCATCGCCAACCTCAGGGATGCTCAGCCACTCTTCTTCTGTGACTTCTGCCAACTTCCTCTGGAGACATCCATCACCCAAATCATTAATTCTCTGGCAGAATTTCACATGCACAGGTAGACCCAAGCTCTCATTCAGCCCCAGCAACTACATCATCACCCTTCAAGAAGGATTTCTTCTTTTTTTTGTTTCTTTGGGGGGTTTTTTGAGACAAGAGTCTTACTCTGTCATCCTGGATAGAGTACCACAGTATCATCATAGCCTACAAAAAACCTCAAACTCTTGGGCTCAAATGATCTTCCTGCCTCAGGCTCCTGAGTAGCTGGGACTACAGGTGCCTGCCACCACACTCAGCTAGTTTTTTCTGCTTTTAGTAGAGACGAGGTCTCTCTTATTCAGGCAGGTCTCAAAACTCCTGAGTTCAAACAAACCACCTGCCTCCCCCTCCCAGAGTGCTGGGATCACAGGCATGAGCCACCACACCCAGCTTTTAGAAAAGATTTTGATAGATATGATTTTGATAGAAATGATTTTTTACTTCACTTAGAAAAACCAATTTATTGGATATGTTCTGCATCACTAAAATATAAATGATTCTATTAAAGCCCAAAAGACATAGTTAAGAAAACCATATGCACAAATGGAATCAAAATTATAAAGAAAGTTCATTTGTCCCACTGTTAATGGTAGGGGAAGGATAAGGTTTTTTTCACACACATGTACACATAATTAAACATACTGAAGCAAGGGCCTTCTTCTTCTAAGCAATAACCCTGAATTAAATATAGAGCAAGTTAATAAAGTCTCATTAATTCCACACCAGGAAAGTCTGCTTCACTACTGATTATGGTAAGAGCACTAGAAATAGCCATTCCATCTACTTACTTTTAGATCTGAGAACTGCTGTTGGATTTTAGGGCGTTCCATACGATATTTCTCAATTTCTTCTTTCTCTCTTTGCTCCCTAGGAAATAAAACGTGCACACATTAGAAATAGTGGATGTTGGCTCGGCGCCTATAGCTCAACAGGCTAAGGCGCCAGCCACGTACACCAAAGGTGGTGGGTTCAAATCCCCAGCCCGGACCCGCCAAACAAC
>NW_003852418.1:22642794-22643888 GCF_000181295.1 Otolemur garnettii | reverse complement strand
GGCTCTGTCTCAAAAAAAAAAAAAAAAAAAAAAGAAATAGTGGATGTCCTGGTTCGGCACCTGTGGCTCAAGCAGCTAAGGCACCAGCCACATACACCTGAGCTGGTGGGTTCAAATCCAGCCCAGGTCCACCAAACAACAATGACGGCTGCAACCAAAAAATAGCCAAGCATCGTGGTGGGTGCCTGTTGCCCCAGCTACTTGGGAGGCGGAGATAGGAAAATTGCTTGAGCCCAGGAGTTAGAGGATGCTGTGAGCTGTGATGTCACAGCACTCTACCCAAGATGACAGCTTGAGGCTCTGTCTCAAAAAAAAAAAAGAAAAAGAAATAGCGGATGTCCATTCTGTAACAAAGTTGCTTTATTATATGTCTTAATTAAATCATCAAAAATAATTCTACACTCTTAGCAGCGAACTCAATAATATCTTAAGGCCAGGCATGGTGGCTCATGCCCACAGTCCCAGCACTTATGGAGGCCAAGAGGTCCTTGAGGCCAGGAATTCAAGACCAACCTGGGCGACATAACAAAATCCATCTCTACGCAAAAAGTGTTTTTAAACTATCTGGGCATGGTGGTGTGCAGCTGTAGTTCCAGATACTTGGGAAGCTGAAGCAGGAAGACCACTTGAGCCCTGGAGTTTGAGGCTGTATGTGAGCTATGATAACGCCACTAACATGGGTAAGAGAGTAAAATACTGTCTCAATTAAAAAAAAAAAAAAAAAGCCAGGAGCCAGGCCTGGTGGCTCAATCCCAGCCTATAATCCCAGCACTCTGGGAGGCTGAGATGGGCGGACTGCCTGAGCTCACGGGTTAGAAACCAGCCTGAGCTAGAGCGAGACCCTACCTCTAAAAAAAAAAAAAAAAATAGCCTAGCATTATGGCAGACGCTTGTAGTCTTAGCTACTCGGGAGGATGAGGCAAAAGAATTGCTTGAACCCAGGAGCCTCAGGTTGCTGTTAGCTATGACACCATGGCACACTATCAGGGGCAACAAAGCGAGACTCTGTCTCAAAAAAACCCCAAAAATTTGGCTTGGCGCCTGTGGCTCAAGCGGCTAAGACGCCAGCCACATACACCTAAGGTGGCGGGTTC
>NW_003852418.1:22638421-22640866 GCF_000181295.1 Otolemur garnettii | reverse complement strand
TGAATCTTTCTAAGAGTAGAATGTGAACGTTTTAAAGCAATAACTGAGAAAATGACATGAAGGCTGTGTTGAGCAGTTTGATGGAAGTATTTCAGATTGCATGTGAAAACCCCACACTGTACCCCAGAAGTGCATTAATGTACATAGTTGCCATTCAATAAAAAATAATAATAATAAATAAATAAATAAAATTACATGTAGAAAAAGCAATAAAAACAGGAAAATAATCAAAATATTAACTGTTACTTTCTAGGCTCATAAATAAATGTTATACCCACACATACTCTCATTTTCCTAATATTCCATGATAAAAATATATTCTTTTACAATAAAAATCATTGAGATTACAGGGCAGCACCTATGGCTCAAAGGAGTAGGACGCCAGCCCCATATGCTAGAGGTGGTAGGTTCAAACCCAGCCCTGGCCAAAAACTGCAAAAAAAAAAAAATAATTGAGATTACAAAGCAATACATTACCACACTTTGCAGCATCATGTGTTCATATAAATGCAGTTTAGACATGGACAGGAAATTCAGAAAGGGGCCACATAGGCCGGGTACAATGGCTTACGCCTGTAATCTTAGCAGTCTGGGAGGTCAAGACGGGTAGACTGCTTGATTTCAGGAGTTCAAGACCAGCCTGAGCCAGAGTGAGATCCTGTCTCTAAAAAATCCTGTCTCTAGCAGAGTATTGTGGTAAGTGCCTGTAGTCCCAGCTACTTGAGAGGCTGAGGCAATAGGATCACCAGAGTCAAAAAGTTTGAAGTTGCTGTTGAGCTATGCCATGGCACTCTATCAAGGGTGGCAAAGTGAGACTCTGTCTGAAAATAAAAAAAAATTGTCACATATCAACAGGTACACTGAGGCACCATCAACACGACGGATTTGCTAAACCTGAGTTCAGTGCAAGATGCCCAGATCAGAGGTCTCCAGGGGAGCAATCTTACCCGTGATGAGGCACCATAGACAGAATGCTCACCCACACTGACACCAGGACAGCTCTGCCTCTTGGCCTGTTCTCTACATGCCCCATAGCCTTATGGCCGTGTCACCACACTTACATGAGGAATGAGTTTCCCAAACCACAACCACCTCCCCAGGAGACTTCAGATGTCCATCTGCCATCTTTAATACATTTCTAAATGACTTAATATACACCCCAAAGCCCATCTCAAAGATGATAACCCTGAGATACAGTCAAAGTAATGTCCCTGATTCTACTGTCTTCTGGAAAGCCAGAGTTCCCAAACTCTCCACTGCAGCCCCCAGGTCCTAAGGTTCCTCTGCAATACCCCAGCACTCACCCAAATATGGCTGCTGCAGACCAACCCAAGTGACTCTGAAGCTGAGCAGACATACATGTTATTTTTATTTCTGCAATTTTCTCCAAATATAAAATAAGTCAAAACAAAGCATTTTTTTTTTTTTGCAGTTTCTGGCCAGGGCTGGGCTTGAACCCACCACCTCCAGCATATGGAGCCAGTGGCCCTACTCCTTTGAGCCACAGGCGCTGCCCAACAAAGCATTTTTTTTTAAATTAAAAGATAAACACTGTGAAAAGTAACAATTTGTTTTACCTCCTTTCTTTTCTTCTTTCGTCCATCCTTTTATCCAGAGCTGCATAAATAGCATCTGCTTCCTCATCATCTTTCTCATACGGCCCACTTGAGAAAAGGCTTCCAGCGTAGCCATTGAACTGAGAACCAAACACACCATCAGAAAGATCAGCTTCTCCTGCAACAATCCCCACTAGCAGAAACAAAAATCATCTCTTTTTTTTTTGGAGATAGAGTCTTATTATGTCACCCTCAGTAGAGTGCCAAGGTGTCACAGCTTACCACAACCTCAAACTCTTGGGCCTAAGCGACTACCCTGCCTCAGCCTCTCAAGTAGCTGGGACCACAGGTGTCCGCCACAATGCCCAGCCATTTTTTTTTTTTTTGGTTGTAGTTGTCACTGTTGTTCAGCAGGCTCAGGCCAGGCTCAAACCAGCCAGCCTCGGTCTATGTGGCCCATGCCCTACCCACTGAACCACGGGTGCCACCCTCTTTTTTTTTTTTTTATTATTAAGACAGAGTCTCAAGCTGTTGCCCTGAGTAGAGTGCCATGGAGTCACAGCTGACAACAATCTCCAACTCTTGGGCTTAAGCAATTCTCTAGCCTCAACCTCCCAAGTACGTGGGATTGCAGGCGCCCACCACAACGCCTAGCTATTTTTTACAAGCTTTTTTTTTTTTTTAGTTTTTGGCCAGGGCTGGTTTTGAACCTCCGGCATATGGAACCAGCGCCCTACCCTTTTGAGCCACAGGCGCCGCCTGCCCAGCTATCTTTTAGTTGTAGTTGGGCCTGGACTGGATTCAAACCCGCCAGCTCCGGTGTCTGTGGCTGGCATCTTAGTCGCTTGAGCTACAGGCACTGAGCCCCTCCTTTTTTTTTTTTTTTTTT
>NW_003852418.1:22591616-22637104 GCF_000181295.1 Otolemur garnettii | reverse complement strand
CCCGGCTATTTTTTGGTTGCAGCCGTCATTGTTGTTTGGCGGGTCCGGGCTGGGGATTCGAACTCACCACCTTAGGTGTACGTGGCTGGCGCCTTAGCGGGTTGAGCTATAGGCGCGGAGCCAACTGTTTTTTTAAAAAAGATTCTTGCTCAACTGCCCAGACTGGAGTGACAGACTGGACCACAGCTCACTGCAGCCTCCAGTTCTCAAGCAGTGAAGGTGCTAATCAGTCCTCTGCAAGTGTCAAGGGCACGAGAGATAGAGGCAGGAAGAGACAGGAAGGGACCAAAGAAGCAAACAAAATGCAATGGAGGGCGGCACCTGTGGCTCAGTGAGTAGGGCACCGGCCCCATATACCAAGGGTGGTGGGTTCAAACCAGCCCCGGCCAAACTGCAACAAATAAACAGCTGGGCACTGTGGTGGGCGCCTGTAGTCCCAGCTACTCAGGAGGCTAAGGCAAAAGAATTGCCTAAGCCCAGGAGTTGGAGGTTGCTGTGAGCTGTGACGCCATGGCACTCTACCAAGGGCAATAAAGTGAGACTCTGTCTCAAAAACAAATAAACAAACAAATAAAATGCAATGGAGTACCCCAGACAAGGTTCTAAGCCAGAAAAAGGGCACTGGTAAAATTCAGGGGTGGTGCCTGTGGCTCAAGAGGTAGGGTGCCGGCCCCATATACCAGAGGTGGCAGGTTCAAACCCAGCCCCAGCCAAAAACTGCAAAAAAAAAAAAAAAACCTGGTAAAATTCAAATAAGATCATAGATTAGTTAATTGTATTATGTGAATGTTCATTTCCTAGTTTTAAGCAATCAAATCGGAACTCAATCCCTTTTATATTAGCTGCAAAATAAATAAAATAAAATACGTTAGCATATACGTAACCAAGGAAGTCAAAGAACTCTATAAGGAGAACTAATGAAAGAGCACAGATGGGAGGGGCGCGTGTAGCTCCGTCGGTAGGGCACTGGCCACATACACCAAGGCCGGAGGGTTTAAACCCACCTGGGCTGGCTAAAACAACAATGACAACTGCAACAACAACAAAATAGCTGGGTGTTGTGGCAGGCGCCTATAGTCCCAACTACTTGGGAGGCTGGGGCAAGAGAATTGCTTAAGCCCTGGAGTTAGAGATTGCTGTGAACTGTGATGCCACAGCACTTTACCAACGGTGACACTGTAAGACTCTGTCTCAAAAAATAAAATAAAATAAAATAAAAAATAAAAAGAGAAAAGCTAGCCAAGCATGGTGGCGGGCATGTATAGTCTCAGCTACTTGGGAGGTTGAGGCAGGAGGATGGCTTGAGCCTAAGAGTTTGCTCTTGTTGCTGTAAGTTGTGATGCCATAGCACTCTACTCAAGAGTAACAGAGACTCTGTTTAAAAAAATAAAGAGGGGGCCGGGTGTGATAGCTCACACCTACAATCCCAGCACTTGGGAGGCAGAGATGGGTGGATTGCCTGAGCTCACAGGTTTGAGACCAGCCTGAGCCAGAGCGAGACCTCGTCTCCAAAAATAGCCAGGTGTTGTGGCAGGTGCCTTGTAGTCCCAGCTACTTGGGAGGCTAATGCAGGAGAATCACTTAAGCCCAGCAGTTGAAGCTGCTATGAGCTATGTGCCACATACTCCAGAATGACAAAGCCAGACTGCCTCAAAAAAATAAAAATAAAAAATAAAGAAAGTGGCTAGGTGCCTGTAGCTCAAGCAGCTAAGGCTCCAGCCACATACACCTGAGTTGGCGGGTTTGAATCCAGCCTAGGCCCACCAAACAACAATGATGGCTGCAAACAAAAAATAGCTGGGGGTTGTGGCGGGTGCCTGTATCCCAGCTACTTGGGAGACAGAAGCAAGAGAATCACTGGAGCCCAGGCAGGAGTTGGAGGTTGCTGTGAGCTGTGATGCCACAGCACTCTACCCAGGGTGACAGCCTGAGACTCTGTCTCAAAAAAAAAAAAACTAAAAGAGATGGCACCTGTAGCTCAGTGGGTAGGGCATCAGCCACATACACCCAGGCTGGCAGGTTCAAATCCAGCCCAGGCCAGCTAAACGACAACTGCAACCAAAAAATAGCTGGGCATTGTGGTGGGCGCCTATATAGTCCCAGCTACTTGGAAGGCTGAGGCAAGAGAATTGCTTAAGCCCAAGAGTTTGAAGTTGCTGTGAGTTGTGATGCCATGGTACTCTACCAAGGGTGACATAGTGAGATGCTGTCTTTAAAAAAAAGAATCTTTTCCTCAGAGGAAAGATGTGTTAGAAAACACCTGACAAAACCTTACTTGACTAGGAGCAAGTGCTAAAGCTAAAATAGCAAATATTACCAACAATCCCACTTCAAGTTTTCATCATTAAAGACTGGCCAATATTGTCACTTTGGCAGCACATTAACTAAAAATCAAACGATACAGAGAAGATTAGCATGGCCTGTAGACAAGGACAGGCAAATTCATGAAGTGTTCCATACCATAAAAAAAAACAAAAAAGACTGCCCAGTACAATATACCAAGGCAGTGATCCTAGTATTTGTAAATGTATCTTTTTTGAAGTGGGGGGGGCACACATTTCTTTCTATTTTTCCTGCTCTCCCTCATGCTCTGCTAAAAATATCCCATGAACAGCTAAAATGTTAAATGCTACTCATCACAGATGCCAACAACACATTGAGTCATGAAGTTGGTCAGCCCTCCTGGAGACTGGTTGGAGGAGCCACGGAAGCCCAACACAAATCACCTCATCATAGTTGGTGTCATTCAGATCCTCGTCATCGTCGTCAGCAGCCTGGTTTTTTTTCATCTGATCCCCAACGGTTCTCTTGCCGGGTGGTGCATGGCGATCATCTACAGGATCATTTGCATCCCGGGCTGGCCCAATGTCTGATCGGGTAGTGAAGCCAGTGGCACTGCAGGAAACCCCAAGACACCCATTATCTGGGAAACCCTGTTCCCATGCTCTTCCCTTGACCTCCAGGCATCACCTAATAACATCTCTTTATCTAATGCCTCTGGGAAACCTCCAGAGAGCCTGGAGACAGTGAGCTGCACTCTCAAACATTGCCTACACTCTGAAGGATACCAAGGCTTCTCACACCCAGACTTCATCTTCCCTTCCACATTCAATCAGGCCATCAAGCCTAACTTGGTCCAAACTGAACCCCTCTTCTGTGCCCACCCTACCTACAGTTGCTCTAGGCTGTTTTAGCTGATAACAGCACTACTATCCCAGGTACCACAGCAAGGACCATGACACCACCTTTGCCTACCTTTCCCATATCTTCCATCCTGTCTGCTCCCAAGTACCAATGAGTCCTCCTCCAAAATCTCTCCTCCCCAGACCATGATTCACATCATAGGCGGAACCAAGTTAACAGCCCTGCCTCTCAGCCTTCCTCTACCTCAACCTATGCTCTGCCAGATGATTCTTCCCAAAATGCAACTCTAAGGACTTCTCAGTGTCAGGGTCATTCTGATTCCTCCAGGAATTCTAGCCTTACTTTTAAGGACCTCTAACCTCCTGTAGCTCATGCAGAGCTATGGATGCACATGCACATTTCTATGCACGTGCACATATCATCCATAGTGGACTCCTGCTGAACCTGTTTTCCTCTTAACTTTTCTGTGAGCTGCCCACACACTAAATGTCAGTTTCTCCCCTGCACATTTCACATTTGTATAACCCCAAATCCAGCTCTCCTTCCAAACTTAGCTCAAATGCCACACTCCATTAAGCATCCGCTAATCTCTGGAACCCCAGAGTTCTAAATCTGTTCCTCTACACGTACTTATTTAAACTAATATGAAACCTCCCCTAGTAAAGTGAAGGTTCTTTGAAGATGGTGTAGTTATCATTGCTGTTTGGCAGGCCCAGTCTGGGCTCGAACCTGCCACCTCCAGTATGTGTGGCTGGCACCCTAGCCACTTGAGCTATAGGCACCAAGCCATCATCTGAGTCTTCTATGTACCCTGCAGACTCTAAAACAGCCTAGAGCAACTGTAGGTAGGGTGGGCACAGAAGAGGGGTTCAGTTTGGACCAAGTTAGGCTTGATAGCCTGATTGAATGTGGAGGGGAAGATACAACACCCCAACAAGTATCACAATACCACCAACAAGTGAAACCCGACACTTTTTTCTTTTTTCTTTTTGAGGCAGAGTCTCACTATGTCACCCTCAGTAGAGTGCCATGGCATCTTAGCTCCCAGCAACCTCAGACTCTTGGGCTTAAGCGATTCTCTTGCCTCAGCCTCCCAGCCTACAGCTGGGACTGCAGGCACCCACTGCTATTTTTTTGTTGTTGCAGTTATCACTGTTGTTTAACTGGCCTGGGCTGGATTAAAACCCGCTAGCCTCGGTGCATGTGGCCGGCACCATAACCACTGTGCTATGGGCACCAAACCCCAATGGTTTTCCTAATCAAATAACAAAACAGGATGAGAGAGACTGCTTATTCAAAAATTTATGGTGGTCATCTGTGTGGCAAACATGGGGGACCCAGGCTCAAGCTTCACAAATGCCATCCCTGCCCCACGAGCTGACAGTTTGAACAGCATATGGCAAGTAACACTATAGGGAAAGAATGGGGCATGATGAGCAGCCACACAGACCAACCCAGCCCAGGCTACACAGAAAGGATCAGTCCTACTTAAGGGGAGGGGGAATCATGAGTTGCTGCTACAAATCAGACACTCATCTACTATTCACTGGCAACTGGATACAGGGTTATTAACACCCATCTAAGAAACCAAAAACCCTGGGCTCAGAGGCAGGGCGTAGTTAAGCCTCAAACCCTCTTGGGTCTCAAGCAGGACTCATACTCAGGCTTCTCCTGATCCCAAAACCCGCTGCTTCACATAGGAATTTTTTTTTTTTTGAGACAGAGTCTATGTCGCCCTCGGTAGAGTACTGTGGCGTCTCAGCAACTCTTGGGCTCAAGTAATTCTCTTGTCTCGGCCTCCCTAGTAGCTGAGACTAGAGGCGCCCACTACAACACCGGTTATCTTTGGAGGCCGGGGTCTTGCTCTTGCTCAGGCTGGTCTCGAACCTGTGAGTGCAGCCAATCCGCTTTCCTTGGCCTCCCAAGTGCTGGGATTACAGGCGTGAGCCACCGCGCCCGGCCCCTTCCCACAGCATTAAGCCAAACACCTAGAGTCCTTCAAACCCATAGACCCCAGCCTTGAGCGCGAGCACCCTCCTTCGCTAGCCAGCCCCAGTTCTCGGCGTCCCCCTGGACTCACCCCCGGCCCAGCCCCGGCACGTAGCCGAGCGGCGCGGGCATGCCCAGGAAAGGCTTCTTCTTCTTGTTCATGGCGGTGGCGACAACCAAGGCTGGGAAGGGAAGGAACCAGACGGCGACGGAGGCAAAAAAGCAGAGAATTTCGAGGATCTGTCGTCCGAGGCCCGCCTAAGGAAGAGGTCGCGGCCGCCGCGTCACGGACGCCCCGGAAGCAGCCCGCACAGTTCGCGGGAAGCCCGTTGATCTCCGGCTCCCCGGGCGGGCGGAAGTCCCGACGCGCTGCTTTCGACGACTTCCGGTCACAAGTGCGGGGGGCGGAATTCGGCGGGTACCGGAGCTCCCTCTTGTGGCAAGCGGGACTCGCAGGGCCGGACCGAACCCGACCCGGTGATAGAGGTGATCCGATGCACCACCCAGCAATCAATCCCCTAGAGGACACCAAAACTGAGCCTGAGGCATCCCTGCTTTCTAGGTGCTCTTAGTACATTCCCGAGGAGACCTGCCTGTGCAAACAGAACCCAGGGGTCTCCTCCTCCTTTGAACCAGCCCAACCTCTCACTCTGCCCTTTGGAGCAGCCCTAACCCTGAGTGCCTTGATCATTTCTTAGTGGAGCTGCACACCTGTTCAGTTGTGTAGAGCTTGTATGTTGTCGTTGTACGCATGCCTGTCTGTGTGTGCGTCCAGTGTGCAGATTGCTGCCCTGTGCTTTTAGCAGTCAGGTTCTTAGGTCCCAATTCAGGGGCCTGGCCTCTGTGGTAAATGTAGGTACTCCAGCCTGATCGTTCACTCCACCCATACTCCTCATCATGCCTTGAACATTCTGGTGAGGGTTAGGGTTAGCCCAGCCACATCCCTGGCTTCTAGAGAGCTAATTGGTAGTAAATGAATGCAGCCAGACCTGTCAGGGTTAGGGTATGTGAACATGCTAGTCACAAGCACGTGAATGACTTCCAGGTGTGTGTATTAGTGGGGCATGTGGACAGGTCAGCTCACGTGTATGCTCATGTTTGGGATGTACGTGCATGGCTACAATCTGTGTATGCATTTCTGCATATCTATATGCACTTCTTTTGCTGTGAGATATCCTTCAGCCCCACATATACCCAGGCTTTTGGGCAGACCATGCAGAACTCAGCTGGTTGCAAGCCTTCTGCTGGACCAGGCAACCACATTTTTCCTGCCTCCAGCACACCAGTGCTGAGGTCTTGGAAGTAATACATCCCTCCTGCCTGCTGTAGCCACCGTTATTTTCTTTTTCCCAGGTGCCCTAGCCAAGTCCCTTTCAGTTAGTGAGCACGGCTTGGGGCCTGTGGCTCAAGCGGCTAAGGCACCAGCCACATGCACCTGAGCTGGCGGGTTCAAATCCAACCCGAGCCTGCCAAAACAACAATGACGGCTGCAACCAAAAAATAGCCGGGTGCTGTGGCAGGCGCCTGTAGTCCCAGCTACTTGGGAGGCTGAGGCTGGAGACTCGCTTGAGCCCAGGAGTTGGAGGTTGCTGTGAGCTGTGATGCCACGCACTCTACCCAGGGTGACAGCTTGAGGTTCTGTCTCAAAAAGAAAAAGTGAGCACTGTACCACCCCTGCCCCCCAGGCACTGAGCCAGATTCTGGGCTATAGAGGGAGAAGGGAAGTCGAATTCACAGCTAAGGAGTAAGCAAAGGTCAAGCTGGCTCCTCTGGAAAAGGAGGTGCCATAGGAGAGCAAGACCTCCTGAAGGTCTGGAGAACGGCTAAATGTCTGAGAAGGCCCCTGCAGTAGGTAAGATGCCGCCACCGCCCCCCCACCCCCCCACGGAACTGACAACTCCTCACTTCCCGGCCTCAGAGGCATCCGGACAGGTGTGCAGAGACACTTGTTTGTTGAGTTGTGCCCAGGTGCGCATAGACGCCCCTTGCCCTGGCAGACACCCTTTGCACACCCAGACCCGCGCGCCACCGACACACCTCCGAGTTCCCGGAGCGCGCCCGGCACTCAGGGCTTGGCGGCAGGTGCCTCGCCGCGCAGAATCGCCGGCCGCGGGGACCGGCTGAGGCGCGGGGCTGGCTGGGGCGGGGCGGGGCGCTGGCGCGCGTTCCCCGCCGGCCACACCGGCCGCCCTGCACTAAGCAAGGGGCGTGTGCGCGGGCTTGGCACCGCGGGCCCCATGTTCACCGAGCTGAGGTCCAAGCTGAGCCCCCCGCGAGGCCGCGCCGGGGCAGTGCGCGCGGGCTTTGGGGAGCGCCGGGATGTGGACGGTGAGCGGCGCTGGACAGGGGCGCGGGGTTATTGTGGGTGGGAAGCTTGAGGACAGAGAGGCATGGGGGCGGGACCCGGTGGGTTTAGAGCAGCAGCGTCGAGCAAGCTGGGGGCGTTCTGGCCTAAAAGGGTCCCAGTGGCCTTTGTCCTGCGCTGGGGGGGAAGCAGCCTCAGGCCTTGAGGATCAGCCTGCCCTTGGGTTGGGGTGAGGGCGTAAAAGGCCGAGGCTCATGTCTCCAGGCTGGCACCACACTAGGGTCACCTTTTTCTTCACGCGAATAAAACCCCCCTAGCCCTTGTGGGTGGGGCCAAGAGGGGGCAGCGGTTACTGCCCAGCTCCGGTGCCCCTCCCCCCGCACCATTCACCATTTCCTTATTGAATTCTGACGTTTGGGTTGGGAGGTACCGACCGACGGACAGACTGGCTGAGCCACCTCTCCAAGTGCGGGCAGGAAATAGGCGGGGCCACACTGGCCGCGGCAGGTGCTGCGCGAGCGAAGGCGTTGGCTCGCTGCAGCCCAACAGTTCCGGCTCCTGCAAAGCCCTGAGACCACCATACCTTTCTGGGGAAGGGTGCGGGGTTAGAATAAGTCTTTTTCCGAAGCACTAGAGGCTACCTCGGGGCGGTGGCCCGCTGACTACACCATCTGCTGACCCCAGACCCGAAGTTGAAAGAATTAGAGGCTTGCTAAGTCTCTGGAGTCTTATGGGCTGAAAGTTCAGGAGAGTGGGACGTGTCTCCCCCCATTACTCAGCCTTGCTGGACTCACCAGCAAGCACTGCCCGCAGTACAGAGTGGGCGCCTGCATCTGTGAGAGGAAAGGTCTCTCACTCTGCTGCTGCTGTGTGTGGGGGGAGCAGGTCAAGGGCCTTGATATGGGAACCTCCTCCTTCCCTGAATGGGTGTCAAGAAGATAGAGCAAGCCTGTACCCACTTTGCTGTCTCCTCCTAGGCTCTGAAATTTGCAGTTGCTGGTGCTATAGAGCACCTATTCACAGTGCCTACCAGAACTAGGCAAGTGTGGGAACCCACACCTCACTGTGGTGTCTGCCCCTCACCAGACTCATGTGATAAGTACCATGAAGTTGGAGAGGGAAGAGCGACCCCAGGGCATCTTCCGAGTCTCTGAGCACAAGGCTGCATCCCTACATACCTGTGCTAGACAGGCCATGCCCAGTGGACACTTACCCCCACAGAGTGCTGTCCTGAGACATGTGGGAGGCAGTATGGCAGGAAAGGCATGTGTTTGGGGGAAGAAATTCCACTTGTCAGCTTGCTCAGAGCACAGCCTTTCGGTTCATGAAGCCAGAAGGCTAAGCTCCATCAGGGTGAAGTCAGGGGAGTCCCCCAGGATACCACCCTTTGCCTGGCCATAGGCCTATAAGGAGAAGTATGTTTTCAGTTCTTACAGCTGAGTAGGGTCCTTACAACAGCTTCTGCACATTTTCTTCATGTTTGGGGGCTGGAGAACCCCTCACAGGGAAAGCAACTCCCCTCAGTGATGGAGGGAGATGGGCTGGGCAAGAAGCTGGCTCTCGGGGAGAGGAGCCTCTGGCCCTGCCCTTGACTGCTCTGACCAGGCACCCTTGCATACAGCCACTGCCCACTTCAGCTTCTGCCGGACCCTCCTAGAACACACAGTGTCTGCTGAGAGCATCCCTTGCCACCTGCCTCGCGCGCAGGTCACCAGCCTCACGTGGCACGACTCCCGTAGCCAGAGAGCAGCTGGCAGCAGGCCAGTCAAGCTCCTGCAACAGCCGGGCACAGAGACCCCCCAGGTACCCACCCCTCTGCCCGCCTCAGCCCTTGCTTGCCCTGCCCACCACTCTACCTGCCACCCACCCTCTTCTCTAGCAGGGTCGGCTGTACTCTGACCACTATGGCTTGTACCACACGAGCCCTTCGCTGGGCGCCCTGACACGGCCCGTGGTCCTATGGAGTCAGCAGGACGTCTGCAAATGGCTTAAGAAGCACTGTCCTCACAACTACCTCGTCTATGTTGAGGCCTTCTCCCAGCACGCCATCACCGGTACAACAGGAGCAGTGGGAGGGAGCCAGAATGCCTGGGAGAGACCCTCCCCCACAGTCAGCCCGCCTTTGTTTCTCTTGCTATTGTTTCCATCTCTTGTCTGTCTCCTCCTCAAAGTCACTCTGTCCTCTAGTCTTTGTCTCCTTGAAGAATCTGTCTTTTATATCTCTCTGTGCCTTTCTTTCTGGGTCTCTCCCAGTCTCCTTGCTCAGGAGGGAGTCTTGTTTCCCTGCTCAGTCTTTGTCTTTTGCTCTCCTTCCTTTCCTCTGCCCCTATCCTCCAAAGTCTCTTTCTCAGGTTCTCTTTCTGTCTGAGTTTCTCTGTACCCACTTCTGCTCTGCACTTGCACTTTCCTCACCCTTTTCTGTCTTAGTCTCTGCTTTGACTCTTGGTGCTTCTGAGAGGCCTTAGCTCAGCCTCTCTTCCTCTCTGCAGGTCGGGCGCTGTTGCGGCTGAATGCAGAAAAGCTGCAGCGAATGGGGTTGGCCCAGGAGGCCCAGAGGCAGGAGGTGCTGCAGCAGGTGCTCCGCTTGCAGGTGCGCGAGGAGGGGCGGAGCCTGCAGCTGCTCAGCCAAGGTCAGTGTGAGGGGCGGGTGCCAGAGCAGCCTGGGGGCTGGGCTGAGAGGCCCCTCTGAGAACAGGGTGGGTTGGTGACCTTAGGAGAGTGCCCAGGGGCCACAGGGGGCCAGGCTACAGTCAGTTGGTGCTGGGGACCTCAACCTTCTCACCCTTATCCACCCACAGCTTCCTTTGGAAACATGTCCTAGCTGCTGTCAAGGTTTGAACCCCAGACCCCAGCACTGTGACCAGAGCCCACAGCCAAGGATGAGGCAGAGCTGGCTGTGTAGCTTCTTGTGGACCCTGCTGGATGCCCTAGTGGCCAAGCCTGCCCAATGGACAGGCAAGACCAGGATCACCACCTCCAAGCACCTGTGGTTAGGCACTTCAGTCTGTGCCTGGGGCAGGGTAGGTAGGGGGCTGCTTAAATGTGGCCCCTCCTCCTGGGACCTGAGCCCAAGCCTTCCCCCAGTGTACTGGTAGCATGCAGGGCAGCTGCCTGGAGCCAGAGCTGTAGACATCCCCCAGACACCAGGGATTCTGTTTATTTACATATCCCCTACTTGCTGAGCCACTCATCTGTCTACCCACTCATCTAGTACAGTTTTGAGCCCTCCACTGGCACTGCCAGGTTAAAATTGCACAGGTGGGATAAACTGGCATGGCTCCCTTTGGCTTGTACCTACCATTCCCCTGCCCCTGCCAGGGCCCAGAAGCCCCAATCCACCCTCCAAAGGAATGGGAATGGTCAACAGCTCCTGCCCCGCTGGGCAGTATGCCAAGCACTTCCACTCATTCATTATTTATAAATCCTCACCACAACCCCATCTATTCATGAGAACTGAGGTGGAAAGAGGTCAGGATGGCCCAAACTCCAGAAACAAATAAGGACATCAAGACTCCAGCCCTAGTCAGGTGGCTCTATCCCCAGTGTCCACCTGGCTTTGTAGTGCTCCCCATCCTGTTTGGAAAGTCTTGCTTTTGCACCTCTTCCCTGCTTCCAGGTTCAGGGAGACGCCCTTTGAGGCACAGCTATGTGTGGGTGTTTCCTCAGTGCTTTTGCAGGAAAACCTAGAATCCTGAGAGAGGCTATCCTGAGTGTCATTCCCCCATAGCTCCTTAACAGAAGCCTGAGCAAGCCCTCCCTGGGTGGATTGGGGTTGGTGCTGCCTGGCAGAAGGACAGTGGAGCAGTCAGAGCTCCCTCTTGCTCTTCTGCCCTATCCCACTCCTCTCGGGGACTCTGAAAATCTCAGGGATAGATGAAGCTGAGCTCCCAGTCCCCCCTATGTGCTTTGAGCTGGCCTTGGGACTTGAAGCTGGTCATCACAGGTCCTGAGTGCAACTGAACAACTAGCCAGGCCCCTTCCACCCCATGAACCCCCTCTCCTGAGCACCTTTGCCCTTCCAGCTGCCCAAACATCCCACCCCCCTCATGGCATCTGCCTGCTTCCAGAGGGCCCTTCCTGGCTCTGCCCCTTTCCTCCCCACTCTGTCTTGCCCCAACCTCATCTCATCTTCCTTATTCTGTGCTCACTTTTTTATACTCTGACAAGAAATCAGAAATAAACCTAGTTCTCAAGTGCCCAAGGTGCTGGATTGGGGGAGGGGGCCTGCATCCATTGCCACCAGGGGTCAGTGGAGTAGCATCCTAGATGGGGCATCCTAAGCCTAGAACATCATGGAGACAAGTCAGAGGCTGGAAACCTGAGCTAAAGCCATGTGGACAGCACCCCAGCGCTGGACATGACACCCAGACACAATTGTGAAGTTCCCAGGGTACTGTAACAAAGGACCATATACCAGGTGTCTGGAAATAGCAGAACTTATTCTCTCACAGTTCTGAAGTCCAGAGCCCCAAATCTAGTAGGACAGTATTGTCTCTGGGGGCTCAAAGGGAGAACCCTTCCTTGCCTCTTCCAGCTTCTGCCAGCTGCCTGGGGTATCCAGGACTCAAAGACACCCTGCTCCAATCTGTCTCTGCAGCCAAACCACCACCTCCTCCTCTGTCTCAAGTCGCCCTCTATCTCCCTATCCTATGCAGGCACTTGGATGTAGGGCCCACCTGGGTTATATGAGTTGATCTCTTTATCTCAAGATCCTTAATAACATCTACAAGAACCGTTTTCTAAATAAGGTTAAGGGATTTGAGAAGGACATCTGTTGGGAGCTCACTATTCAGCAATGCCCTGACATAAGAAACACAGAGCACAGCACACACCCAACACACACAGCAACCAGACACCCAAATAAAAATACAGAGGCAAAGACTACACACAGACACAAATGCACAGAGACACAGTGACATTAATAACAACTCCAACACACAAGTGTTATTGGCTAGACATATAGGCAAAATTATACCCTGACACAAAGACACAAAGATATGTAACAATATCCTAAGTACAGATGTAATTACACAAACAGAATTACTAACATGCAGACACACAACAACTCCCTAACATGTGGAAACACAAAGACACAGCACATCACACAAACATGCCATATTTTACAACACTTTGGCATCTAGATATACACAGAAAACAATTAGTATGGTTTCTCACACCTGACATTCAGGTGCTCACATACAAACTAGCACCCTGACACTGGCACACACATGCTGAGATCTAGACGCTCCGCCCCCTGAAGTCTAGTCACCTGGATTTGGACACACAGGCATTGACCTCACCTTGTGCAGATCACACAGACATACTCTGACACTATAATGTCCAAAGTGAGTGCTGCTAAGCACATGCCTACCACAGACACAGACACATCTCTCATGTGGACACCTAGGCTTACTGGGGAAAACTGACAACTTTGACATACCTCAGGGGACGTAACACTGACCTTCCAGGAAACCTTGCTGGTCTAGTCCCCAGGGTGGGGATGGTCAAAGAATGAAGAACATTACAGTGCTGCCTCAAGGAACTCCCTCTCTGGCTTAGGTTTCTTGGGAAGGACCAACTGCCCAATTCCTTGCAGAGTCTGTTTCCATGTGGGTGCTCTGTGCTGTCTTCAAGCAAAGTAGATCCTTTTGAGAGAAGGCAAAAATTTGCCCTGCTCCCAAGCTGTGTAGTGGAGCTTACTCTGGGGGGACAGGGCAGGGGATGGGAGACAGGAAGAGTTGTGGAAAGGGGTATACCTTTTAATTCCATTTCCCAGTTGGCAATTTCCAACTCACCAATTTTGATGAGTCCAAAGTGCTTGTGCAATGTAAAAACGGGCTTGAGACACTTAAGTCAGTTTTAATTTTAAAAGTAGTATATGCACATGGTAAAAAGTTTTGATAGTATGTGGGTACAAGGTGAAAACCCAAAGTCTGTCTCTTCACTCCTGAGGGCCAAGTTCCCTCCACGAGATAGTGCTGTGTAAGACTGGCTTTTTTTTTTTTTTTGAGACAGGAGCCTCAAGCTGTCCCCCTGGGTAGAGTGCCGTGGCATCACAGCTCACAGCAACCTCCAACTCCTGGGCTCAAGCAAGTCTCCTGCCTCAGCCTTCTGAGTAGCTGGGACCACAGGCGCCGGCCACAACGCCCAGCTATTTTTTGGTTGCTTGGTGGCCTGGGCTGGATTCTAACCTGCCACCTTGGGTGTATGTGGCTGGCACCTTAGCCACTTGAGCCACAGGAGCCAAGCCTTTTTTCTTTTTTTTTTTTGAGACAGAGTCTCACTTTGTCGTCCTTGGTAGAGTGCCATGGCATCACAGCTCCCAGCAACCTCCAGCTCTTGGGCTTAGACGATTCTCTTGCCTCAGCCTCCTGAGTATCTGGGACCACAGGTGCCAGTCACAATGCCTAGCTATTTTGTTGCAGTTTGGCTGGGGCCAGGTTAAACCTGCTACCCTTGGTATATGGGGCTGGCACCCTACTCACTGAGCTACAGGCACCACCCCACATGCTCTACTTTCTCCTTAGTCCTTCTTGGGGAGAGGCACACCTTCCTCTGATTCATTCATCCCCAAGTCCTGTGAGGCCAGTGCCCCATCATTCTCAGACCAAGGAGCCTAGACCTGACAGCAGTGCCCCTACAGAAGAACATGGGGCTCTGATGCTGCTGGTTTAGGTTCACCACCCAAAACTGGGAAAGGTCAATCCATGATCAGTAATACCAACAAAGCTCCATGGCCTCAAGCTGCCCCATCATGGCCAGAAGCCAGATGATCCCCTGACAATGGCTAAAGTCATAAAACTAGCCACAGGGCTACTTGGAGAGAGCCTCAATCCTGCCCTACAAGCCCAGAGGGCCCAGGGCCTAGAGCCCTGATGTCCTCCCTTGTCCCACCTGCCCTGGGCCAGGATGCATTAGGTCACCTCAGTAGGTGTGCATCGTACTTGAAGCAGAGCTCAGAGTCCCTATCATGCCTCAGTTTACCTCACTGAACACAAAACACCTCCCGCCCTACAGGCAGCATAACTGGCTACTTTGGACTAGAAGGAGGCCTGCCTGACACAGGCGTCGGACCCGGGAACCGGGCGGTGAAGGCCTGTTCGACGGGCCACTTCCCCCAGACCCACCCCTCCCGGTCGCGAAGCGGCGGCAGGAATACCGCGAGAGTTCCCCCCCCCCCACCCCCAGTAAAACTGTCAAAGGTGGGAGGGGCGGGAGCGCGCATGTGCGCAGCGCGGCGCGCAGCCTGCGCCGCCTGGACCCCGCGCCCCGCGCCCCGCGCCCCGGCTTCGGCCCGGCCCCGGCCCGGCCGCAGCCCCGCTGCGCGCCGCAGGTAAGCGCTAGCCGCGCCCCGCCCCGCCCTGGCCTCAGTCCCCGCGCCGGCCGCCACCCGGCCTCGATCCCCGCGCGCAGGCAGAGGGGCCGGCCCGGGCCACCCCCGCCGGCCTCGCTTCGCCCGGACCCCGCGCCGCGCCCCGCGCCCCGCGCCGACGCCGTCTTCCCGCCTCCTCCTTCTCCAGAAAAAGTCGCCATTTTGGTTCAGTGCTTCGCCCCCCCCGCGCCTGCGATCGGCCCTTCCGGGGCCAGGCCGAGGCCTGCGCCCCGCGCCTGCATCCTGGCCGCAGGTGACAGGTGGGTGGCGAGGCTTGCCTGGGCCGCCCGCGTCTGCGCGTCCTGGTCTGAGTCTGGGCCCGGGCCTGGGCGGAGCGGCCTTCTCTGCGTCCCCGCCGCCAGCGTCCCCTGCGGTCAACGCGGGCCCCTCCCCCGAGGGTTCAGTGACCCTCTGGGTATCCTGGCGCGGAGAAGTCTCTCTCATCCTGGTGCGTGAGTCATAGGTCGAGTTGGAAGGAGGGTCTTTGCCTCCTAAGCAAGCCCTGGCCGCGGGCCCCCTCCTCTGAATTCTTTGCCCAGGCTTCAGAAAAATTGGAAGGGGGCGCCTAGCAGGCACCTGCACTGCAGGCCACTGGGCTCATCAGAGTCTCCTCTCAAAGTTGCAAAGTGAGGACTTCCAGAGAACTTTGTGTCCTATGCCCCTCCTCCCTCCAGGCCTAGGACCCTGGCAGTCCCCCTTGGCAATGGGCATGACTGTCTTGACCTCCAGCCTAGGCTGTCTGGCCCTTCTGGACACAGCATCCCCTTCCCCCCTTCTCTGATCTAAGTTAATTGAAAACTATCAGGGGAGGAGTGGTCTGTTAACAAGACCCTTACCCTGCTTCCTAGGACCACCCCCTTCTGTGTTTCTTGAGATTGGAGGTTGGGGAAGATCATCCAGCTAGGGGTGGTCGAGGGGCTGAGCAAGAGGCCTCCATATAGGTGGAGAGGTCAAGTGGAAGGTTTAGCTGGCACATGGATCAGAACTGGGTGTGATGGAGTCCTCAGTCTGCCCACTGGGGAGTGGGCTGGGGGATCACCTTGAGTGTTTTCTATTTGTGTGTGGGGAGAAGAACCTGGGGGTTCCTACTCAGATAGGTTGGTATTTCATCAGGTTTGGGTGAGAAGAGGTGAGGGCCACATGGGAGAAGGTGTTCCCTAGTGGTGTGGGCAGCCTGTGAGCCAGCAGCCATTACTGGTATTATAATTGTCCCCCAGAGGGATGTTGTCAGCTTCCCTCCTCCTGTACAAATCACCTCTCCTGGGGACACCCCCCCCATCATGGAGACTGGGGTATGTAATCCTCAGCACACTTTGGGACTGAATGTCTGGGACAGAGGAGTTTGTTGAAGCTGTCAGGGGTCCTGGGACAGGATTCAGTGCTTCTGTACTGGGAGACTTCTTATCTGGGAGACTTTGTCTGGGCAGCGCCTCCTCTAAATTGGAAAACTCCATCACTTGCCTTTCTGTGTGACCAAAAGCATAAGAGGCAGGCTCCCCTTCCGGGGCTGGTATAGAGGGCCTGTTGGGGGTGGGGCTCCCAGGCAGCCTCACCACATGTCCTGAGTCAGGGTTGTTGGGCCTCACAGGTCTGTCCACTTGTTCTGAAGCGATGACAGATCCCTTCTGCATTGGAGGAGGCCGCCGGCTCCAGGGGTCCAGCAGGGGTGGACCCACCAAGGATGGTGGCCGGAAGGAAGTCCGACTTCCTCTGCTGCATGACCCACCAAAGCTGGGTAAGAGGAGTCAGGGCCAAAATCAGTTCCAGACAGTTATGGGCAGCTACCTTCCCAAGCATCCAGTCCCTGGGCACCCAGCCAGGCACTTGAGTTCCTGGGGACTGTCTTGGACATAGCCCAGGACCTAGAGTTCTTATCCTAGGTTGGCCATGCTCCCCCCATCTGGCTTGGCCCTGGGGAAATGAGGCTCAGTCTGGACTCCAGCAGCCCCCAGTGGCAGGCAGTGCCAAACAGCTTCCGAGCCTGGGTGTGTCATGTGTTGCAGGGATGCCCATGGTCCGCGGTGGACAAACAGTTCCTGGCCAAGCCCCGCTCTGCTTTGACTCTGGAAGTCCAGCCAGTGACAAGATGGAAGGGAAGAAAAAGGGGCGTCCAAAAGCTGAGAACCAGGCCCTCCGAGACATTCCTGTGAGCTTCCTATGGGCTGGGGATTGTGCTAAGGTCTTCCTATCCAGACCACTGCCCTGCCTTGCCCTCATTTGCTCTCTGCACACAAGGCATCAACTTCATGTGGGCAATGGCCTGGCAGGCTTCATGTGGCTTACCTGCTATGAGGGCCTAGGGCAGCGGTTCTCAACCCATGGGTCACGACCCACAGGAGCTATATTAAAGGGTTATGGCATTAGGAAGGTTGAGAACCACTGGCCTAGGGGATCATGTTGGTGGGGCTTCTAGAACAGGTCTGGGGCATTCACTGCATGATGGCAGGAATGCTGTCTGCAGTCCCAAGGCTGAGGGACTCGTGTGTGTGCCCTGCAGGCCCAGGCAGGGCTCTGAGCCCTCAGGGTCAGCAGCTTGGCCTTTCCCCATGCCCAGCTCTCCCTGATGAACCAGTGGAAAGATGAATTCAAGGCCCACTCGAGGGTGAAGTGTCCAAATTCGGGGTGCTGGCTGGAGTTCCCCAGCATCTACGGGCTCAAGTACCATTACCAGCGGTGCCAAGGGGTAAGGGACTGGGGGCTGGGGAAGAAGAAGCCTGGGGGTATGTCTGGGCAGAGCCCCTCCAGGGCCTGGCCCACACCTGCCCTCCCTGCCCAGGGTGCCATCTCAGATAGGCTGGCCTTCCCCTGCCCCTTCTGTGAGGCTGCGTTCACCTCCAAGACCCAGCTGGAGAAACACCGGATTTGGAACCACATGGACTGCCCCCTGCCTGCCCCCAAGCCGGGGCCAGTCAGCCGGCCGGTCACCATCGGCCGGCCTGTTGGGGTCAGCAAGCCCATTGGAGTGAGCAAGCCTGTGTCTATTGGCAAACCCGTGGGTGTCAGCAAACCCATTGGCATCAGCAAGCCTGTCACAGCTAGTCGGCCCGTGCCAGTCACCAAACCAGTCACAGTTAGCAGGCCTATACCAGTCACCAAGGCCATGCCAGTTGCTAGGCCTGTGCCAGTCACCAAGCCCATACCAGTTACCAAGTCTGTGCCAGTCACCAAACCTGTGCCAGTCACCAAATCCATTCCAGTCACAAAACTTGTGACAGTCACCAAACCTGTGCCAGTCACCAAGCCAGTGACGGTCAGCAGGCCCATTGTGGTCACCAAGCCAGTGACGGTCAGCAGGCCCATTGCCATCAGCAGACACACACCACCCTGCAAAGTGGTGCTGCTGACTAAGTCTGAAAACAAAGCACCTCGAGCCACAGGGAGGACCAGCAGTAAGAAAAGGTATGGGGCTTGTCCCAGGTTGGGATGTTCCCTGGCCCGGTTTGAAGTAACAGCCCAGAATCAGGCCCTCAACTCATCTGCTCCTTGCAGGGCTGCGGACAGCCTGAACACTTGCCCTATCCCGCCCAAGCAGGCGAGGCCAGAGAATGGGGAGTACGGCCCGTCCACTATGGGTCAGAGCGCAGCCTCCCAGCTGAGTGCAGAGCATGGCAATGGCTCCTTGTTGCTGGGCAGTAGGTCCTTGGCCAGCAAGGAAGCACTGCGGATGGCAGGCCCTGTGTCCCCGCCTGAGGAAGATCCGGAACGCACGAGGCACAGTAAGAGAGCCCTGGGGGCAGTGGCCGGGTCAGGCTGCAGCTTCTTTATGGTTATTTGACCAGAATCTCGGGTCCTGTTTTTCTCCCCGAGTCAGGAAGGAAACAGAAAACACCCAAGAAGTTTACAGGGGAGCAGCCATCCATTTCAGGGACTTTTGGGCTCAAAGGTGAGACCCTGTAGACATCTCCAGGGTTGGGGGTATGCACACGTATGCCAGCCTCATATCACCTCCCACTGTGTGCACAGGCCTGGTCAAAGCCGAGGACAAGGCCCGAGTTCACCGCTCCAAGAAACAGGAGGGGCCTGGCCCTGAGGACATTCGGAAGAAAGTGCCAGCCCCTATCACTGTCAGCAAGGAGGCACCAGCCCCCATGGCCCACCCAGCCATAGGTAGGGCCTGCCTGGCAGGGCTCAGGGCTGGTATCCCCTGTGGGGTGGAGCCTGGACTCTGCATGTGGTGACCAGGGTGTCCAGAAGTCCCCAGCCCCTGAGGCCCTACCCTACCCCACAGGTGGCCCTGAGGAACAGTGGCAGCGGGCCATCCACGAACGAGGGGAGGCTATCTGCCCCACCTGCAGTGTGGTCACTCGGAAGACCCTCGTGGGACTCAAGAAGCACATGGAGGTGTGTCAGAAGGTAAGGCTGCCCAGGATGTACGAGGAGGTGCCAGGAAGCAGGCCAGGTCCCTGGGCCTGGCTTCTCACCGGATAGCCCATGTCCACAGCTGCAGGATGCACTGAAGTGCCAGCACTGCCGGAAGCAGTTCAAGTCCAAAGCTGGTCTCAACTACCACACCATGGCCGAGCACAGTGCCAAGGTACACCACTCCCCTTCCAGCCTGACTCTGTCTTCTCACCCCACACCCACTGAGGCCCCTGTGCCTAACCTTGGATGCTTTGGGCCCACCCTGGGCAGGGTGGGTCCGGGCCTGTGGTGGAGGGTGCTGAGGCTGTCCCCGTCCTAGCCCTCTGATGCCGAGGCTTCCGAGGGGGGTGAGCAGGAGGAACGAGAGCGGCTGCGAAAGGTACTGAAGCAGATGGGACGACTACGCTGCCCCCAGGAGGTCAGTGGGGGCACAGCAGGCACAGGGCTGGGTACCTCATTGGCCACTTCCCTGACCTCTGGTCCCTGGACCCCAGGGCTGCGGTGCTGCCTTCTCCAGCCTCATGGGCTACCAGTACCACCAGCGGCGCTGTGGGAAACCGCCCTGCGAGGTGGATAGCCCCTCTTTCCCTTGCACCCACTGTGACAAGACCTACCGCTCCAAGGCTGGCCATGACTACCATATGCGCTCGGAGCACACAGCCCCGGTGAGTGGCCTGTGGTCATCCATGTCTTTGTGGCTCTTCCATGGCCCCAGGCTGTGGACGCAGCATTCTTTCCTGTGTATTACATGTGTGTTCCTGTGTCCCTTGGGTACAGAGCACATAGCACCTCATACCTATGTTCCCTGTCCCTCCCAATGAGACATGTGTGTCCCAATGGCTGGGAGAGTTGGAGCCTGGAACTCTGGTGCCTCTGTGTTCCCTTAGGCTGCCTTTATGGCCCATGTCCCCGACACATGGGCACATCTCCTGGGTCTACATGCCTTCAGGGGCCATGCCCTACCTGCACTTCACACTGACTCTGTCTCTTGCCTTCTCATGCCTGTGGCTCTCTCTGGCATCTGTGCTTTCCTATCATCCAGCCCCCCGAGGACCCCATACACAAGCCACCTGAGGCCGAGGACCTACTGGGTGTGGAGCGGACCCCAAGCGGTCGCATCCGCCGCACGTCGGCCCAGGTTGCCGTGTTCCATCTGCAAGAGATTGCAGAGGATGAGCTGGCCCGAGACTGGACCAAGCGGCGCATGAAGGATGACCTCGTGCCCGAAACTGCACGGGTAAAGTGCTTGCCCAGGGGCCACAGATAGGACCATGGGCCACAGTCATACCTGTTGCTTTTCTGAGCTCAAAAGCCCCTGGGCTCTGGGCACGGTGTGCCTTGTCCTGGAGTCTGCGACAGCCCACTGCCCTAGGGCCCCTGCACTGAGTACAGCATTCTCAGACCAGCCTGGGCATCCTGGGCCTCAGGCTTACTCTGGGCTGGGCCTGACTCCACAGCTCAACTACACGCGGCCAGGCCTCCCCACGCTGAACCCCCAGCTGCTGGAGGCATGGAAGAGTGAAGTGAAGGAGAAGGGCCACGTCAACTGCCCCAACGACGTGAGCTGGGGCACACTGGTGGGGGGCATGGGGAGACAGCGTGGGGACAGAGACCCAGGTATGGCCCTTTGGGCAGGAGCAGAGGCTCAGACAGATACCTCTTAGGAGGTAACCAGTCACCTGAGGCCCTGTGTGCCCAGCCTGCCTACTCCCCAGGAATTCTGGGGTCAAGTCCTGCTTGCCCCAAAGAGGCCTTAGAACTACCCTGGGTTGGAGCAGGGGTCCATCTTTATGTGGGATCTGCACCTAGGGAGCCCTCACCCATGCCTATCTCCCCTTGCAGTGCTGTGAAGCCATCTACTCCAGTGTGTCTGGACTTAAGGCCCATCTCGCCAGCTGCAGCAAGGTCGGTTCTAGGGTCTCCCTCCTACCCGAGCAGGGTAGTTGGCACTCCCAGCTTCTATCCATGAGGGGTCCCATGTTAGCATGAGACCCTGCCCTGTTTTCTATTGGGCTATCTCTTCTGAATCCAGAGACTGGCCAATGGTCAATGGCCAGCCCAGGACACTTCTCTGTCCCCTAGCCCGAGTCACAGGTCAGCTGGTCCCAAGTCCTGCCCACAGGGCCCTGTTTGTGTGATGCTGGTGGTCATCCTGACCCAGGCAGAGGTCACAGTGGCTTGGGATAAGGGTCTTTTGGCAAAGATCACAACCCTTTGCCTGGGCACTTGCCTCTTAAACCTTCTTCTTGTCTCCCACCTGCCTGGCATCAGGGGCAACTTGGTGGCTCTCTAGGAACCTGTCCTAATGTCTTTCTTTGGCTGCCCCTGCCCTTTAACCCATCTGGGTGATTTGGGCCTCCAGGGATGGGGGAAGTCTAACCTTTGGGGGCTGGCCTTCTGGTGTGTTGCAGGGGGACCACCTGGTGGGCAAGTACCGATGCCTGCTGTGTCCAAAGGAATTCAGCTCTGAAAGTGGTGTCAAATACCACATCCTGAAGACCCATGCGGAGGTGTGAGAGCCATCACTGCTACTGTGGTCATAGGGGCTAGCCCCATATCTTGGCCAAGTGTGGGGTGGTGGAGAGCTCTGTGGCCTGCATGGTGTGTATTTGAACAAATGATCCACGTTGAGAAATTTGTTGGTCTCTTCTCAGAGTGGCATCTTGCTGCCCTAAAGAGCCAAGAGGGTTGGCTACAGCCCGCCCAGAGACCCCAAACAGCAGCCCCCATTTTGGTGGGTGCCTGCCGTTCAGCTGCTGTGTTGTAGCTGCTTGCCTGGCTAGAGAGACTGCGGGGCCTACAGCTATGGGGCCAGGGTGCAGCCTCCAGGGGCAGCTGGCTTAGCTGCTCAGCATCTTTCTGTCCCCAGGTCTTAATTGCCACTTTTCTCTCCCCAGAACTGGTTCCGTACCTCAGCAGACCCACCTCCCAAACACCGGAGCCAGGACTCGTTGGTGCCCAAGAAGGAAAAGAAGAAAAACCTGGCAGGCGGGAAGAAGCGGGGCCGCAAGCCCAAAGAGCGGGCCCCTGAAGAGCCAATGCCCAAGCTGTCCCCCCGCCGGGATGACTGGCCACTGGGATGCAGAGACAAGGGGCCCCGGGGCTCCACTGGCCGGAAGGGGGGAGCTGGAAAAACACCTGAAAAGTGAGCTTGGTGGCTGGGGCCCAGCCCCCTGCCCACTCTATTCAGGGCAGGGGGGCTGGCTCTAGGACCTGCTGCCCTCCAGTCCTCCATCCCTGCCCTGCCTGTTTAGCCAGCCAGTGGGATAGCCAGCCACTCACCACACCCTGCAGGTACCCTCACTCTGGTCAGGCTGCCACAGGGCATTCCTGGGTTGGGACCCGGGAAGAGCAGAAGTGCAATAGCCAGGAAAGTCAGCCCTCTGTGGGAGAATCTGTTGGCTGCGTGGAGCAGCCACATGGCCTTCAGGCCCCAGTCTCTACTTTGTCAGGACCGGCTGGATCCCCACCCTGGCTCCCCTCAGGCTTGGGCCTCCCTGATGACCCAGGCTCTTGGCTGATGAGGGCACCTGCATAGCCCTGGCTGCCCCTTGGGCCTCACCTCCACCCAACACTGGAATCTGGCCCCCCTCAGCTACCTCCCAGGACAGACCCCGTCCGACCACTGCCGTGCCGACCTGACAAGCACCTGTCCTCCCTGGCCCACCCACTTCTGGTTTTGCTTCTGTGCTCTACCTCTCCAGGCCTGTCCCTGGCCCCTCACTCCTACATCCCTCACCCTTACTCTGTCATGGCGTCCTGCTGAGCCATGCCCAGCCTCTTGGGCCTGTGTTTGTGCTCCCAGTCTGGGAGAGAGTGGCAGGAGCAGGGGTTTGAGGACCCTGGACACAGCTGCTAGCCCTGGGGGTGAGGCCCCTGTGTGTGCTCCGCCTCCAACCTGCAGCTTTTTGACAGTGGCCCCCGGCCAGGGCAGCCTAATGGGGCAGAGGCAGACTAGTTTGGGTTCTGGGGTCTACCTGCGCCCATGGGCAGGAAGCTGCATAGAAGTAGCCTGGCTCTCAGCTGCTGTCTGGCCACTGGGAGGTGGCGACCTTCCCTCTTCTGGTCTGTTCGGCCTCAGCTTCCTTGGGAGCCCCCTTTTCCCTTCTCTCAACCTGCTCCTTTGTGTGTGGTTGTGTGTCACTTGGTACAGGAGCCAGCCAGGGCAGGGGATTTGGCCGAGGTCACAGTAATGGGTGGTGCTCCAGGGCTCTGTTTTTGCTCCTGTGGGCCCATGAGGATTGTGGGGTCTGCAGGTTGGACACTGGACAGGCAAGGAGTCTGGGGACCTGGAGGAGGTGGCTACACAGCCTCTGGGACCCTCCCAGGTTCCCACCTTTCCCATGGTGTTGCAGGGAGGAGGGTCCCTGGAGGGTGGGTTTGGATGGAGGCCGTTTTCCAGGGGGTAAGCTGAAGACTCAATCTTGCCAATCCTGGACGATGTGAATTTTGATATTTGCCTGTGTGCGTGTCTCCTGGGTGTAGTGGATGCCAGTCTTGTTGCTGTGACAAGTAACAACCTTTTTTTAAATTCTGTTTTTTATACAAAAACTCACAACAATCTGTCACTTTGGTGCTAAGGGTTTCCTGGTGCCGATGGTGGGTCTTGGGGCCGGTGGCCTCTGGGGCTAGGGCCTGTGCTGCTCAGAGAGGCAGTAATGGCTGGCCACTTCTCTGCCCCACCCCCCACCCCAGGAAGAAGGGGCCCCCACTGGGCTCAGCTGCCCTTGACCTACAGTGGGGAGACACTTTCAGGGGAGATCTGTAGCTGGGGACACAGCACACATCCTGTGCCTGGTTTCTTTAGCTAGAAGGTGCTGACCATCAGTTGCCCTGGCCTGGTGTGCTAGGGAAGAAACGTGGCGACCTGGACTCCCCTCATTCACACGGTCTGGGCAGAGGTGGGGTGACAGTGGCAGAGGCCAAAGGGTAGGTTTGGGGCAGGAGGGCCTTCCTGTGTTCTGGAGCTTCAGTGCAGTCTGCCCCAGGCAGCTCTGCAGGGGCAGCCTCAGAAGGGTGTGGGGGAGGGGCAGGCACTGGGCTGGAGCTTAGGTGCACTTTGGGCTTGTCACCAGTGGTGGGGCAGGTTGGACCCCAATGCCTCTTAAGGATGTGGCTGCATGCCCCAGCCTCTCAGGTACTTGGCCCTGGGGGATAGGGGAAAGGGGTCTGGTTTTTGTTGGGGGATGAGTTTCCAGGACACTTCTGAAAGCCCACAGATAGCCCTGGTGTGGGAAGGGGGTCCTGGATAGCTTGATGTTTAGCACTTTAACCCCCTTTTTTGTGTTTAAGTATGGGGCTGCTGCCAAATGTGGCCATTGAGTCTAAGCACCCCTCCTTTCCCCTGGTGCTGGCAGGTCTCTGGGGCTCTGCTCCGAAGAGGGTAGGGGCTCCAATGGGGTCAGATCTGCCCACCTCTGGCCCACATGTGGCCGGGTGAGCACCTTGGGTGCCTCAGAGGGACCAGCATGGTAGACCTTGGGGTGTGGTCGGTATGGGCTGAGAGCCCTCTGCTGATCTACCTCTGGTTCAGCGCACCCCCCCCCCCAAACAGGAAAGTGCCCAGAAGGGCTGACTCAAGAAGCTGTCACTTCACGTAAACTAGGATGCACTTTATTTGCTGATGCAAAGGCAGATGAGGGGGCCTCCTGTGTGCCCTTCAGCCCTCCTGTATGGTGGTGCTGGACCAGATAGGGAGGGGAGGGCTGTTTCCCTGCACCCTGCCCTGGCCCAAGGCAGCCTAAGCTGGGAAGGCCAGTAGGTCACACCCTTGGGGTTTCTTGGTTTGGGTTTTTAATTCCAGTTCTCCATACATAAGTGCATTTCGAAAGAGAGGCTCCAACTGTCACTTGTAACCATATATATACATATATATTCTATCTACAAAGTGTTTATTTGCAAGATGTTGGACGGTGAGCTCAGTCCCACCTGCCCTGTGACCATCTGTCCCAGTCCACTCCCCACCCCGCCCCAGGCCCCGAGTGGCACGGGACGGCCGTCACTGTATGTATTAAAGATGACTGTATCAAATAAATGTTTATTGATTTTTTTTTGATTGGGCATTATTGATTTATTTTGATTTCTATAATGCGAGGAGTGGGGGTCTTTCCGGCGCGTGCGCAGGGCTGGAACCATGGCTCCCGGCGTCCGGACAGTCAGGCGCGCGGCCTTATGGGGCTCGTAGTCCCCGCGGCGTGTGTGGGGCCCGGAACCGCGGATCCCGGCGGCTTGCGTGCGAAGAGGCCTGCGAGCTCCATGGCTGCGCCCCCGGTTCCCATGGACGCCTCCCCCTCGGCCCCGCCGCCCACAGCAGCTAGAGACGCGCCAGGTCGGCCGGCCGAGAATGAGGCTGCGTGCGAGGACCGGTAGGCGCGGGCGCCTAGCCAGGACCGGGGTCGCGCACGCCTCTCCCGTGCGCTGTGGGGGCGGAAGCCGGGCACTGGGCGACCGCGGGGCTGTGGATGCTGCCTCTCTGAGGGCTGGCTTTGGGCCCTCAGCTCGGAAAGGGGGGGTGTCTGTCATCCTGTCCACGCCCTGTGCTCGCTTTGGGCAATCCGAAGCGGTTGTCGCGGAGGTCCCCAGACGCCGGGTTCCCGAATCTCCACGCTCCCGAGGGCGGGCACTTCGTCCACCCCGGTGGTTGCAGGAGCCCAGTTGGCTCCGAACGGGCTGGAAAGACCAGCCGCACGCAAGCCCTCTGTCTTCGTGGGGCTCAAGGGATGGAGTCTAGCTTGGGCGCCCCCGGGGCCGACCTCGGTTTCCGCCCCGAGTGGGTGGGGCCCGCCAGGCTGACTGCCTGATGCACCTTCCCTTCCCGGTTAGTTGAGCTCAGAGTTCGGGCTGCTCCTGCCCCACCCAAGAGGCCGGGGCTCTGGTGCCGGGGGCTCATGGTGCCTTCTGTCTGCCTGCCAACGAGAGTGCTCCGAGGTTCTTCAGGGGCTTTGCCAGAGCCTGTAGAGAGGCAGTTAGGTGCCAGGGGGAGGGCCGGGTTCTGTAACCCGGGTAGTCTCTCAGTGGCTCCTTCTTGGGTCCTTCGTGGCTGTGGCCGTCAGAGGGCAGTGGCTGCACAGTGCCCAGGTCTGCAGGAGCTCACACCTCATTCCTTACAGGTCTGAGCAGGGTCCCCTGGGGAGGACAGGAGGGCCATAAAAAAAAGGGTTGCTGGGCAGCACCTGTGGCTCACAGAGTAGGGTGCTGGCCCCATATACCAAGGGTGGTGGGTTCGAATCCAGACCCAGCCAAAACTACAACAACAATAAAAAAAAAAAAACCAGCAATCCAAAAAAAAAAAAAAAAGGGTTGCTCAGCGCCTATAGCTCAAGCGGCTAAGGCGCTAGCCACATACATAAGAGCTGATAGGTTCGAATCCAGCCCTGGCCCACCAAACAATGACAACTACAACCAAAAAAATAGCTGGGTGGGCGAGGGTAGCAGGTTCAAACCCGCCCCGGCCGAACCGCAACCAAAAAATAGCTGGGCATTGTGGCGGGCGCCTGTAGTCCCAGCTACTCCATAGGCTGAGGTAAGAGAATCGCTTAAGCTCAGGAGTTGGAGATTGCTGTGAGCTGTGTGACGCCATGGCATTCTACCGAGGGCGATAAAGTGAGACTCTGTCTCTACAAAAAAAAAAATAGCAGGGCGTTGTGGTGGGCACCTGTAGTCCCAGCTACTTGGGAGGCTGAGGCAAGAGAATAGCTTAAGCCCGAGAGTTTGAGGTTGCTGTAAGCTGTGTCACCATGGCACTCTACCCAGGGTGACAGCTTGAGACTGTCTCAAATGAAAAGGCAGCTCAGTGGGTAGGGTACTGGCCCCATTAACCGAGGGTGGCATATTTGAACCTGACCTTGGCCAAACTGCAACAACAAAATAGCTGGGTGTTGTGGCATGCGCCTGTAGTCCCAGTACTCGGGAGGCTGAGGCAAGAGAATCACCTAAGCCCAGGAGTTGGAGGTTGCTGTGAGCTGTGATGCTACAGCACTCTACCAAGGGTGATAAAGTGAGACTCTCTTTAAAAAAAAAAAGAGTTGTCCTTGGGCAGGCACCTGCGTGCCTGGGCTCCTGCAGTGTGGTCTGGGTGCTGCCACCTCAGGATCTGCTTCCTCTGCAGGGGAGGGTGCCCTGCAGACAGCAGCTGCGGGACAGAAAGCCTTTCCTGGTCCTGGGGATGTGAAGTCCTGGTGTCCTTTCAGGCTCACATCCTCCCAATGGGCAGTGACTAGGAACGTAGCTTGCATCTAAGAGCAACTGAGTCTTTGATTTAACTTGAGACAAGAGGGCAAGGCCAGATAAGACCTGAGGGCTCTTGAGAAAATCACTCCGTGATGACAAGGTTGGTGGCAGCGCCTGGACCACCTGGGTCCTGCCCTATGTGCAGGCAGTGTACTGGGTGCAGTGCCACCAGAGGCAGCGACTATTGGCATCCTTCCTCAGTGTGGTCCTGCAGGCAGCGAGTGTAGTCCACAGCACTCTTCCTGGTCAGCCCTCGGCTTCATCTGGACTTCTCAGGCAGATTTCTTGGATCTTCTTTCCTGATGCCCATACCCTGCAGGCTTTCCTCCACCCCAGCCTAGTAGCTCTTCTTATTGTTCCTCAAATGCACCCCTAGCCTGCAGTGTTGTCACAGTGTCCCAGGGCTGGCCATAACTGGGGGTCCCAGCCTGTGCAGACACCCCTGAACAGAGGCTCCCATGCTGTTCCAGTGCTGTGGCTTTGTCCTCAGCACCTGCTGGCCCCTGCGGTGGTGCTATGTGGTGCTATGTTAACTCTCAGCTGTGGTTGTGATGGAGACGGGAGCAGTTGTGGGGAGTGGAGGGAGGCTGGTGTGACCTGCCCAGAGCATCCACAAAGCAGACGGGGCGGGGGGAGGGCAGTGCGAGCCCCCTGTCTCCCCTCACCTGAAAGGCTCTCAGGCTCAAATTGTCTCCTGTGGGCTATTTGGTCCCTCCAGTTTCATTGTATTTATCAGGAAAACTTGAACCCATCTGGGTTTCAAGAGGTACTATGCTGCAGGCACTGGGTGGGGAGATGTCCTTGGGTAACAGTAACCCGAGAGGCAGGAAAGTAGCACTGAACCGCAGCAAAGGAGGGCCCAAAGCCTTTCTGTGCCACCTGTGTTCCATACTGTGCTCAACATCAGTTTCAAATGTGCTGTGATCCTCTGGTGAGATGTTTGTTCCTGATTTCCTTGGCGTCATCGACAGTCAGTGAGGAGCAGCTTCACGTGCAGCTGTTTTTTTCCTTACAATGACATCATGTATGGGGTCCTTGTACTGGTGCGGCACCTGTTTTGGTCTTCACAAGCCTCCTGTAGTGCTGCTTGAGCAAAGAGGAAAGCCATGGCTCTGTGGGGGGTGACGAAGGGTGCGGCCCAGAGTGGAACAGATGGCAGGTGAGGGGGTGGAGAGGGGTGTCCTGAAGTGACTAGGGCAGCCTCTAGCACCACCTGCCTCAGATAGCCCTGACAC
Source organism: Otolemur garnettii (assembly GCF_000181295.1). Taxonomy (NCBI): domain Eukaryota; kingdom Metazoa; phylum Chordata; class Mammalia; order Primates; family Galagidae; genus Otolemur; species Otolemur garnettii. The sequence goes on along the minus strand of NW_003852418.1, from coordinate 22,608,468 downwards.
CTGCAGTGGGAGGAAGCCCCAGATGGAAAGCTTAGCCAAGCTGCTCTAGGCAGGCATTGGTGCTGTCAGTGGTGCTGGGAGTGGGAGTGCTAGGGAGACCAGCAGCAGGGGAGTCTGGAAGTTACCTGCTTCGGGATGGCCAGGAGATCCTGCCCGTCCCTGTCTTGAGCTGCCGTGGCTAAGAGACCAGCTCCATGGAGGGGCCCACTGGATGCCACCCTGAGCAGGTGACTGTGGCAGGGCCAGGCAGTTCCAGGGTGGTGCCTGGTGGTTCAGTTAACAGCTGCATGCCTCTGTCAACACAGTACTGGCTTCCCATATACCTGTAGCCTTCTACCCAGTCCAGCTCTGACCAGCTGGCACCAGGTACATGCCAGGCTGACCAGCCTGAGTCCACTCCGCTGCTCAGATAGCCAAGCTAGCAAACGCCAAGGAGCTCCAACTCTGTACCCCTGACTGTAGACCGGCCCCTGCCCATCTTCCCATGCTGGCAGTGTGGACAGCCAGCCCCCTAAGATCAGGGGAGCAGGGTGAGGCTCCTATGAGCACAGATGTCCCCCTTGCTTCTGAGGAGTGAGCTCCATAGGGAATTTTCCCTTTTTTCTGAGCCTTGGCAGCCCAGCCTCAGAGCTTGCTGAGAGACTGCTGCAGTGGGACTGGCACACGGGATTGCTCCATCTTTCCCTAGGAGAAGCGCAGGGCCAGCAGGTTCTTCTTAGTGCAGACCCCTCATGACGTCAGCAAAAGGACTGTGGCTGTCCTGCCCTTGCTGAGGCAGGGCAGTTATTCTCCTTGAAGGATAGAGTTTCAGATTTGTTTATGCCTACAGGAGGCACCTTGGGGCAGGGGTGGGGCACCCAGCTCAGCACTGACATTCAGGTCAGCTGTTCAAGAGGCACCTCAGATTTCCCAGTCTCTGCTGTGAGGGGTGGCTCTACAGCCCTAGGCAGCCAGGGAACTGGAGCTTTCTCCAGGGAATTTGGGGAGGGGTATAGGAGCACAGTGGGCCTCAGCACGCCCTGGGCTTAAGGGTGCTGCCCCAGGCACAGGAGGGGCCCTTCACACTGAAGGCTAGCCTGGGGCTTGTCCTGGCCACACTGGGCAAAGCCAGTGCTATTAATATCAGGCATGCACAAGCCCCCGGCTCAGTGATCCTCTTATGCCTGTGGACTTGGCCTCTGAGGACAGCGGTGAGTGCTTTTCCCTTAGTGCTGTGGGATCACAGGGACCTCCCAGCTGCTAGGCTTCCCTTGCCTTGTAGCAGACAGCACCTGCCTCTGGGTCTCATTCTGCTCTTTACCCACTGTGCTGACCACAGAGTGATCCCACCTGTGGAGGGGCAGTTCAGGCAGCTGGAGCTCCTGAGCTGTCATGGGGCCACTGTGGGCTTAAGAGTAATGATGCCCCCATAACTGCTAGTCCTGAGCCCCACATACACATACCTGGGGTCACCCCGTTGTCCAGGAGCTGTGCCCACCTGTGTTCTTGGCTATGAGCAGCTTCCCGGCTTACCCCGGCATCAGGGTCTCAGGGTGCTGGGCCCTTGGAGCTGAAGCCAGGTGAGTCACAGCAGCTGGGCCTGCTGATGAAGATAGCCCACGCTCACTGGGGTCTTGCGACTCTGTATCTGTGATATGTGTAGGTATCAGGAAACAGGTTGGCAGGTGCTCTCGGAAGCCAAGCACAGTTCAGGACCATCTGGCATGGGTGTGTCTTGTGTTGGTTGTAGGTCATAACCCTTTGAGTTGAAATTAACTTTTGTCATTGCGGCCAGAAGCACCCTCTTCCATGTGTGAATGGGAAATGAGGTCTTTTGTATTATTTTCCTTTCTCAAGGAGTGCCTCTTGTGAAAGCGTGGGGAGGCTTTGTCCCTGGTTCCTAGAGATGGGCTAGCTTTGGAGAAGGCAGAAATATAGTCTGAGGCCGCCTTGCCATTCACAAGCCCTTGGTGAGGTAGATTTCTGGCAGAGCTGCCCCTGGCCTGCTGGTGAGTGATCCCATTGCATGGGCCTTGGAAGGAGTCTGTGGTTGTTACTTCAGCAGAATGAGGAACAATGATAAGTGGGAAAGCTCTTGCGCCCTGGCCTCCAAAACACGTCCACGTGATTCCTGGGGCTGTGTAGTCCTCAGCTGTTGTAGCAGTGTGCGTGAGTGCTCACTACCAGGGCATTGCTGGGAGCTTTGTTCATGGGATCTTGCCCTTTCATGAATCAGATTTTCTGTGCTGTACTTTTCCTCCTTGCAGCTGAAGACAAAGGTGGTGCACTGAAGACATGGGGTTAGGCACAGAGGGAGGGGGATGGCTTGGTTTTGTTCTCTGCCTGCTCTGGCCTTTAGGGCCACCAGAACTCCTCTGTCAGAAAACGCTGCTGCTGTGGGCCAAGAGACTCCTAGTCTGGTCTCTCCAGCTGTGGGCTACCACCAGTCACTGCCCATTGGGAGGGCTGGACCCAAGCCCTGAGGCCTGAGGTCCTGTTTGTTTACTGCTGGGTCTGTGATCCCTGGTGAGCAGTAAATGCCCTCCATCCAGGGGCCTAGGGACAGCACTGCTTGTGATTGCTGAGTCCCATGTGTGTTCTTGGCTGAGTGTCACCCAAGCAGGCCCAAGTGAGGTATAGGCCCCTCTGGGGCGTGTCCCCCGTGTACCATGCTGTGCTCAGCTGCCCTGTCCTCATGCGCGGGCCTCTTAGTGCCCTGGGTTGTTTGTGCTTAGCCCTGCTGCTGACGTCAGCTCCACAGCCACCTTGGGAGCCACAGGGGTGAAGCTTAGCACAACCACTTGGTAATTATTCCCTGTGCTCCCCTAACAAGGGGTAGAAGCAGGCAGATCTGTCTTCCGTGTCTCAGAGGGAGAGGTGGGCATGTGTTCTTGTCAGGGGCAGGTGGCTAGCTTTCCTGCTGCTCAAACTGACATCCAGGTTGATCTGTGTCCCTTGAGAGCCGCTGCTGTGACTGGCCATACATCAGGCTTGGCCGTTCTGTTGCCCACATGTGCACTGCTGGTGCTCTGGGAGGACCACACATCTCCTCTTGGCCTGTGTCCTCAGGTGTGTGCCAGCCCCAGGGAAGCACTGTCCCTGCTCAGGCCATGGCCCTGAGGAAGAAAGCGTGACACACAGACTAGCACTGGTTTTTGGTGACAAGGGGTGTGTGCTTGTCATACATACAAACCAGGCAGAAGTCCCTGCTCCAGACCTTGGTGTCTACATGGTCCTGGTTGTGATTGGCCTGCAGGTGTCTGTCACTTGCATGTGGGCAGGCAGTCACGCTGTGCTGATGTCTGCAAGGAGACTCGTTTCCTTGCAGCTTGTGCTGACCTGACCATGCACCTAGGGTGCTTTTTCCTGTTCCCACCTGCAGACCTGCTGCCCTCTCTTCAGGCTCACCTGCTTCCTGTATTATCCCACTGCTGGTGATACTCCCAACTGGGGTGGACAGACCACCTGTTGCTCCTGAGACCCAGGGCTCTGCCCTGCCCAGTCAGCAGCTGTGTGGGTGGCTGCTACCCTGGAGAGCTACTTGGGCAGGCCTGAAACATGATCCTAGGGCCACCATGCCCAGCCCTGTCTCTCTCAGGCAGGGGACAGAGTGCCTTCTACCTAGCCTGTGTCCTGTCCCCACAGCATCTAAGCCTCCTGGGCTTTGGGGATGTAAATGAACTGAGAAGTTACCTAAGACCTGAGTGTCAGCTCAGCATGATTGTGTGGGTGTCAATGCCAGCTCAGTGTGAGTGATTCTGTGGGTGTGACACAAATACTTCTGTGCTTCCCTCACGCTGGATTTCCTCTGGGGAAATCCCTGTAGCCTTCAGGGGCTTCCTCTTTCCCTCCTCATTCCCCAACCCCCATCAGATAGGTTTTTGCAAGATGCTGGACCCAGGGGTGACCACAGTAAAAATGAGTGGATTCCCCTTAAGTCTTTGAGCCCAAGATCCCTTGTCCTATACTCTGATGGCCAGAGAGGCCAGCCCCCAGGGCTACCCTGCCCCTAACCCTCCTGTCACTGGCAGGTGCAGGTCCTAACTGAACCTCGCACCCTCCCTGTCCTTGAGGCACTCGGTCTCCTATGTGTGGGCCTCACCTGTGCACACACAGCCTGGTCTGGCTGTGCCCTTCAGGACAGCAGTGACTAGGCTGTCACAGAGAGTCCAGGGTTGGGGAGGGGGCATGGTCCTCTACAGGGTCTTGCCTGCTTGTCACACAGCCACCCCAAGTTCCCCTGGGGACAGGGCCGGCATAGCCCAGGCCAGCCCAGCCCACACAGAGGGATAAGCATGGCCCTGAGATGGCATGTCTCCTCCCATTCCCTGTCATTGTTTAGTGTCTGGACAGGGATGGTCCAAGGTCCTGTGCCCAGGCCAAGCAACATGGGGCTGTCCCTCCAGTGGGCCCCAGCCCTCGGGTCTTTGGACCAGCTGCAGGCAGTTTCTAGTGCACTCCCAGTTGAGCCTGCTTGCCTCAGCTGTGCCTGTGGGGCACTGCTCCATGGCTGGGCACAGGGACCAGGGAGGCTGGTAGCCTGAGCCAAGGCCGAGCATGTCCTTCTCTGCAGCAGCAATGCAGAGCGCCTGGACAGACTCCTCCCACCCGTGGGTGCTGGGCGGTCGCCACGCAAGCGCACCACCAGCCAATGCAAGTCGGAGCCGCCCCTGCTGCGTACACGCAAGCGCACCATCTACACAGCGGGGCGGCCACCCTGGTACAACGAGCACGGCACGCAGTCCAAGGAGGCCTTTGCCATTGGTGAGCATGGAGGGTGCCCAGTGCCTGGGTTTCCCAGAGAGGACTCAGCCATCCGTCCTTGTATGGGTGGGGCCCTCAGCTGCCCCAGTAGCCAGCCCTGCTGCTGCTCAGGGGATCTCTGCTCCTCCCTGTAGGTTTGGGAGGTGGCAGTGCCTCTGGGAAGACCACCGTGGCCAGAATGATCATTGAGGCCCTGGATGTGCCCTGGGTGGTCTTGCTGTCCATGGACTCCTTCTATAAGGTGAGGCCCTGCCTGCTTCCCAGAGCATCCCTACAGGTGCAGGCTTCTGGCCTGTGGGCCTCATATGTCCATACCTGCCCATCCACTGGCCTTGCGTGGGGCCCAACTGTGCCCCCAGCTCCTCGGCAGCCTTCCCTGACAGGTGCTGACCAAGCAGCAGCAGGAGCAAGCCGCCCGCAACAACTTCAATTTTGACCACCCAGACGCCTTTGACTTTGACCTCATCATCTCTACCTTGAAGAAGCTGAAGCAGGGGAAAAGCGTCAAGGTGCCCATCTACGACTTCACCACGCACAGCCGGAAAAAAGACTGGGTAGGCCGGGGGCTCAGGACGGCAAAGGGGCTATGCATGCATAAGCTGGGCGCTGGCAACTTGTGGGTTCCTTTGCAGAAGACACTGTATGGTGCGAACGTCATCATCTTTGAGGGAATCATGGCCTTTGCTGACAAGACACTGCTGGAGGTAAAGGGTATCCCACCCCTGGTATCCCTGTTTCTGCCATGACTCACCTTAAGTGCATCTCCTCAGGGAGACTCCAGCCTCCCTGTCCTCCAGGTGTATAATCACCTGCTCTACCCCATCCTGGAGATGCACATTCACCTGTCCTATCCCTGTGCTGCTGGCCACTCCTCACCCCTGGGAGGCCCTGGGGTGCTGTGCATGGTGGAGTATGCCTGCTGGGGCAGAGGCTCCCACCCTGCCTGTGCTTACACTTGGCATTTTCTTGTTGGTCTTATTCCTTATGGTCCTGGGGGACACAAGAGACCTCAAGGCCAGTGAGTTTAAGGGACTTTGCTTTTTTTTTTTTTTTTTTTGGAAACAGAATCTCACTATGTCACCCTTGGTAGAGTGCTGTGGCGTGACAGCTCACAGCAACCTCAAACTCTTGGGCTTAAGCAATTCTCTTGCCTCAGCCTCCCAAGTAGCTGGGACTACAGGCACCCACCACAAAGCCCAGCTATTTTTTGTTGCAGTTGTCATTGTTGTTTAGCTGGCCTGGGCTGGGTTTGAACCTACCACCCTTGGTGTATGTGGCTGGCATCATAACCACTGTACCATAGGTGCCAAGCCAGACTTTGCTTTTGGTTGCATGGGCCTCCAAGGGCAGAGCTGAGTTTGACCAAGGTCTGCCTGGCCCTAGGGCTCAAGTTCTGCCCCTGGCACAGGCTCAGAGCAACTGCCCCACACATAGCAGTGCCCAGTCCCCATTCCCCTATGTGGCCACTTCAGGCACCACCTGCTATGTGCTGAGTATTAGGTCAGACCTTGAACTCGCCAGGCCCCATATTTCCCAATGTGTTTGTGGACGCTTCATGGAGCACACGCGTGCCTAGCCCATTTCTGCCTAACCTGGCAGACAGCACTCTGCTGCGAACACACGCCCCACACACTCTACCCTAGCCAGGCCTGGAAGGTGCCCCATGGGCAGGTGGCCCCAGACACCCTGGACTTGTGGGAACTGGTCCTGCTGCCTTCATACTGGCTGTGCTGGCAACAGCTTCCACCACAGGCTCACCATCCCCCTCCAGCTCCTAGACATGAAGATCTTTGTGGACACAGACTCTGATATCCGCTTGGTGCGGCGGCTGCGCCGTGACATCAGTGAACGGGGCCGGGACATTGAAGGCGTCATCAAGCAGTACAACAAGTTTGTCAAGCCTGCCTTTGATCAGTACATCCAGCCCACCATGCGCCTGGCTGACATTGTGGTGCCCAGAGGTGAGCCCGCGGGCACCTATGGTGGGTGGGTAGCAGGTGGGGCCCAGCCCCATCACCCACCTCCCTGTCCTGGCCCAGGGAGCGGCAACACCGTGGCTATCGACCTGATTGTTCAGCATGTGCATAGCCAGCTGGAGGAGGTGAGTGTTCAGGCTGGGGCTTTAAGTCCCTGCAGCCCTCCCAGTCCTGCCCCTGCTTCTCTGTTGCCACTGCCCACAGCAGCCTGCTCAGCCAGCCACTGTGTGTTCACAATTTCTGGCAGGGTGCCAGGCCTGAGTGCCCTGTGCTTACTTGGTCAGCCTGATATCATGCCTCCTGCCCCCCATCCTTTGTGCTGGCCCTAGGGCTTAAGTTCTGCCCCAGCACAGGCTGAGCCGGGCCCTGGGTTCCCTGAGGAAGAAGGGGCAGCACAGTGCTTGGGCCTAGCACCTGGTCTCTAGGATAGTGAGAGGGACTAGGACTGTGGGAGTCTCACACTGAGTACCATGTGGAACCAGGGGCTCCTCTCTTTCCCAGTAGATCACACAAGGTGTGATGCCCTCATTGATTTCCTGTGTGCCCTGGGGCTTTCTGTGGTGGGGCCCCTGAATCCTAGTGGGCTCTGGGTATACTCCCTACCAGGCTGCCAGAGGCCTGAGGCCTGCAGTACAGAGCCCAGGAGCCCAGGCTCTGACTGCCCCAGGCCCTAGGTTAGGGCCATTAGAAGCTCACCACCTCCATGGCTGGCCATGTTCCCACTGGGCTGCAGCCTATTCATTCCTGGGTGGGGTTGGCCTGCCCACCTGCCCTGGTCACTGACACATCACCATTCCCTTGTGTCTCCCTGTGTTGCTGCTGCAGCGTGAACTCAGCGTCAGGTAAGACTCACATGGCTATCTGCACAGATGGAGGCATTTCCAACATCCACATGGGTCTGGGCTATGACCTGGGCAGGCGGGCAGCCCTTCCCTAGACACACAAGGGATGGTGTGGAACAGTCCTACCCTGCTTCTGCCTCTCCTTCCTGGCAAATGAGGACACTGAGGCACAGTATCTTGACTCCAGCCTGTATGGACCTTGCTGGCAACTCCACACCTGGGCCATCTGGGTTTTGCTCCAGAGAACATAGCTGTTCTCCTGAGCTAGCACTGCCAGGCTGGCAGAGCAGTGCCAGTACCACAGACCTGACCTACAGACATAGGGTGCCTATCACAGCCATTCTGACCAGTCCATAGTGCCAGTCGACTGTGTGGATGGTGAGGGCCTGACCTGCAGTCCTCTTGACCAGCTTTGTTGTCTTTGAGCTCAGTGCAACTCAGGGCCAGAAGTGCAGTATTGGTGCTGTGGCAGGAAGCTTTGGTTGAGTTGGGGTGACAGGACTGGGCTGCCTCCTGTCACTCCACTAAGAGAGCAGACAGGCAGGGAGAGAGCTTCTGTCCTGGGTGACTAGCCACCTGTCCTTCTCCCCAGCACTTTGTGGAGGTGGGAGGCTTGTGGCTGCACCACCTGACAGTAGAGCCTTTATATTTGCCCTGGGTGCCCCTAACAGTTCATGTGAGTTGGAAATGCCTCCAGGGCCCGCCTACCAGCTGCCCCCACTTCTCCTGTCCTGCATGAGGCTCTGATGCTCTGCTTGGCCCTTACCAAGACTCACAGGGCTTGTCACAGCAGGTTCCTCTTGAACTCTTTGTTCTCAGAAAAAAAAAAAGTTTCCGGGGTTTCAACTTGAGAAAATGCCTGAATACCACCAGCTACATTTTCCATTCTCTGGTCAGCCAAGGAAGTGGTGGCCAGCAACCCTACATGCCTCCTTCAGCCCAGGAAGTGCTGGTGGCATCAGGGAGGGCCTCAGCCTGGGTGTGCTGGGTGCTGCCCAGGGGAGCAGAGGCTGGGGCCTTGCTGCTGACCTTCTCTTCCTCAGGCCACTGTAGCCCGAACTGGCTGAGCTGTTAACTTCTGTGGGGACTGTCCCTGTTCCCCCAACTAAGTGGTCTTCTCTTTGTTCTCTTCCTTTTCTGTATAAACCCCGTCTCCTGCCTTGTTCCCTCCCTGAACATTCTCTTCACCTGTGAACAGAGGAAGCTGCGTTGGGATATGTGAGCAGAGTGCGCTCTGATTGTAGTGCTGTGTGGCTACTCCTGCTGGCTACCCCTCCTGCACCTGCCCCCTACCCTGTGCATTCACCCTCTGCCAGTGCACCCATTCCATCTCCCACCGACACACCTGCTCCCTCCTTGTGTACTGGCCTGTCCCTCCTGGCCGCTGCCCTGCACCTGCTCCTATTCTGGCACCACCCCAACACCTGCACCTGCCCTTCTTCCTGATCCTGCCCCTCTTCCCACACTGCAGGCCTGGGGCTGCAGCGGGAAGCAGTCAGGCAACACTCAGCCAGCTTTGCCCTCCTCTCCTGAGAAGGGGCCACATACTACTTGGAGGATGCAGAAGGGCAGGGCTTGAGCCCAAAGTGTAATTGTTCCCCCAGGAAGAGGCTAGGGATGAGTGCCCCTTCCAGTGGCTAAGATATGTCTACACATGTGAGCCCTCCTGTGCTTGGTCCCTTTTTGCTTTGTCTGGGCCCAGGAGGGTCCTGGACTGGAAAGGGATGCCTTATAGCCCAACCCCCTAGCTTTCTGCCTGATGGTCAGTTGTTCTGCCTTCTGCTGTGCCCTTTAACTTTCCCCTGGCAGTTAAGGGGGGGACATTGCCCCCAGATCAGCCTGAGGAAGGCAGTCAGGCTCCACCCCGCACACCCCAAGGTACTCCCACAGATGTGCCTTCACAGTGATGCATAGCTGCCAGGGAAGGAGTTGTGAAAGAAGATCGCCCTTCTGAGTGTCCTCAATTGCCTTATGTCCCCAGGGCTGCACTGGCCTCAGCGCACCAGTGCCATCCCCTGCCTCAGACACTGAGTGTACTCAAGAGCACGCCGCAGGTACGGGGCATGCACACTATCATCAGGTGAGCACCCACCCCCAGGAGGGGGTGCCCCAGCAGGCCCACTCCCTGCTAAACCACTGGCCCCACAGGGACAAGGAGACCAGCCGTGATGAATTCATCTTCTACTCCAAGAGGCTGATGCGGCTGCTTATTGAGCACGCACTCTCCTTCCTGCCCTTCCAGGTGTGCAGCATGTGGGATGGGGACGTTGGGCAAGTAGGGCTGGGGGTTCCCTGCATTCACAGTGCCCTATGGCCCATGCAGGAGTGTGTCGTACAGACCCCGCAGGGGCAGGACTACGCTGGCAAGTGCTATGCTGGAAAGCAGGTACTTGCTGGGGGGGGGGGCTGGGACACTGGAGGTGGGACAAGGGTTCACTCTGCCCCTCCCTCCAGATCACCGGAGTCTCAATCCTGCGTGCCGGTGAGACTATGGAGCCTGCCCTGCGCGCGGTATGCAAGGACGTGCGCATCGGCACCATCCTGATCCAGACCAACCAGCTCACTGGGGAACCTGAGGTGCAGAATTGGGCAGGCCTGGGGCTAGGTCAGGGGAGAGTCAGAATCAGCTTACAGGGAGGGGTTGGGGAGGGGCGCTTGGCATGTGGTCCTGAAACCAGCCTCTTGCCTGCAGCTTCACTACCTTCGGCTGCCCAAGGATATCAGCGATGACCACGTGATCCTGATGGACTGCACGGTATCCACAGGCGCTGCAGCCATGATGGCTGTGCGCGTGCTCCTGGTGAGTGGGCTCTGGTAGGCTGCAGGCAGGTCCTGCCATGGATCTGGGATTCACCTGCCCCCTATGCTTGGCAGGACCATGATGTGCCTGAGGACAAGATCTTCCTGCTGTCACTCCTCATGGCAGAGATGGGCGTGCACTCAGTGGCTTATGCGTTCCCACGTGTAAAGATCATCACCACCGCTGTAGACAAGCGAGTCAATGATCTTTTCCGGATCATTCCAGGCATAGGTAAGACTGCCTGGGCCTCTTTACCAGCAATGGGGTAGAGGTGGCCCTAGGAGGCCCTACCATGCTATCTTTCTCCAGGGAATTTTGGTGACCGCTACTTTGGGACAGATGCAGTTCCTGATGGCAGTGATGAGGAAGAAGTGGCCTCCACAGGTTAACTGCCCAGGCTAAGCCACCCAGATGCCACCAACCTGCTGCTTCCTGGCCTGGCTTGCAGTATACAAAGGCATAACTTAAAATTTTTAAAATGTTATCAATATAACTTATTCTATACGTTTTATAAAATAAAGCTTTAGGAAAATAGAGGTATGACTGGTTGGTTATGGCACAGGAGTGGCATCCTAGCCAAATGTGGCTTGTAGAAGTTCCCCAAGGATGTGGAAGCTGGGAGCCATAAGGCCACCATGGAGAGAGCGCTGAGAGCATCCCCAGTCTTGCTCTTGTGCCAGACGAAGGTGAGCCAAGACTGGGGCCTGCAGCTCCTACCCCTGCCAGATGGGCCCTAGATCCACACAGTTTAGTGGCTACCATGCCTAGAACTGAGAGGGGACAGGATACCTAGGACACACAAGAGGCAGCCCACCCTGTGGCTGCTCCTGCCATCCACATTTGTACTGTCAAGGAAGAGACCCAGCAGAAAGTGGTGTGTGGGTCGCTGTGGGAGGGAGGCCCCAGCTGCAGGGAGTTGGCCAGTGCCTCAGTGGATTGGCCATGCTGTTGAAGACCAGATGTTCTCATCCAGCCCTGCCTTACCTGGTCTAGGACTCAGCATGGGGATAGGCTTTCTTGGCCACCTCCAAATGTCCCCCGCACGGACAGCCTCCCTGGGTGAGGTGTCTGTGATGCATACACGCACATGACACCCACCACCCACATGGGCTGTGATCCCAGCTGTGGCAGGTGGGCTGGGGTCCTGAGGCAGGCTCCTCTGACCCTCTAAGGCTGGCACTTGCCTCCTTCCTGCTTCCCTGGTCTCTTCCCCACTCCTCCCATCCCCCAAAAGGCCCCAAAAGCCCTTGTCATGGAAAACCTGGGAGGGCGGGGACAGGAAGTCACTGGGTGGAGGCCAGGCCAAAGGCAAGCAGATAAAGACTGGAGGCTTGTCCAAGAGGCAAGCAGTCGGCCACCACCAGGAACAGAGGACCAATGTAGGGCTCAGAGATCAACAGGAAGGTCTTCCCACCCCATGGTGAGTAGACCCCTCTCCCATGTCTCCAGGCCTTCTTCCTTACTCACCCAAACTTTTGCCCTGTGCTGGGAACCTGCAGGCTATAGCAGCCTGGCCTTGCCTTGAGCATGGCTTCTTTTTATCCAGGTCTTCCCAGAAGAGGCATGGTGGACATGGTTAGTGAGGAGCTGGCAGGGGCCAGGTCACTCCTGGGAGGCCCCAACGAAGTCCAATCAGGGGCCAATTGGCTTCCAGAAAGTGATACCACCCCGCCCCCCTCCCCATACTCATGGCAACGCAAAGCTTTGTCCACACACATGTACATGCACGCACGATGCAGCCCCATGCTGGGAGGAGTGGGTCCAGCTGCCCCCACTCTCGATTAGCCACCAGAGTCCTGAGGGAAAGGCAGCTTCCTTCCTCTTGCTGAGGGTCTGTGGAGGTCTGCACCTAGAAGCCTTGCCTCAGACCCCCATCCATAATAGTGGCTGTTGTGCTGCTGGCAGGCCTCAAGCTGGGGTCTCCTTATTGGAGAGCAGCTCAGGGCCTGGTAAGGCAAAAATGACAGTTTAGGGGAGTTCTCGACCCACTTCCGGCCAGGGCCCTGTGAGGTGTCAGAGGTGGGCCACCTTCCAGATTGCCCTGGGGGAAAGAGCAACTCCTCTGGCCCCTGGGAACTTTCTGGACCAGGGTCTAAGGTCCAAGACCTTTATGAGAACAAACCCTCACCACAGCTGCAGGAGACACTGGGGGCTTGTAGTGGGGGGAGGGGCTTGGGGCTGAGACTTAGGTCATGCTCTCCAGGGAGGGATGAGTCTGTCTCCAAGAGCCAGACAGTCCTAGTGCTGCCCTGGCTGCCAGGGGCTCCTCTGGACCTGGCAGAGGCTTAGGGGTGAGTGGGCAGGCCCCTGTCAGAGAGGCTGAGAAGAGTAGGACATGGGGCCCCATCCCAGAGGTACTCTTCAGAGCCCAGGAGGGAGTGGGGTGTCCTAGACCCAAAGCTGTGACATTTGGGGTGAGGGTCCCCAAGGAGAAGGCTGCTTGCCCCAGGTTACCAGTTGTCCTGGGCAGTTCCTCCAGGACTGTCCAACCTGAGAATGGTGAGTCTCTAGGGTCAATCTCAGGTTCGTCAGCCCATGAGGTACCGCCCCTTCCCCACGGACTCACAAGAGTGACAGGTACCCTGACTTGGTGGGATGGAAGCCTGTAGTGCCCTATGCCAAAGGACAGGGTCTAGCCTTAGCACAAGGCAATGTGGCTGTCACACTGACATTGACATACATGCATGCTGCAGCCAGGATCTGGGATTCTGAGGTAGGCCACCTGGGGTCAGAAAGAATGTGGCAAATGTGCCTGGACTCCTGGGCCCCAGCCTCCTATAGATCCACATGCTCCAGGATGAGTCCTGGGAAAAGGGCATTCAGGGGGAAACACTAGCAGAGCTAGACAGTTTCCTCCACTGGGTGGGAGGCACCACACAGCCAGAAGACCCCAAAGTTAGGGGATTTTCAGGCTCTCCAAAGTCAAGCAGAGAAGTGGGGAAGCAGGTGTGCGGGAGGGGCTGCAGTGCAAAGGCACTGGAGTGGAGACTTGGATGCCCTTGGGTTGGAAGGAGGGTGGCATACATACAGGGTCTGATGGAGGATGATGGCCAGGAAGGGACAGGGTTGGGTGTGATGGCAACTTCAGCTGTGACATCCACTGGGGCTGCCACAAGTGGCATGGGTCCCATGTACCACAGCTAGAGGCCAAGGCCCGCCCTGGCACCAGCTCCTACCTTTCACAGTCCCTCTTCTCACCCTCCAGAGTGTATGCAGAGCAGAGCCCTGAATGTGTCCAACTGGGCTAGCTGAGGCTCTGAACCCCAGCGCGGTGGCAGGTGCTTATGATTAGTTCATGAACATGTTCCCAAGTAGGGGCTTAGGATTCTGGTTGCTGGGCCAGGGAGCCGCCAGAGCTCTGGGGAATCCACAGCTGAACTAGGGAGCCATGCAGAAGGCCTTTTTTAGGGGTAGAGATGGAGGAGGGGTCCCCTCTGCAGGAGAAGCAAGTGGGTCTCTAGACCTAGAGTGGACGCCTGGGAGGGCTGAGAACAGCCTCCTCCCACAGAGATGGGTCCTTCGGGCCAGGAGCTGCCAGCTGGCCCTGTTGCTAGCACCACAGAGCTGGCATTCCGTTGAAGATCAGGCTATGGTTCGGCTCATGCACACTACCTGCGCGGGGTGGTGACAGCAGGGACAGCTGGCGGCTGCTGGCCCCGCACACTTCTCCAATAAATCTGGAGGCCTACGCGCGTCCCGTGGACCCCACCCCCTGGCCCGCAACCCAGGCAGTATGGGTTCCCCAGGTCCTGCCTGCGGTCCTTTCCGTGCCTGTCCTCGCGAAGGAAGACAGTGGCCACCATGGTTCACTGAGCAAAAGGACGTGCCAGCGTGGGCCCTGTGCTGGGGGCCCCCCTAGCTTCCGGAAATAAATCTCTTTGGGTGGTGACTCTGGGGTGCAGACATGGGCCGGGCACATCTGACACGGGATGCGGGTCCGGCGGCCGTTTCCTCTGAGGCTTTGATCCACGTGCAGCGTTCTCGAGCACTGCCTCGGTGATGCCAGATACAGGATCCTGGGTCCCAGGCTGCAGGCTGGGGACTGAGGGGCGGCTTGGTCCCACCTTCCGCCGACGGAAAGCCTCTCGGTGCCTCTGGGTGTCGTACTATTCGCGCCATCCGGCCCGGTGCCTACCTGCTCAAGGACCGCCCCGCCGGCCCCGCCCACGCAAAGGTCGGGGAGGCCACCGAGACCCTCCGGAAGCTAGGCAAGGAGCGGTATGGAGTGCGCGGACACACGCATGCGGGAGGCGGGGTGGGGGTGTGGGGGTGTACAGTTCTGGGGTGCCTAGGTGTGGGCGGCGACCCCCACTGGCAGAGGCTCTGCCGCCGCCACCACCACCATCGTCCATGCTTGGTGTCCTGGAGAAGAATCCCATAAATAAAACACTGAAAATAATAAACCCTCTCTCTACCTAAGAAAATTCAATGACCAAACAAAAAACATCCGACATCGCTAAAGCCAGCAAGAGGTGAGGAGGGGATGGTGAGAAGACAGGAGTTCCCTTTGCAGGGGAGTTGGGGGCCCCCAGCGCCTCAGCAGTCCTATCCTGCAGCAGCTTTGTTTTCCACAGTGAAAACCTAAAAAGGTGTGTGATCTTGAGGAGACCAGGGCCAATTATGATTAGTTCATGAGCATGTTCTGTACAGCAGTTAGGATGAACAACCAGGCCAAGAGCCACATGGATTTTTTTTTCCAAGATAGGGACTCACTTTGTTGCCCAGGCTGGAGTGCAGGAGCTTCATCACCCGGGCTTAAACCATCCTCCTGCCTCTGCCTCCCAAAATGCTGGGATCACAAGCCTAAGCCACCATGCCTGGCCCTTTTTTTTTTTTGAAACAGAGTCTTAAGCTGTCACCCTGAACTAGTGCCATGGTGTCACAGCTCACAGGAAACTCTTGGGCTTAAGGATTCTCCTGCCTCAGCCTCCCAAGTAGCTAGGACTACAGGCGCCCACCACAGTGCTGTTTTTCTGTTGCAATTGTCATTATTGCTTTCTAGCTGGCCCAGGCTGGGTTCCAACCTGCCAGCTTTGGTGTATGTGGCTGGCACCCTAACCACTGAGCATGGGCACTGCCTGCATGGCCTGATTTTAAAAAAACTGTATCATGGGTGGCGCCTGTGGCTCAGTGGGTAGGGCGCTGGCCCCATATACTGAGGGTGGCAGCCATGGGTTTTGGCAGGCGCCTGTAGTACCAGCTACTTGAGAGGCTAAGGCAAGAGAATCGCCTAAGCCCAAGAGCTGGGGGTTGGACAAAGTGAGAGTCTGTCTCTAAAAAAAAAAACTATCAAAGCCCAGCAGGTAGCTCAAACCTGTGATCCCAGCACTCTGGAAAGCTGAGGCAGGAGGATCCTTTGAGGTCAGGAGTTTGAGGACCCTGTCTCTACTAAAAATAAATAGAAAACTTAGCTGGCTTTGTGGCAGTCTCAACTACGGGGGAGGCTGAGGCAAGAGAATCTCTTGAGCCCAAGAGTTTGAGGTTGCTGTGAACCACATTTCCACAGCACTCTACCCAGGGTGACAAAGTGAGACTCAGTCTCAAAAAAAAAGAAAACCACAGGCCTGGCGCAGTGGCACATACCTATAATCCTATCACTCTCAGAGGCTGAGGCAGAGTGGATTCCTTGAGCTCAGGAGTTGGAGATAAACTTGTGCAAGAGCAAGAACCCGTCTCTAAAAATAGCAGGACATTGTGGTGGGCATCTGTAGTCTCAGCTACTTAGGAGGCTGAGGCAAGAAGATCACTTGAGCCCAAGAGTTTGAGATTGCTGTGAGCTACAATGCCATGGCATTCTACTGAAAGGTGACAAAGTGAGACTCTGTCTCAAAAAAACGTTTAATGAAAAACTCACACTGCAGGTGATTTAATAGATTATTACAACTTACATACAATTTTATAAACCAATAGAATGTAGCCTTTGTGGGGCCTGCACTGGGAGACCAGGTTAAAACTAGGACAGAAGTGGGTGGGATGGGGTGGCGCCTGTGGCTCAAAGGAGTAGGGCACCAACCTCAGATGCCTGAGGTAGTGAGTTCAAACCCAGTCTGGGGCAAAGACTGCAAAAAAAAAAAAAAAAAAAAGGTGAGTAGGAGGCTTGGCGCCCTGTAGCTCAAGGAGCTAAGGCGCCAGCCACAT
The DNA here is from genome assembly GCF_000181295.1 of Otolemur garnettii. Taxonomy (NCBI): domain Eukaryota; kingdom Metazoa; phylum Chordata; class Mammalia; order Primates; family Galagidae; genus Otolemur; species Otolemur garnettii. The sequence continues at coordinate 22,591,969 of NW_003852418.1, read as the reverse complement.
ACACCTAAGCTGGTAGGTTTGAATCCAACCCCGGGCCTGCCAAACGACTGCTGCAACCAAAAATAGTCAGGTGTTGTGGCAGGTGCCTGTAGTCCCAGCTACTTCGGAGGCAGAGGCAGGATTATTTCGCTTGAGCCCAGGAGTTGGAGGTTGCTGTGAGCTGTGATGTCACAGCACTCTACCCAGAGCGATAGCTTGAGACTTTTGTCTAAAAAAAAAAAAAGAAAGAAAAGAACCAGTTTTGCCATTAAGGGCAGTGCCTGTGGCTCAAGGAGTAGGGCACCAGCCCCATATACCAGAGGTGACAGGTTCAAACCCCGGCCCTGGCCAAAAAAAAAAAGTGGGTGGGAATG
>NW_003852418.1:22582171-22590506 GCF_000181295.1 Otolemur garnettii | reverse complement strand
AATTATTAACATTATTCTTAGTACTTTTATGCTTTTATCCCCCAAAGCATTATTAAAATTAGCTTTAAATTGCTTCTAAGTCCTGAGAACTACTGTCTTATCCTAAGGGCTTAGGAAGACCCAGAACTCCTGCCCCAGAGAGGCCAGGGAGGAGGGTCCCTGCAGTTACACTCTGCATTAGGGACAAGTCACAGGCTGCAGTTACCAAGTCACAGATGGCAACTGCAGCTGGCCAGTCAGCCCTGTAGGCTCCCTAGGCCAGAAGGGTTCTGTCGCCCTGGTCCCAGGGTCCTTGGGCACAAGCCGGGCCCCAGCTACATCCAGGAAGGCCCTCCCAGAACAGCACCCTCAGGGACACACCAGCCCTCAAGCAGGAGGGTGCCTGGAGCCCCACTTGGATGTTTGCCCCAGAGGTGGGTAAACTACAAAGGCCATAAGAGCTCAGGGTACCTACCCAGACTACAGCCTGCACTGGAGCTTGGCTTGGGCCAAGGCGGACCCCTGCTCCTTTCCCTGCCCAGGTGATGAGGTAAAGGAATCTCAGAACACACTCCAGTGTCAGGGCACAGGCCTGGGTTATCATGGCTTGGAGATAGCCAGACATTGGGTACAAAGGAGCTGCTGCAGCCACATTTCTAGCCACCCTGCGGTGGAAGGAAGGGCATCCCTGGGAAATCTGTTCCTTATGGCCAGCACATGAGGCAGACACAGAGACAGGGCAGCCTGAGGCCAGTAAAGAACACAGGCTCAGCTGCAGTGTGGTCACAGCCCCAGGGGACAGGCAGGGCTATCCAGATGGCTTCTGCCTCATCCTCACCTTCTGCTGCTGGCTCAGGTCAGAGACCTGTGCTGTGGCTGAGGGCTCACATCCAGACCTGGCTCATCATGGTGACCACTGTGTGCTCAGCAGTCATAGCCTGCCCTTACTGGGACCAGCAGGCACTGGAAAGCAGCAGGGACGATCTGGCAATGGTTAGCAATGTGGATAGCTAGATGGATCAAGGGCTATTGGCTGCTGGCTTGGTGTGGCCACCAGAGCCACAGGGCTACCAGTGGGCACAAGTAAAGCATTACCTATTCTGGGTGGCCAGGGAAGCCAGGGTGTATAAGGAAGCCGCTGGGGCTTCAATTCTTGAGGGCTGGACATGCCCATGAGGGCTCTAAATGCATGGTTGCAGCTGCCCTTGGTTTAAACCTCAACACCAACAGACTGCTTTCTGTTATCACAGGCCTGGCATTCAGAAAGCAGGCGTGAAGACAGAACCAGGCAGAAGGACGTGATGTCCCAGGTTCCAGGAGGCCCAGGAGGGGTCCCAAGGTCAGCTGCCAAATCAGTCTAAGACTCCCCAAGATCAGGGTTCTGCAGGTATCAGTAAATAAGACACACACCTAGTTTGCAGTGAAAACATTTATTTTACAACAGTTATCTTTAAGTCAACATTCCGACAAGCGAGACAGTGGCCACTCTGTGAAGCCAGCCTGGCCTCACCTGTGCATGTTCTGCTGGGTTGGCTGGAGGTGCTGACAGCAGCCTACACCCAACATGGTCTGGACAAAGCCAGTGCATGGACAGATGACTTCCATGCATTTGCTTTTTAATTTTAAAAACAAGGCATGTATGTCTCAGAGTAAACTTCCTATCCTCACTTGGCTGGAAACATTACCCCCATTTTCCAAAAAAACAAAATCTACCCAGAAGTGCCTCCAATAATGTCCTGGGCCGTCTCCACCCTGCAGGATGGTGCTGTGGCCCCTGCCCACTCCCATGTGGCTGGGCAGAGCCCATTCCCAGGCTACCCTTCAGATGCAACTTTGCTACTGACTGTATCTGCTGCCTGGAAAACTGGTTTTAATGTTTCAAGGGAGGGAAGGGTTTTCCGTTATCCCTAAGATTTCACATGGGTTCACTCCTGCGGGTTAGGTAAGTGAGCATGACCACAGGGATGGGCAGGTGTTTGTGATAGTCACTCTTACCCTGACAATGCCTGATGTACTCAAGCACATGCAGTCCCTGTACACGTAGCCTGGGTGTTTCCCCTCTGTGCACCCCTCGAAACCATATGGAGACCCTGTCCCTCCAACTTGCTGAGAAAACAGAGGCCATTTCAGAGTCAACTTTTATTGTACTTTTTGCTTCACTGCCGGACAGCATGACACTCCTGCTGCGTGATACATACATATACACATATGCACACACACGGACACACACCACAGCTCACATTCACAGCATGTGACAACGTGAACCTTGCTTGTAAGGACAGTAAAAATGTAGTTTTTGTCAATTCCACAGGAGGATGACTTACAAGCAAACTAACCACAGGCCAGTCCTGTGCCACATGGGTACACAGCTCAGAAAACCGGAAGGAATGAGATCAGTCACTTTTTATCTGCCTAAAAAGCCACCCCATGGTAGGTGCACTGAGAGCCAGAGGGTGGGCAGGATCCACCTGCACTCTGCCTGCAGCACCCCAGACCAGCAGCTGCACAGGGCTCATTGGAGTAGACTGTCACAGGCTCCATGGGACAATGGGCACTGCTGCTGGTGACACACAGGCAGAAGGTCTGAGGACAGTCATGACTATTTCATGCTACAGGCCTTTCCTGACTGGGCCTTAGGACCAAGTCCATAGCTAACAGGGACAGAGCCTCCTGCCAACTGTAGCACAATGGGGTTTCTTTTTTCTAAAAAGTCCCACTGGGTATTGGTGCATTAATTGCATGTCAGAGAACCAGGGAGGTTCACAAACCCCAAGCAGTAATAGCTAAAAATAAAGCCAGAAGGAAGACAAGACAAGTCCACAACACTGAGAGGGCACAGAAATCTACACCGCAGCTGCTGTGTTGGGGCCTACGGGCTCTCGCACGTGCTTCCCAACAGTAAGAAGTGATCAACACTGCCAGACTTCTCAGGGGCCACCCCTGCTCTGGGAACTGATGGGTCTCCAACATGCACTGACACAGCACCCGCTGGCACAATATGCTGCATCCTAGAGTGGGGTTGAGGTGCCCCTGTGCTTCTGTCACCTCCAACAGGCACGGTGTCCAATGTGTTAGCAAGTGAGCAGGGATACCAGCTCTGCTTATTCAAAGGAGACCAAGAGTCCATTCAAGAAAAAGAATGAAATTGAGGAGATCTTTTTCCTTGAATCAAGACAAGACCTTACAACCAACAGGGTCACAGAAAAGGGGTTTTGCCTCAGGGTCAAGCAGAGTGAAGAACCCTAGGCCCAGCTGTCTGGGATGCCCAGGTGCTTTGGGGCTGTGTGATCATGATCATCATCATCACTCTGAGAACTGCTGTCATGGCCATCATGATTTATTTAGTTTTTTACAAATTATGTAAGGGACTGGGTTCAATAACCTTGCTGACCTGCTGCTCTTTCTGCCAGACCCCACCACCCAGGAGGAGCTGCGTACTTCTAAGAAAAGCCAATAGGATCCTGGGCCTGAGAAGCCACCTGGCAAGGGGCCCACCAGGACAGGTATGAAAGAGCTGCATGAGACCCCCCAGAGGGCCAGATGGAGCTGGGACCCAGCCCCCAGACAGACAGTTCTCCACCTCAGTCCAAGCTTTGAAGCTGGCTCTTGGCTATTCTAGGGAGAAAACAAGTTACTTCCTAAGCTGTCTCAAGAAAAATCACAAAGACTGGCTGTAGCAGCATCTCAGGCTAAATTCTTTGTTGTATTGGGATCAGCAAAGAAGATTCCCTATTATCGCTCCTCCTCCCTTGTTTCAGGAGGGGTCAAACAATAAATCTCTTATCCTTTTATGATGGGTCTGATTTTAACAAATCATTTCTACTTAACATCATGATGCATATCTTCCCTCTCACCAAAATTTTCATGATCATTGTAACTGGTAAAAAGCAAAGCAAAATGGGACAACAAACTACCCAAGGGCCTGGTTCTGGCAGCCGGCTCATGGCTAGGCCAGGTCTATGGTCTGGGCCATTACACAGGTTTGCTGGGCCTGGAGGGTCACCTCCACTAGCAGCATGTTCCTTAGCACATCTTTCTCTGCAGAGCTCTGGGTGGGCAGCAAGGGCTGAGGTGAGCTGCAGTAGAGTCAGCAGGTGGGTAGGGAGGAGTGGGATTTTGAAGCCCCTTTTGGTGTGGCCGAGCCAGAGCCACCTCAGGCACCACTGCCTCTTCCTCTTCCTCTTCATCGCTACTGGAAATTCAGAGATACTCGGTAGCAGCCAAAGTTAAGTTCTGCAGAAACCAGCCCTGGATTCTGCTCCAGGGGTCAAGCCAGGACAAGGGCAGCTGCTGGGCCTGGGGAAGCTCTGAACCCTGGGTGTGCATGCGGAAGTCATACCCACATTTCCTTAGCTCCCCACCCATTCTGGGATACAGACAGGTGGGACCAACTCCCAACAGTTCACAAAGCCCAGTCAGCCCTGCCTTTAGGGACCCAGCTCTCCGGTCTTGCCTTATCATGGGGGACAGATGAAGGCTAGTGGGGTTGAGGGAGCTCTGGTCAACACTCGGATGGGGCTCTGGGGGACACTCATCCCAGGGCAGGGTGCTCACACATGCACCACCCACACTGGAACTCACAGCCCCTGGGACTGTGACTAATTGCGCTGGTCCCATCATTGTGGTTCTAAAGGTCCAGAAAGGATCCCGGAAAAGACAGGTGGCCTAAAGGAATGTGGAGGACCCAGGGAAGGGGAGAGGAGAGATGTGGCCCAAATAGTCCAGCTTGCTGTATGGGGAGGGACACTGGTAAAGGACACAGTTCCAAAGACAGGAACCTCGTAGCCACGAGACAAGGAGACCCAAGAAGGACACACTGTGGAGAGCATGGCTTCAGGCTCAGATGGGCTCCTACACCTCCTGCCACAAACTGACCCCCAGGAACAACCCTGCTGGAGGCCCCATCAACAGGTGAAGAGAGCCATGTGAGCTGTGCCCAACACAAGCACCGTGGAGCGCAGACAAGGAAGCTGGTAGTGCTGGGAGGATGTGGCCCAGCCCCTTCCCTAGTAGGTGATATCAGAACTTTGCTGTGGCCTTGGAGCTAGGAGCACAGAGCACAGACCAGACCCTGCGGCCAACACAGAATCACCATTCCGGTGCCTCCCACCACCGAGATCACAGGACAGGAAAAGACAGTTCTCTTCTTCCCTTGCCCACCTGGCCAGGCAGCATCTGGCGGCTATGGCCAACCCTCACTAGGTGGACCTGACTGAAAGCCCAAGGCAGCTCCCTCACCCAGCTACCACGGCCCAGCCGCAGCACGTCCACAAAACAGACATGGAACACAACCCCACACATGCTAGTAAAGAAGGAAAAACAGAAGAAGACCGTAGCTACACTGCTTTAAATACTGCATGCTACGCACTTCGTGGGTCAAGGGTCGATGCTGGGTGGGCATGGAGGCGGCAGGAGGGGCCCAGCGTGGCTGCGGCAGGCAGGTGGCAGCCTCCCCGTCTCTGTGACTACAGTTCATGATGCTAAGGTTGGGGGCAGGCGCTGGTCCCGCCTCTGGCCACAGCTCCTCCTGCACTCAGTTGAACCCGTCAGTGTGGTAGCTGGGGTGGGAGTCGGCTGTGAGCTGGGTGGTCTCAGTGGCAGACACAGGCTGTATGACGATTGGCGTGTCTGTGGCCTCTGCAAAGCAAGCAGACACAGGGCACTGCAGGAGGGCAGCCGCCTGGCCACTCCTGTCAACACCATCCTGTGAGTAGATGCAGGGCACTGCAGGAGGGCAGTTGCCTGGCCGTGCCTGTCAACACCATCCTATACACAACACTCGGTCACCTGGACAAACACTCCACAGGGAGAGGCTACTTGTTGACGTCCACCCAATTTGATTGTCCTCAGCCACCTCCAGTCACTTCCAGCCCTTGGCCCTCAGCCCCTGCCACCCTGCCCACCTCTCAGCCCCTGGGATCTATGGCTACCGCAGGTCACGGGTGGGGACAGCCCTCTGCGCCTGCTTTACCTCCAGGGTCCATGTTCACACCTCAACAGTCCCAGCTGCCACCACAAACACTCGCGGCACAGTGTCAGTGCCCTCCTGTTTGACAAGATAGGTTGACAGCATTCAGGGCCCGTGCTGGCTCTGCCCCACGCACACATACGGGTCCTAGGATGGGCACTCACCCCTCTCATCAGACTGCAGCTGTGCCTCCAGGTCCTCGGGGGACACATAGAACTCTGTCTCCTCACCCTCGGGCGCTTTGGGCTTGCACTTCCCACAGCAGCAGTTGAAGCAGCAGCACAGGCAGCAGCAGCAGTAGCAGCAGGTGAGGAGGCCACAGAAAACAAACAGGGCCTGGGGGTATAAGAGGCAGGAGTTGTGTGGCCCTGAGAACACCAGCAGGCCATAGCACAGTACCCTCTTACAGATGGCACATTTCATGCTAACGGCATTGTAAATAAAGAACTCAGCAGGAAAGACAGAAAGAGATCAGTTGCTTAAAGAAACATTTTTAAAGATAGGAATGAGGGGGCGGTGCCTGTGGCTCAAAGGAGTAGGGTGCCTGCCCCATATACTGGAGGTGGTGGGTTCAAACCCAGCCCCGGCCAAAATTGCAAATAAATTAAGATAGGAATGAGGGCCAACAAGTACAAGCCCCAAACAGGCTTCCTATAGTTTTCTTTTTTTTTTGAGACAGAACCTCAAGCTATCCCCCTGGGTAGAGTGCCATGGCATCATAGCTCACAGCAATCTCTTAACTCCTGGGCTCAAGCGAGTCTCCTGCCTCGGCCTCCCACATAGCTGGGACCACAGGCGCCCGCCACAACGCCCGGCTATTTTTTGGTTGCAGCCATTGTTGTTTTGGCAGGCCCGGGCTGGATTCAAACCCAGCACCTTAGGTGTATGTGGCTAGCACCTTAGCCACTTGAGCCACAGGTGCTGAGCCTAGGCTTCCTATAGTTATCAGCCATGGGATAATTCATGCCCTCTGTTCATATGTGTGTATATATATACATATATTTCTTTTCTTTTCTTTTTTGAGACAGAGTCTCACTGTGTCACCCAGGCTAGGTGGCCATTGTGTTATTGCTCACACCAACATCAAATTCTTGGGCTCAAGCAATCCTCCTGCCTCAGCCTCTTGAGGGACAGCAGCTAGGACTATAGGCACCCACCACTGTGCCCAGCTAGTTTTTCTCTTTTTTAGTAGAGATGAAGTCTTGCTCTTGCTCAGGCTGCTCTCAAACTCCTCAGCTCAAGCAAAGCACCTGCCTCCACCTCCCAGACTGCTGGTATTACAGGCATGAGCCACCACACCCATCCCCCTTCAGCCTTATAAATGCCAAAGACCCTGGGAATAAAATAAGGAAATGGCTCATAGTGGCTCATGCCTACAATCCCAGCACTTGGGAGGCCAAGATGGGCAGACTGCCTGAGCTCACAGGTTCAAGACCAGCCTAAGCAAGAGTGAGACCCCATCACTAAAAAATAGCCAGGCATTGTGGGGGGCGCCTGTCATTCCAGCTACTTGGAAGGCTAAGGCAAGAGAATCTCTTGAGCCCAAGTATTTAAGATTGCTATGAGCTAGGGAAGTGCCTGTGGTTCAAAGGAGTAGGGCACTGGCCACATATGCTGGAGATAGCGGGTTCAAACCCAGCCCCAGCCAAAAAAACTGCAAACAAACAAACAAAAAATTGCCATGAGCTATGATACAACAGTACTCTACAGAAGGTGACAAAGTAAGACTGCTTCAAAAAAAAAAAAAAAGAAAGAAAGAAATGCTAATGCAAAAATGAAGGGAAATTTGGAGTTACTCAGGTTGCCATAACCGGCTCCCCACGCGTCTGGCTCCGTGTGCCTTGGCTTGTCATAGCAACCACCAGACCAGCCAGAGACCTGTGCCATGATGCAGGAGAGGAGCTGACCCTTGCCCAGAAACCATGTCTCAGAGCGTAAATGTTTGAATCAAAGAGCTCTCAGTGCCCTGCAGACTGGAGGCTTGCCACCTGCCCTTACCTTGGCCCACCAACTGGAGAGCACGAAGTAGGTGTTCACGTTCTCCTCCCCAAACTGTTCGGCCACGTAGAGCCCCAGGGAGCCGTATTTGTCGTAGATGTTCCTTTTGGTGGCGTCCGTCAGGATGGCGTGGGCGTTGTTGATCTCCTTGAACTTGTCTGCAGCCTCTGGGTTATCAGGGTTCTTGTCGGGATGATATTTCAAGGCAAGTTTCCTGCAAACCAAATTCATTTCCTGGGTCTATCTTGATTACAAGTTTTATATTCATCCACTGGAGGCTCCAGTGGAAGAAATGTTTCTTTTTTTTTTTTTTTTTTTTTGAGACAGAGCCTCAAGCTGTCCCCCCTGGGTAGAGTGCCGTGGCATTACAGCTCACAGCAACCTCCAACT
>NW_003852418.1:22568079-22582071 GCF_000181295.1 Otolemur garnettii | reverse complement strand
TCATTGTTGTTTGGCGGGTCCGGGCTGGGGATTCGAACCCGCCACCTTAGGTGTACGTGGCTGACGCCTTAGCCGGTTGAGCTATAGGCGCCGAGCCGAAGAAATGTTTCTTTATTACCACCTCACTTTTCAACTTTTAGAGTTCCAGAATGTAAAAATCAAGAGCAATCTCTGCAGCAAATCCCCCCACCCTGACCATCCACTGAGGGTCCTAAGCTGAACCGGGCTATGGCCGGCACCTGTAGCAGCACAAAGGGAGACCCTACTGCTGAGCCCTGGTGTCCCAGAGGCTAACTGCAGTCTGTCAAATGAAGTGGTAAGGAGGAGGGTGCAAGAAAAGCATTTCAGTGTGTTTAGTAGTTTATATGGGGCGAAGAACACAAGGGGGGCTATCTGCTTGTGTGGATTAGTATCGATCTCTTAAGAGTTAAGTCCTTTGAGTCCAGCTGAGTAAAGGGACTATCACCACTGTGCCAGAACAAGTGACTCATATGGCCACTCCAAAGCTCTGCTGGCCATGGAGGTCTCCTAGCAGATTCAGACCCTGACTCTCTGTGGGATTGTGTGCAGTTTGTTAAGATCTACAGAGTGCAGTTTTCTGTCATCAAAAGAATATTAACATGACAATTTTAGGCTGTAAGGAGTACACTGCACACACAAAGACATAATAGTAACTGTTTCCCATGGAGCAATGAATCTGTGGGAAGGAGGGGCCGTGGTTCTAGGTAAAATGCTGACTACATAAGAGGGCTTCCTTCTGAGGGAACCTGGTGGCTTAGGCTAGGCCTCTTACCGATAGGATTTTTTAATGTCATCTGAGGTTGCATTCTTGTCCAGTCCAAGGACGTGGTAGAGTGACTCCCCAGAGGTAGAAAGTGAACGCTGTCTCTGGTCTGCCATGTTAGGCTAATCTGCAAGAAAAAAATGCTTTAAAACCATCAAAAGTACAGATGAAAATATCAAGCGTGGAGTTGATGAACTTTATTCCATAAGTCTGTTCAAAACCCTATCTTGTGGGGTTTGTATAATGCAAGCAGACACCCCCACAGCATGTGGAGTGTAGAGGAGCGGTCCCCAGATGCACTGGGTGGGATTTGCTACAATGCTGCTACCCTAAGCAGACCTTGAAAAAGTAGATATGTATCTTAATCCCTAAAGCAACCCCTACATAAAAAGTGCAAAGAATAAAAGAAAAATAAAGATGAAACTCAGAAAAATATTTAAATAATACAAAACACATGGACTGAACCTAGATAAACTGGTTGGTCTGAATCTAAACACACCAATAATTCAATTCAATGTTAGTGGCTAAACACTCCAACAGAGTTAGGGATTGTCAGAATGGATAATAATGTAACATCCAACTATAACTTGAATACTCATCTCAGAAACCAACAGAATAGACCAAAGAAAAAGAAATCAAGAAAAATACTGATGATTTAAAACCACACTATTTTTTTTTTTTTGGAGACAGGAGCCTCAAGCTGTCCCCTTGGGTAGAGTGCTGTGGCATCTCAGCTCACAGCAACCTCCAACTCCTGGGCTCAAGTGAGTCTTCTGCCTCTGCCTCCCAAGTAGCTGGGACCACAGGCGCCCGCCACAACGCCCGGCCATTTTTTTTTTTGGTTGCAGCCATCATTGTTGTTTGGTGGGCCCGGGCTGGATTCGAACCCTCCACCTTAGGTGTACATGGCTGGCGCCTTAGCCACTTGAGCCACAGGCATTGAGCCTAAAACCACACTATTAAACTACCATGGCCCAACAAATAGCCAGAGAACAACCAATACCCACAGATGTTCTGAGACATAGACAAAGACCAAGTCACAGACGCTGGGCCTCACAGCAGTTTCCAACAGACATGAATGCACTGAAATCACACACAGTGTATGTCCCGACCTTCCGAGCATTAGAAACCCCAATTTGTAGGTTTATAGTAAGATATATGGAAAAAGTCAAGTATTAAACAACATATGTCTAAATAACATGCAGCTCACAGAAGATATCACAGGGGAAATAATTTCTTTTTTTAAGAGACAAGGTCTCCCTCTGTAGCCAGCTTGTGTCACTGCAGCCTCCAGTGCCTAAGCTCGTGATTCATTCTCTCATCTCAGCCTTCAGAGCAGCTGAGACCATAGGCACCTGCTACAGAGCCAAGCTAGAAAATAACCTAAACTGAGTAATAAAATACAACATACGCAGCGATTAATTTGATGTGTTTATGTGTCACCCTGACTGTGCCACGGAGGGTCCAGAGTAGTCTGCTATAGTGTTGCTGGATAAAATTAGCATTGGAATTGTGGACTCTGCAGACTGCCCTCTCAAATGTGGGTGGGCCTCACCCAAACCCTAGATTCTTTTTTTTTTTTTTGAGACAGAGCCTCAAGCTGTCACCCTGGGTAGAGTTCCGTGGCATCACAGCAACTTCCAACTCCTGGGTTCAAGCAATTCTGCCTTCCCTTCCCAAGCAGCTGGGACTACAAGCGCCCACAATGCCTGGCTATTTTTTGGTTGCAGCTGTCATTATTGTTTGGTAGGCCCCAGGCTAGATTGGAACCCGCCAGCTCAGGTCTATGTGCTAACACCTTAGCCGCTTGAGCTACAGGCGCTGAGGCAAAACCCTAGATTCTGGAGGGTCAGAACAAACAGGTGCAGGAAGGAAGAATTTGCCTGGAGGCTTGAGCTGGGGTATTGGTCTCCTGCTGCCCTTGGACTAGGATCATACCCAGCTTTCCTCAGACTCCAGTCTGCAGACTCCATGATCACATCAGCCAAATCCTTGGAACAATCTCCTTAGAAAGGCAGACCGACAGACAGAGAAAGACATTAGTTCTATTTCTCTGGAGAACAGGAGTACAGCACATTAATCAAGACTTACAGTTCTACCTCATAATGCCAAAAAATAGCAGTATAAACTCGGAAGGAAATGGAAGGAAGGAAATAATAAAGAACAGCGATCAATGAAACTGAAAACAAACAATACAGAAATTTAACAAAGCCAAAAGCTGGTTGTTGGATGGCGCTTGTGGCTCAGTGAATAGGGCGCTAGCTCCATATACCGAAGGTGGCGGGTTCAAATCTGGCCCCAGCCAAACTGCAACAACAACAAAAATAGCCAGGCGTTGTGGCAGGCGCCTGTAGTCCCAGCTGCTCGGGAGGCTGAGGAAAGAGAATTGCCTAAGTCCAAGAGCTGGAGGTTGCTGTGAGCTGTGATGTCACCTCACTCTACAGAGGGCAAGAAAGTGAGACTCTGTCTCTAAAAAAAAAGCTGGTTCTCATAACAAAATAAAAAAAATGATTAACAACTGGCCTGGTGACCAAGGAAAAGAGAATAAATGCCAGCAATATAAGGAAAGAGGGTTCATCACCATGGGTCCTAGAGGCATGAAAAAGGTGTTATATTACTATAAACAACTTGATGCCAAAAGTTAGATAAAATGGACAAATACCCTGAAAAATCCAACTTACAAAATTGACAGAGAATGGATTATAATCAACAGTAAATCAGGGTAATTTTTTTTTTTTTTTGAGACAGAGCCTCAAGCTGTCACCCTGGGTAGAGTGCCATGATATTACAGCTCACAGCAACCTCAAACTCCTGGGCTTAAGTGATTCTCTTGCCTCAGCCTCCCAAGCAGCTGGGACCACAGGCGCCTGCCACAACACCTGGCTATTTTTTGCTTGTAGTTGTCATTGTTGTTTGGCAGGCCCAGGCTGGATGTGAAACCACCAGCACCGGTATATGTGGCTGGGGCCCTAGCCACTGAGCAATAGGTGCTGAGCTGGGAAATTTTAATAAAAGTAAATTTGCAACAAAACATCTTCCCACCCAGCATAAGCAACACAGCAAGACCATCTCTACAAAAAATACAAAAACTAGCTGGGCATGGCAGCACGTCTCTATAGCCCCCTACTCCAGAGGCTGAAGCAAGGAGACCATTTGAGTCCCAAAGTTTGAGGCTGCAGTGGGCTATGATGAAGCACTCCAGTCTAGGGAATAGAAGTGTTTCCAAAAAAAAAAAAAAAGTCTGGTAAACATGGATGTAAAAATCCTTAAGAAAAAAAAATTTTTTTATTATTGGGGATTCATTGAGGGTACAAGAAACCAGGTTACACTGATTGCATGTGTTACATATGTGAAGTCCCTCTTACAATTGTGTCTCGCCCTCAAGAGGTGTGTCACACACGGAGACCCCACCCTTCTCCCTCCTTCCCTCTCTCTGCTCTCCCCTTCCCCCAACCCTCACCGTGTACTAGGTCATTAATTGTCCTCATACATAAAACTGAACACATAGGATTCATGCTTCTCAATTCTTATGATGCTTTACTAAGAATAATGTGTTCCACTTCCATCTAGGTTAATTCAAAGGACATAAAGTCTCCTTTTTTTTTGGAGACAAAGTCTCACTGTGTCACCCATAGTAGAGTGCCTTAGCATCACAGCTCACAGAGACCTCAACTCTTGGGCTTAAGCGATTCTCTGGCCTCAGCCTCCCGAGTAGCTGGGACTACAGGCGCCCACCTATTTTTAGGTTATAGTTGTCATTGTTGTTTTTTAGCAGGCGCAGGCCAGGATTGAACCTGCCACATTCAGTGTACATGGACAGCACCCTACTCACTGAGCTATAGGTGCCAAGCCAAAGTCTCCATTTTTTAAAATGGCTGAATAGTATTCCATGGTATACATGGCTTGTTAATCCATTCCTGGGTTGGTGGGCATTTAGGCTGCTTACACATTTTGGCAATTGTAAATTCTGGGTAGATGCCCAATAATGGGATTGAAGGATCAAATGAGAGGTCTAGCTTGAGTTCTTTGAGGTTTCTCCATACTTCCTTCAGCTCAGACATCAAACTCCCATTTCTAGGCACAAACATTTTGCAGGCCAGGCCATACCCTCTGAGCCCTAGCAAGGTCATGAACAAAGCAGCCCCAAACATTCTGGATGGCTCCACCCTGACTAGGGAGCACACAGCCTAATCCATTCCCCAGAGAAAAACCACAGCAAAGACCTAATAACTTTGCCCAAGGTGAGGGGGCTACATGCATTCATTTGCTAGAATACCTATTCCGTTTGTAATTGTATTTTTCCCATCTACCAAGTTCCTGGCCAAAGTATCTCTCAGGGCCAATTTTTTTTTTTTTTTTTTTTTTTTTTTGGAGAAAGAGTCTCACTATGTCACCCTTGGTAGAGTGCCGTAGTGTCACAGCTTACAGCAACCTCAAACTCTTGGGCTCAAGCGATTCTCTTGTCTCAGCCTCCCAAGTAGCTGGGACTATAGGAGCCCGCCACAATACCTGGCTATTTTTTTGTTGCAGTTGTTATTGTTGGTTAGCTAGACCAGGACAGGTTTGAACCTACCAGCCTCGGTGTATGTGGCTGGTGCAGTAACCATCGTGCCAACAGGTGCTGAGTCTCAGGGCCAATTTTTTACCCCTAGACAAAGGAACCATGCAGGAGACCTCCGACTTGGACCTCCTCCCACCTGCCAGTAGCTCTGGCACTCTCCACTCTCTCTGCATGCCCCTCTGTCCAACAAAATCCCATTTTATCGCTGGTCTGTGGCCTGTGGGCTCAAATCCCAAATCCCCGAAACCAAGGACTCACTGAAGAAATTCCAGTAACAAAACCACAATATAGTCATCCTTTCTGATGTCTTTTCATTTTCCCCCTAAGTCTCACATGGCCATGTGGCCACCAAAGACTACACCTTGTTGAGAAACAAAGCAGAAAACCTGGAACTTCCAGTTTCTCTCAGAACAGCCAGGGGCAAAGTTGGAGCTGGGAAGAAGGGGCCACTCACAATCATTTCATCCAGTGAGGCGGGGGATGAAAAACCCCACCTATTGTTATCCCTCTCATCATTCTCCAAGCACTCACATGCACACAATTCCAACTCTTTTTTTCTTTTTTTTTGAGACAGAGTCTCACTACGTCACCCTTGGTACAGTGCAGTGGCATCACAGTTCACTGTAACCTCAAACTCTTGGGCTTAAGCAATTCTCTTGCCTCGGCTTCCCAAGTAGCTGGGTCTACAGGCACCTGCCAAAATGCCCCGGCTATTTTTTGTTGCAGTTGTCATTATTGTTTAGCTGGCCTGGACCAGGTTAGAACCCACCACACTTGATGTATGTGGCTGGCACCGTAACCACTGTGCTATAGGTGCCAAGTCTCCAACCCATTTCTTAACCTGGGCACCTCGATTTCCCCTAGAACCACCACTTAAGCCATAGGAGGCAAACTAACACTCCCCTAAGGCCCTGTGAAGAGAGATCCAACTCCATCCTCGAAGTTTTCTCAGTCACACCACATCCACACACTCTCATACACTTCTCAAAAGACCTGCCAGCAATCTAGTGTCCCAGGGGTTGATCAGTCCCCCGCTTCCACCCAAATGGTGGGAACACCAGATCCATCATACTTTGCCTTAGACCTCTCCCTGTGTAGGTATCTGTTCCTGCATGCCAGTTCCTTCCAGTGTTGACTCCTTGAAGACCAGCCAAAGGGGTCCTTTCTCTGCCCAGTTCAGGCATCCACACAGGGAGGCCAAATTTCCTCCCTGGTACACTCAGTAGATCATGTTGCCCCAGGCCAATCATGGGCCCCCATATGAGTGTCCAGAAGATTGGTGGCAACTACCAGGTGCATGTTCTCTCCATGATCTTGCTTCCCAGTCAGGGAACCAAAAATGTTGCAGGAAGATGAGGATCAACGGAGAGAAAGAGCACCCAAACACCATGTTTATAAGAGGAAGGGCTTTATTCACTGGCCAGGAGCTTATGGCATAGAATTCCAAATGGCCGTGCCCCTTAACAAAATATTAACATATTTAATTGCTTTAAGAAGTTACAGGCTCGGTGCCTGTGGCTCAAGTGGCTAAGGCGCCAGCCACATACACCTAAGGTGGCGGGTTCGAATCCCCAGCCTGGGCCCGCCAAACAACAATGATGGCTGCAACCAAAAAAACGGCCGGGCGTTGTGGCGGGTGCCTGTAGTCCCAGCTACTTGGGAGGCTGAGGCAGGAGACTCACTTGAGCCCAGGAGTTGGAGGTTGCTGTGAGCTGTGATGCCATGGCACTCTACCCAGGGGGATAGCTTGAGGCTCTGTCTCCAAAAAAAAAAAAAAAAAAAGAAGTTACATACATCTTTTGTTTTTTTTTTTAGAGACAGAGTTTCACTTTGTGGCCCTGGGTAGAGTGCTGCAGTGTCATAGCTCACAGCAAGCTCCAACTCCTGGGCTTAAGACGATTCTCTTGCCTCAGCCTACTGAGTAGCTGGGACTACAGGCATCTGCCACAACTCCCAGCTATTTTTTATTGCAGTTTGGCTGGGGCCAGGTTTGAACCCGCCACCCTCAGTATATGGGACCAATGCCCTACCCACTGACCCACAGGCACCGCCCAGAACTTACATATATCTTGATATCTTGATCAAATAATTATTCCAGGACTGCAAGCTGGATCTAACATTTCAAAATATATCAAGGAGATACACTACATTGAACAGCGTATTGTATTCAAGATTTCTTTTCAGACAAAGTCTCAAGCTGTTGTGTTGGGTAGAGTGCTGTGGTATCACAGCTCAAAAGCAACCTCCAACTCAGACTCAGGAGATCCTTTTGCCTCAGTTTTTCTATTTTTAGTAGAGATGGGTCTCACTTTTGCTCAGGCTGGTCTCAAACTCCTGAACTCAGGCAATCCACCTGCCTTGGCCTCCAGAGTACTGGGATTACAGGCATGAGCCACTGCGCGCAGTCTATACTCAAGATCTTTGATAAATGAGATTATAGCTGCTCTTGCCACATAGGGAAAAATGTTTAACTGTGTGAGATGACTGATATGTTAAGTTGTTCTACCACAGTAGCCATTTTACTATCTATGTATCTTAACCTTCAGCATACACAATAAAATTAAACAACTAGAATTCTATTTCTAGCAAAAACATCCTATAGAAATGAAAGTGAAATAAAGATACTTTCGGATTACCATAAGCTAGAATAAACCAACACAAAGCCCTAAAACACAAGAAATGCCAAAGAGAATTCTTTGGGTTAAAGATAAATGACAACACACACAAATTCAGATTTTCAGAAGGGCATGAAGACACCAGAAAGCAAAAACCTAGGTAAAAGACGTTTTAAAAAAAATATACACAGGATGGTAACCATGTAGGTGATGTAACACACAGGACTTCTCAGCAGGAGATGGGGGAGGCCTGATGGGCTCGAGGCTTTACTTGGACTGGTACAACCTTAGCTCTAAGAGGAGTAATGATCCTAGCTGCCATCAGCTGAACTGATCACTATTCATCAATAAAAACAGTGACATACATAAGAAATAGTACAGAAGGATCTCAAACATTACGTTAATTCAAACAAACTGGATATGAAATGACTCCATTTATACAAGAACTTTTTTTTTTTTTTGAGACAGAGTCTTACTCTGTAGCCCTGGGTAGAGTGCCCTGGCATCTTAGCTCACAGCAACCTCCAACTCCTGGGCTCAAGTGATCCTCCTGCCTCAGCCTTCCGAGTAGAAGGGACAGGTGCCTGACACAATGCTTGGCTAGTTTTTCCATTTTTAGTAGAGATGGGGTCTTGCTCTTGCTCAGGCTGGTTTAGAGCTCCTGAGCTCAAGCAATCCACCCTCCTTGGCCTCCCAGAGTGTTGGGATTTTAGGCATGAGCCACTGTGCCAATGGCCTATACAAAGATAAATAGAAAAAATAATCAACCATGATAAAAATCAATGAAGTGACTGCTTAAAGGTGGTGAAGGAAAGTATTTTTTCCTTTTGTTTATTTTTTTTTTGCAATTTTCAGCCAGGGCCGGGTTTGAATCCACTACCTCCAGCATATGGGGCTGATGCCCTACTCCTTTGAGCCACAGGCGCTGCCCATTTTTCCTTTGGCTGTTGAGACAGAGTTTTACTCTGTCACCCAGGACAGAGTTCCACACCTCAGCCTAGTTCACAGCAACCTCAAACTCCTAGGATCAAGTGATCCTCCCAGAGTGCTAGGATCACAGGCATAAGCCACTGCACCTGCCCTGAAGTCAGTACTTTTACCATCATAGGTTACAATTTTTATTTTATGTACTTTGTCACCTCTCTGAATTCAATATCATTGAGACTGTATGAGTTCATCCAGATTCTTGTGAAGACTGGTTCCCAATGTGGCATTTTGTCTGTTTAAAATATTTTATTATGTAATTTGTGAAATACAGAAAGAAATACAAGGTAATATGTAAGTTATGGTGCACAATTATAAAGACCATGATGACATCCCCATTTATTTATTTATTTTGAGACAGATTCTTACTCTGTCACCCTGGGTAGAGTGCCATGGTGTCATAGCTCACAGCAACCTCAAACTCTTGGGCTTAAGCAATTCTCTTGCCTCAGCCTCCTTAGTAGTTGGGGCTACAGGCACCCACCACAATGCCGAGCTATTTTTAGAGACCAGGTCTTGCTCTTGCTCAGGCTGGTCTCGAATTTGTAAGCTCAGGCAATCTACCTACCTCAGCCTCCCAGAGTGCTAGGATTAAAGGCATGAGCCACTGAACCTGGCCCATCATCTCTCATTTAGAAACTAGAAAATTACCAATCACCTGGACACCTGTGCTCTCCTGCATAAGCCACCTTGAATTTGATGTTTATGACTATTTCTTTTTTTTTTTTTTTTTTTGAGACAGAGTATCACTATGTTGCCCTGGGTAGGGTGCCGTGGCATCACACCTCACAGCATCCTCCACCAACTCCTGGACTTAAGCAATTCTCTTGCCTCAGCCTCTTGAGTAGCTGGGACTATAGGCACCTGCCCACAGTGCCTAGCTATTTTTTGGTTGTAGTTATCACTGTTTGGCAGGCCCGAGCCGGATTTGAACCTGCCAGCTCTGGTGTATGTGGCTGACACCTTAGCTGCCTAAGCTACAGGTGCCACCCTATTTTGCTTTTATTTATTTTCTTTTTTTTGTAGAGACAGTCTTACCCTATCGCCCTTGGTAGAGTGCCGTGGCGTCACACAGCTCACAGCAACCTCCAACTCCTGGGCCTAGGTGATTCTCCTGCCTCTGCCTCCCAAGTAGCTGGGACTACAGGTGCCTGCCCGGCTATTTTTCTGTTGCAGTTTGGCCGGGGCTGGGCCTGAACTACCACCCTTGGTATACGGGGCCGGCACCCTACCCACTGAGCCACAGGTGCCATCCAACTCTCTTGCTTTTAAAAAACACCGGCTCTTAGGCGGCGCCTATGGCTCAAAGGAGTAGGGCACTGGTCCCATATACCAGAGGTGGCGGGTTCAAACCCAGGCCCAGCCAAAAACCGCCCCCCCCCAAAAAAAAACCCCTCTTGGGCGGTGCCTGTGGCTCGGTGGGTGGAGTGCCAGGCCCATTACAGAGGGTGGAAGGTTTGAACCCAGCCCGGCCAAACTGCAACAAAAAAATAGCCAGGCGTTGCGGCTGGTGCCTGTAGTCCCAGCTACTTGGGAGGCTGCAGCAAGAGAATCACCTAAGCCCAGGAGTTGGAGGTTGCTGTAACGCCACAGCACTCTACTGAGGGTGATTAAAAAAAACAAAACCAAAAAATCCCCTCATGTTTATCACTAAATGTTAGTCTAATGTTTTAAGAGATGTGGGCCTTGGCTTAGTGCTTATAGCTCAGCGGTTAGGGTGCCAGCCACATACACTGGGGCTGGCAGGTTCGAACCCAGCCCGGAACTGCTAAACAACAACAATTACAACAAAAAAATAGCCGGGCATTGTGGCGGGTGCCTATAGTCCCAGCTACTTAAGAGGCTGAGGCAAGAAAATCACTTAAGCCCAAGAGTTTGAGGTTGCTGTGAGCTGTAACGCTAACAGCACTCTACCAAGGACGACACAGTCTCTGTCTCAAACAAAAAAGGGGGTGCCCTCACTACATTGAGGCGGTGAGTCCTGAATCTGGTCCGAGTGATCCTCCCATCTCAGCCTCCCCCCAAGCCACAGGAGCTGAGCCTGCAGCTGTTTCTGAAACTCACCCGTGTTGTGGGTACTGCAGTAGCTCATCCATTCCCACTTGGGCTCATGTTCCACTTTGCGTGGACCACAGCTTATCAGTCCACTCTTCTGCTGAAGGGCACTGGGGTTGTCCCCAGTTCTCACTGCAAGGCTGTCCTGAGGGTGTGCTGGTGTATGTGCCACAGCAAGCAGCCACCATGCAGCAAATGAGCCCATTAGAAGGTACAAACATCTTCATTCACATGGGAAACACAAATTAAAACACAAAAAGCTACTACTGCATACCTGTTAGAACTGCTTTAACAGACCTGACAGCAGCCGGGCCTATACAAAGTGCTGGTGGGAACGCAAAATGCTTCAGCTGCTCTGGAAAAGTCTGGAAGTTAAAAAAAGACTTATACAACCCAGCAATCCCGCTTCTATGTATGTATACAAGAGAAATGAAAACGAATGTTCATACTTACCTGGCAGGGGAGATACCATGATCATGAAAATGAATGTTCACACCAAAACCTAATCATCAAAATCCAGAAACAACACAAATGTCCTCCAACTGGGGAACAGACAACAAGCCATTTAGCCCTCCTGCCCTTGCTGACCCTTAAGATACTATACTGACAGCAGCAGTTTCAAAAGGTGAGACACATGATTCCATCTGTAGGGCGTTCTTATCCGTGCAAGGAACAACAACTGAGAACAGACAGCAGGGCGGCAGTAGCAGCTGACAGCCCTGCTCTTCACCTAGTCACACAAATTTGCACACAATAAAACTCAGAGAACTGCATGTCAAAAAAAAAAAGTCAATTTTACTTTCTCTTTCTTTTTTTCGTCTACTTTTGTGTAAGTACAGACTTATGTTCATCTAAAAAACATAAAAGGTCAGGCTATGGTGGCTCATGCCTGTAATCCCAGCACTCCGAGAAGCCAAAGCAGGAGGACTATTTGAACCCACGAGCTCCAGCCAGCCTGGGCAATACATCTCTATCACAAAAAAAAAAAAAAAAAAAAATTACCCAGGTGTGGTGGCACCTGAGGTTCCAGCTACTCAGGAGGGAGAAGTTGGAGGCCCACTGGAGCCCAGGAGTTTGAGGCTATAGTAAGTTGTGATGAGGCCATGGCACTCCATCTTAGGAGACAGGGTAAGACTGTGTCTCAAAAATAAATAGGGCAGCACCTGTGGCTCAAAGGAGTAGGGGGCCGGCCCCATATGCCAGAGGTGGCAGGTTCAAACCCAGCCCCAGCCCAAAACTGCAAAAATAAAAAAATAAAAATAAATAAATACAAATAATAAAAAGTAAAAGAAGAAAAAAATCTGGACTTGGATGCTTTGTGATTAATTTTTTCAGTCATTTTTGTTAAACTTTACAAAAAGTATCATCAGTCTGTGACAGATTGGAAATTAACAAAACAAAATCTGGCTGGGGTGCAGTGGCTCATGCCTATAATCCCAGCAACTGAGCAGGAGGATCACTTGAGCTCATGAGTTTGAGACCAACCTAAGCAAACGTTAGACTCCGTCTTTATGTTAATTTTTTTGAGACAAAGTCTCAAACTGTCACCCTTGGGTAGAGTACTACGGTATCATAGTTCACAGCAACCTCCAACTCTTGGGCTCAAGCAATCCTCAGTTTTTTCTATTTTTAGTAGAGACAGGGTCTCACTTTTGCTCAGGCTAGTCTCAAACTCATGAGCTCAAGCAATCCACCAGCTTTGGCCTCCCAGAGTGCTAGGATTACAGGTGTGAGCCACCATGCATGGCCTGACCTCATCTTTACCAAAAACAGAAAAAATGAGCCAGCTGTGGTGCATTATATGCCTGTAGTTCCTGCTCCTTGGGAGGCTGAGGCAGGAGCACTGGAGACCAGGAGTTTTGAGGTTGCTGTAAGCTATGACACCACAGCACTCTAGCCTGGGCAACAAAGTGAGACCCTGTCTCAAAAACAAACAAACAAACCTGGCACTTTATCACAAACATGGTAGAGTTGTTTTCTGTATGTGCCTATAAATGGGATCCAGGAGCCCTAGAGAACAAGCAGGCTTGACTTGAAAAGGGTTGCCAACTCCTGGCCAGAAGACCACTCCAACACTCTCAACATAAGTTTAGAGCTCCCTGACATTTTCTTTTTCTTTGAGGCAGTCTCTGCCCACTCCGTTGCCATGGCTGGCATCATAGCTTACCACAACCTCAAACTCCTGGGCTCAAGCGATCCTCCTGCCTCAGCCTCCTGAGTAGCTGGGACTACAGGTGCATACCCCACCACACCTGGCTCATTTTTTCTGTTTTTAGTGAAGATGGGATCCTGTGAGCCTTCCTAGTTTTTGCCCAGCCTGAGTCCTTGTTCCCATGCACTGATGAAGGTGATGTCCTGGCCATGTTTCAAGGCCAATCTGTCTGTAGTGTCCACACCACTTCTCTAGGCCTGTCCCCAACAGGGACACCAAGCCTTTTACTGGCTATAAATATTAGAAATATCTTCTAGTTCACAGTTAATTTTATTTATTACAGAGTCTTTCGATGAACTCAAGCTTTTTTTCCCAATTGTGGCCAAAACCATGTAACATCAAATTCACTGTTCTAAGCAATATTAGGTACACAGCACAGCATAACTAACTACACACACATTGTCAGTAGCCTCTTACCTCACTTTTATGTCACTGAATATATCATATCTTTCTGAGTTTACCAACATATTAACCCCCTCCCCCCTTTAAGACAGAGTCTTGCTCTGTTGCCCAGGCTAGAGTGCTGTGGTGTCAGCTTAGCTTAAAGCAAGCTCAGACTCCTGGGGTCAAGAGATCTTCCTGCCTCAGCCTCCAGAGGAGCTGGGACTACAGGTGCCTGACATGATGCCTGGGTAGTTTTTCTATTTTTAGTAGAGATGGGGTCTCACACTCTTGCTCAGGCTGGTTTGGAACTCCTGGCTTTAAGTGATCCTCCTGCCTCAGCCTTCCTCCCTTTTTCTGTTCAAGAAATCCTTCTTGGCTCGGCGCCTATAGCTCAACC
>NW_003852418.1:22562048-22567704 GCF_000181295.1 Otolemur garnettii | reverse complement strand
CCCAGGAGTTGGAGGTTGCTGTGAGCTGTGATGCCATGGCACTCTGCCCAGGGGGACAGCTTGAGGCTCTGTCTCAAAAAAAAAAAAAGAAATCCTTCTTCATTCTAAGGTCTCTAACGTTTTGTCACTTATAGGGAAACTGCTCTATTGGGAGCTGATCTGGGCAAGGCAAGAGATACAGACCAGCTTCCACTTGTCTGAGTAATGTCCAGTGGCCCAAGTCTCAGGAGCACCCACAGAATTACCCATCTTTTCCTGGAGTCTACAGGTGGCCCTGTCCTATTACAAACTTCCACATGAAGGTTTTGTTTTTGAGATAGACTCTCATTTTGATGCCCTTGGTAGAGTGCCGTGGCCTCATATCTCACAGAAACCTCAAACTCTTAGGCTCAAATGATTCTCTTGTTTCCGTCTCCTGAGTAGTTGGGACTACAGGTGCCTGCCATAACACCTGGCTGTTTTTAGAGACAGGCTCTGGTTCTTGCTCAGGCTGATCTCCAACTCCTGAACTCACATATCCACCCACCTTGGCTTCCCAGAGTGCTAGGATTACAGGTGTGAGCCACTGTGCCTGACTTGCACATGAGGTCATTCTAGAGATTGTTTTGTTCCATTTTCAGCATCCTTTACTCAAAAATGTCAGAAATATCTGAGGCCATTTCCAAAATTTTTATAAGAGCTACAAATGATTTGATATTTCTTCTTTTTTTTTTGAGACAGAGTCTCACTATGTTGTCCTCAGTAAAGTGCTGCGGCATAATAGCTCACAGCAACCTCAAACTCTTAGGCCTAAGCAATTCTCTTGCTTCAGCCTCCCAAGTAGCTAGGACTATAGGCGCCCACAACACACCCTGCTATTTTTTTTGGCGTAGTTGTTATCGTTGTTTTAGCTGTCCCAGGCCGGGTTCTAACCTGCCAGCCTTGGTGTATGTAGCTGGTGCACTACCTACTGAGCTACAGGTACCACCATGATTTGGTATTTCTATACACATTATTAGATAAAACACTTCAAAAATTCATTTTTTTTTTTGAGACAGAGTCTCATTATGTTGCCCTCATTAGTGTGCTGTGGTGTCACGGCTCACAGCAACCTCAAACTCTTGGGCTTAAGTGATTCACTTGCCTCAGCCTCCCAAGTAGCTAGAACTACAGGCACCCGCCATAATGCCTGGCTATTTTTTTAGTTGTAGTTGTCAATGTTGTTTGCCAGGCCCAGGATGGATTTGAACCCACCAGCTCCCGTGGCTGGAGCCCTAGCCACCGAGCTACAGGCGCTGAGCCCAAAATCATGGTTTTTTTTTTTTTTTTTTTGCAGTTTTTGGCTGAGGCTGGGTTTGAAGCCACCACCTCCGGCACATGGGGCCAGTGCTCTACTCCTTTGAGCCACAGGCACTGCCCCCAAAATCATGTTGTTGTTGTTGTTGTTTTGAGACAGTACCTCAAACTATCCCGCTGGGTAGAGTGATGTGGCATCACAGCTCACAGCAACCTCCAACTCCTGGGCTCAAGTGAGTCTCCTGCCTCAGCCTCCCAAGTAGCTGGGCCACATGCGCCCGCCACAACACCGGCTATATTTTGGTTGCAGCCATCATTGTTGTTTTGGCAGGCCTAGGCTGGATTTGAACCCACCACCTTAGGTGTATGTGGCTGGCACCTTAGCCACTTGAGCCACAGGCGCCAAGCTCCAAAATCATATTTTAATGTAGGCACTCCACTATGAAAACAAGGAGGGCTTTATTTTTATTTCTTTTCTTTTTTTTTTTTTTTTTGCAGTTTTTGGCCAGGGCTGGGTTTAAATCTGCCACCTCCAGCATATGGGGCCTATAGCACCTTACTCTTTTGAGCCACAGGTCCCGCCCTATTTCTTTTTCTTTCTTTCTTTTTTTTTTATTGAGACAGAGTCTCACTTTGTCTCCCTTGGTAGAATGCCGTAACATCACAGCTCATAGCAACCTCAAACTCTTGGGCTTAAGTGATTCTCTTGCCTCAGCCTCCCAAGTAGCTGGAACTATAGGCGCTCACCACAACACCTGGTTATTTTTTTGGTTTTTTGCAGTTTTTGGCTAGGGTGGTTTGAACCCACCACCTCCAGCATATGGCCCTGGCACCCTACTCCTTTGAGCAACAGGCACAGCTCAGCCCGGTTATTTTTTGGTTGTAGTTGTCATTGTTGTTTAGCTGGTCCTGGCAGGGTATAAACCCACCGGGTATGTGGCTGATGCCCTAAGCACTGAGCTATGGGCACTAAGCCACAAGGAGGCCTTTAATTGCAGTTCTACAGCAGTGTCAGCACTGCTGCAGTTCCCTAGTCCCCAGACTACAAGGGCTGAAGTCTGGGTGTAAGACACGTGAAGGAGGTGTTGCCCACTATGCTGCGGCACCTGCTTGATGGTAGGGTCTAGGGCTTCTCACCACTGCTACGCTCCTCTCTCTAGCCTCCCCTGCCTGCTATGCATCATCCCAGGACAGTGGTCGGATTGGCAGCGTTGAAAGCCACTGCCTGACCAGGGGTAAGAAGATGGAATATTCAGAGAAGTTCCAGGCCACAAAGACAATACATCCTACGATGGATAGCCTGAAAATAAAGATGCTAAGAAAAGGGCTCTTAGGAACACTGAGGGGGAGGGGACACTACAAAGGCCACACAACACACACCAGGATAAGGGGAAGAAAAGGCAAGAAGGAGAGGTGGACACCCTAAAGATGGGGGCAGGAGAGGACGTGTGTCGCGATAAAGCAGGACAAAGTTATGTCACATTAAAATACATAGTAAGAAACTACCAGGAGTGCCAGTCCCACTGGGACAGGGCTGATACCAGTACCGCCTCAGGTATCAGGGGCATGACATAGCATGGAGAGTTGTGAGGGACACAGGTGCCAATGGCAGATAGAGCAGGGAACTAGTGTATTCCCTCGAATGCCCTTATCCACTGTGCAGATGGAAATCTCTTGCTAAAAATAAAAACTTTAAAAATGAAATAAAGTTTCAAGTACTGGTGGTACTTCTAACTTCCTGAGAAATATTTAAAGTCAATAATAATAAACCATGTAAAAAAACCGACTGTCAAAGGCCAGGCAGGCAGGCTGCACGTTGGGACAGGGGCCAGAGCACAGCAAAAAAGAGAAAAGCCCCACAGTATAAACATATCACTCTGAGTTTCTGATTTGTTCTAAAAGAAAAAGTTAACAGTTGACTGTGGAATAGAAGGAACTGGCTACCACGTGACTCCACATGCGGAAGGCCAGAGAGATGAGTGTCTCCCCCATCTGGGCACCTGATTTTTGAAATATTTAATTTGCTTTATTTTTATTTATTCATTTTTGGAGGCAGAGTCTCACTTTGTTGCCCTCAGTAGAATGAGGTAGCATCACAGCTCACAGCAACCTCAAACTCTGGGGCTCAAGTGATTTTCTTGCCTCAGCCTCCCAAGTAGCTGGGACTATAGCTCCCGGCCATGACACCCGGCTATTTTTTTGTCATCGTTGTTGTCATTGTTTAATAGGCCTGGGCTGGGTTCAAACCCAGGAGCCTTAGTGCATGTGGCTGGCACCCTAACCACTGAGCTATGGGTAGAAAGCCTGTTTTATTTTTTATAGAGATAGACTCTCACTATGTTGCCCACACTGGTCTCAAACTCCTGGTCTCAAGGGACCCTCCCATGTCAGAGCCTCTCCAAGTGCTAGATTACAGGTAGAAGCCACTGCGTCCCTACAACTTACAAAATTAAAATAAGAAGATAAGACAAGGTACCACCTGCTACAGGCAGAGACCTGGGAAGAGACCAACCACCTCAACCCAGAATCATAGCCTTGCCTGGAACATGCATGTCCCAATCTATAAAACCATTCTGAGGGTAAGATTAGCTATGGAGAAACGAAACCTCACAGCCTGACACCCTTTTAATTTATAAAGTGAGCTATTTCTGACAGGTTCTAACAAGTCATTCAATAAATGTTTGCTGAATTATTTTTATCAATATTGATTATATGACCAGATACCTAATAAGGATTTTCTTTCATAAAATTATGCTTGGAATACAATAATTCAAAAGAGGACAGAAGTTGAGCAAAAATAACTATAGACAGGTGTTTACACAGAAGGAGGATCACTGGAGTCCTGGCCTTCAAATCCTGCTGTACATCCAAGAGCTTGTGGCCTCACTCACTCAGTGCAGTGCACACATCATCTTTGAGTATAGACAGCAGAGATGCAAATCTGGGTGACATTACGAGGTCATAGGGCATGAAGCCTAGGCAGCCGGCACTTGGTCCAGCTGGAGCCTCCAGGGTCAGAGCAGGGCTGACAGACAGGAAGGGCACTGCCATGATCACAGAAATGCTGTCATAATTACTCAGAATAATGCTAAAGAAAGAGACCCTAGGGTAGAACCACTACGACCAGGATGCTTCCTGCACTTCCAGTGGCAGCACATTCCAGAACACAAGCAAGAGAAACAGCCTTGGTCTAGGACAGCGAGCAGTGCCTTCCCACTGCTTTTGACCAAGACGACACACATGGTTTCAGACTGACTGTTTCCCTGCAATTATGGCTAGGATCAAATGATTCCATGGAGTCAAGGTGCACCAACTAAACCATGACAGGCCAATGTAAAAGACAATGAACTTCGGAGCTAGTACTAAAACACACACACATTTCAAATGGACACACAGTAGGACTGGGACAGAACTGTTGATGAAAGCTGTAGCGTCACCCACACACCAGTGATAACTCAGGGAGTCCGCAGCATGTGTAGGGTGTGGGCACACAAGTTTCCACCTACTGAACACTCTCAAGATGCCTGTGAGACAGTGTCTGGGCCAGAGGCTGGGAGGGTAGCTCGAAGTGACCAGCCTGGACTGGAACCTGGCTCTGTCAATCACAGGGCCTCAAAGACCAGGCAAGTTACTGAACCTCAGTCTCCTCTTTGTCAAAAGGGGCAAAAAATAGTCTAGGAAAGTGTGGCTCTAAGCTAGCCCATGCTGAGTGCACAATGAGCATTAGCTACTACAGTCTGCAGATGAGAAGACTGAGGCTTGGGATGGTGGAGGAATTTACTAGAGCTTACTCTGCTAGGGATCAACAGGGCTGTGATTCAAATCTAAGCCTGAGTCTCAACCACTGTACATCATAACCAATGTTCAGTAATCATTAGATAGAAGGGAGTAAGGCAGCGCCTGTGGCTCAGGGAGTAGGGCGCTGACCCCATATACCGGAGGTGGCGAGTTCAAACCCAGCCCTGGCCAAAAACTGCTAAAAAATAAAAATAAAAAATAAATAAATTCCTGACATCAAGCCTTTTTGGAGTAAGGTACTATATGAATCCCTGATCATATTTTTTTTTAAACAAAAATGAAATAAAAAATTAGGTTGGCACGTTAGTGAGTGCTTGTAGTCCCAGCTACTCAAGAGATTTAAGCAGGAGGATTGCACCAGCCCAGAAATTAGAGGTTACAGTGAGCTGTGATCATGCCACTGCACTCCAGCCCGGGTGGCAGAGTAAGAACTTCTTTTAAAAAAACAAAAGATACATGACGGCTCGGCGCCTATAGCTCAACCGGCTAAGGTGCCAGCCACATACACCTAAGGTGGCAGGTTCGAATCCCCAGCCCGGACCTGCCAAACAACAATGACGGCTGCAACCAAAAAAAATAGCCA
>NW_003852418.1:22556440-22561341 GCF_000181295.1 Otolemur garnettii | reverse complement strand
ATTTTTTGGTTGCAGCCATCATTGTTGTTTGGCGGGCCCAGGCTGGGGATTCGAACCCGCCACCTTAGGTGTATGTGGCTGGCGCCTTAGCCACTTAAGCCACAGGTGCCGAGCCACTGCATAGCACTTTAAATGTAAAAAATGTTTTCTTTAACAAAAAAAACTCAGTTTATTAATTTGCCTTATTGTCCTTTGCCCTTTAAGAATACAGAGGAGGATCGACTCGTGTAGCACAGTGGTTATGGCGCCAGCCACATACACTGAGACTGCAGGGTTCAAACCTGGCCTGGGCCTGCTAAATAACAACGACAACTGCAACAAAAAATAGCCAGGTATTGTGGCGGGTGCCTGTAGTCCCAGCTACTTCGGAGGCTAAGGCAAAAAAATTACTTGAGCCCAGAAGTTTGAGGTTGCTGTGAGCTGCGATGCCACAGCACTCTCCTGAGGACAACGAAATGAGATTCTGCCTCAAAACAAACAAACAAACAAACAAACACATACAGAGGAGCTGAGCATGGTGGCTCAAGCCTATAATCCCAGCACTTTGGGAGGCTGAGGATGGAGGATCTCCTGAGGCTAGGACTTTGAGACCGGCCTCAGCAAGAATGAGACCCAGCTACTTTGGCATCTGAGGCAGGAGGATTGCTTGAACCCAGGAGTTCAAGGATTCAGTGAGCTATGATTGTGCCACTGCTCTCCAGACTCAAGGAGAGTGAGATCCTGTCTCTAAAAACAAACAAACAAACAACACAAGTTGGGCATGGTGGCTCAGATGTGTAATCCTAGCACTCTAGGACAGGGGTCCTCAAACTTTTTAAACAGGGGGTCAGTTCACTGTCCCTCAGACCGTTGGAGGGCTGAACTGCAGGCACTGGGATGAGTCAGCTGCTAAGCAGGACAGGCAGTGGAGGCAAAAACACCCGGTGGGCCAGATAAACGTCCTAGGCAGGCCACATGTGGCCCACCGGCTGTAGTTTGAGGATGCCTACTCTAGGAGGCCAAGGTGGGTGGATTGCTTGAGCTTACAGATTTGAGACCACAGCCTAAGCAAGAGTAAGGCCTGTCACTTAAAAAAAAAAAAAAAGAAGTAGTAGTCCTAGCTACTCAGGAGAGTGAGGCAAGAGAATTGCTTGAGCCAAAGAATTTGAGGTTGCTGTGAGTTATGATGCCATAGCACTCTAGGCTGGGGTGACAGTGACACTCAAAAAATAAATGTAAATGGGTGGCTCCTGTGGCTCAAAAGGGTAGGGCACCGGTCCCATATGCCAGAGGTGGTGGGTTCAAACCCAGCCCCAGCCAAAAATGGCAAAAATAAATAAATAGAGAATACATATTATTAAAAAATATATATATATATAAATAAATGTAAACAGCAGGCACAGTGGTTCATGCCTGTCCTGTGATCCTAGCAATCTGGGAGGCTGAGATGGATGGACTGCCTGAGTTCACAGATTCAAGACCAGCCTGAGTCAGAGCAAGACCTCATCTCTAAAAATAATAGCTGGGCATTATGGCAGGCACTTGTAGTCCCAGCTACTTTGGTGGCTGAGGCAAGAGAATCACTTGAGCCCAAGATTTGAGGATGCTATGAGCCTCAGTACTATAGACATGCCATGATACTCTACCAAGGGCAACAAAGTGAGACTCTGTCTCCAAAAAATAAATAAATAAAAGTAAAATAAAATACCTGAAATCAGTCATGTCTTTATTTTTTTTTTTTATTTTATTTTGCAATGTTTGGCGGGGGCTGGGTTTGAACCTGCCACCTCCGGTATATGGGGCCTTGAGCCACAGGCATCACTCTCAGTCACGTTTTTAAAATTAACTGAAAAAGTTGTATTCCAGACAAGGGCTTTTACTGTGCTTTAGTCATCTTTTTTATTCTTTATTTTTTTAATTAATAAATGTTTTTCTTTTTTAGAGATAGAGTCTCGCTATGTTTTCCCAGGCTGGCCTCAAGCAATCCTCTCACTTTAGCCTCCTGAGTAGCTGGGACTGTAGGCAGGTTCCACACTGCACCCAGCTCATCTTAAAACTTTTTTTTCAGTGTTATGGACAGCTATTTATTTATTTTATTGAACACTAATAATAATAATAATGCAAAAAAGTAACATTCACATTGTCAGATAAGAGTATGTCTATCAAAGAATGCTTTGACTCTCAGGTTCAGTATGGAGTCATCAGTTAGTGTCTTATTTTTTTCCCAAAGTCTCAAAAAATAGACAACTAATATTTATAAATAAAAATAAAAGATAATTTCAAAAAACAGATCATGCCAAATCTTATAGACAATAGAAAAAGAAGAAATACTTCATTCTACTTCATCTGGATATACCTGATATTAAAATTGGAAAAAATAAAATATCATAAAGGGAAATTGCAAACATATTTCACTTATAAATGTAGATGCAATATCCTAAACATATTAACAAGCTGAATTAAAAATTAATGTTCAGGTAATGTACTTTGGTCAAAATTAAATCCAATTTATGTGAGAATGCTACCACACTTATCAATTATCTCAATAAATGTCAATGGTTTGAATTCCCCACTAAAGAGGCATAGATTGGCTGACTGGATTAAAAAACACAAGCCATCTATTTGCTGTCTGCAGGAAACACATCTCATGTCAAAAGACAAATCAAAACTAAGAGTTAAGGTTTGGAAGTCAATTTTTCAGGCAAACGGAATTCGGAAGAAAAGAGAGGTTACAATCTTATTTTCAGATACATGGGGATTTAAAGCAACTAAAGTCAAAAAAGACAATGATGGTCACTTCATATTGGTCAAGGGAAAAATACAACAAGAAGACATTTCAATTCTAAATATTTATGCACCCAAATTCTTGAAAACAGACCTTGCTTAGTCTGGTCAATATGATATCCTATAACACCATGGTAACGGGATACTTCAACACCCCTCTCTCAGAGCTGGACAGATCCTCTAAACAGAAATTAAACAAAGATATTAGAGATTTAAATGAGACCCTAGAACAACTGTGCTTGATAGATGTATATAGAACACTCCATCACAAAGATAAAGAATATACATTCTTCTCATCATCCCATGAAACATTCTCCAAAACTGATCATATCCTAGGACACAAAACAAACCTCAACAGAATCAAAAGAACTGAAATTTTATCTTACATCTTCCCAGATCACAAGGCACTAAAAGTGGAACTCAACTCCAACAAAAACGTTCAACCTCACACAAAGGCATGGAAGTTAAACAACCTTATGCTGAATAATTGAGGAAGGAGCCCTCTGGCCCTGGCTCACTCATTCTGAGGCTATCTGGCAGGAAGCCCATGGATTGGACCTCTAGCACCTCAATTCAGCTCCTGCCTTTACTGGATTAGCAATCAAGGGCCAGAATAAGACAAAGTACTTAGGTTCTGGCTTGGCGCCCGTAGCTCAGTGGCTAGGGTAACGGCCACATACACTGGGGCTGGTGGGTTCAAATCTAGCCTGGGCCTGCTAAACAAAACAAAGCAAAAAACAGAAAACAATGACAAAGACAACCAAAAAACAGCTGGGCGTTGTGGCGGGGGCCTATAATCCCAGCTACTTGGGAGGCTGAGGCAAGAGAATCACTTAAGCCCAAGAGCTAAGGTTGCTGTGAGCTGTAAAGCCACAGCACCTACTGAAGGCGATACAGTGACACTCTGTCTCAAAAAAAAAAACAAAAAAACCCCCAAAAAAACATTTAGGTTCTGTTGGTTCCACGGAACACATTTCCACTCAACCTGGTGAAAAAAAGCAGAAGGCTTGGTTGGAGCAGGAAGAGCTGTCTAAGAAGAGGCTGGCCACTCTCCAGAGACACAGGAGGGTGGGGCACAGCTGATGGGGGGGAGGGGGCTGGCCAGTCAGCATTCCAATGTTCTGACTTGACAGGACTGTAACTTTATAACCAGTCTACACAGAATTCCTAAAAACACAGCAATGTAGACACCAAGGACTCTGCACACTTCATCTGGTAAACCACCATTTTTGCTGGTGATGTGTATGCATTGTGGAACAATTCAAAGGACAATAAAATTACAAACAACACATGATGATTGGGTTGCATTCAAGTATTTAAGGAATATTCACTAAATACCCACAGGTATCATATAATTTAAAAATATTAATCACGACTGGCATGGTAGTTTAGGCCCATAATCCCTGCACTTTGGGAGGTTAATGTGAGAGAACTGCTTCAGGCCAGGAGTTTGAGACCATCCTGGGCAACACAGCAAGACCCTATCTCTACAAAAAAATGGAAAAGTTAGCCAGGTGGGATGGCATGTGCTTGTAGTCCCAGCTCCTGGTAGGCTGAGGCAAGGTTGTCTGAGCCCAGGAAATCTGACGCTACAGTGAGCTATAATGACATTACTGTACTCTAGCTTGGGCAACAAAGCAAGCTCTTGTCTCAAAAAACCCCCAACAAATAAAAATATCAATGAGGTCTAATATGTAAGGATTAAATTACAAAGTTCTCTGCAACTGAACCATTCTTTTTTTTTTTTTTTTTTGAGACAGAGTCTCAATTTGTCACCCCTGGGTAGAGTGCTGTAGCATCATAGCTCACAGCAACCTCCAACTTGGGCTCAAGTGTTCCTCTTGCTTCAGTTTTTCTATTTTTTGTAGAAGGGGGGAGGTCCTTGCTTTTTGCTCAGGCTGGTATTGAACCATTGAGCTCAAGCAATCCACCTGTCTCTGCATCCCAGAGTGGTAGGATTAAAGGCGTGAGCCACATCTGGCCCCATTCTTGTGAAACAGAATGATTTTTTTTTTTTGAGACGGAGCCTCAAGCTATCCCCATGGGTAGAGTGCCATGGCATCACGCTCACAGCAACCTCCAACTCATGGGCTCAAGCGAGTCTCCTGCCTCAGCCTCCCAAGTAGCTGGGACCACAG
>NW_003852418.1:22549483-22556030 GCF_000181295.1 Otolemur garnettii | reverse complement strand
TTCGAACCCGCCACCTTAGGTGTACGTGGCTGGCGCCTTAGCCCGTTGAGCTATAGGCGCCGAGCCTATACAGTTTAATCTTGAAGAAGAAACTGATCAATGTAGAATTTTCAGTGTTGTCCCAAACCTGGGCTTGTTAAGTATTTCTTTGTTTAGAGACTGAGATGCTGACCTTCATTTCTGCAATGTCTTCCTTTCTTTCAAGAGAGAGGATCTCGTTCTGTCACCCAGGCTGGTGTACGGTGGCATGATCATAGCTCACTGTAACCTCACAATCCCGGATTCCACGTTCACCTATTTTTTTTTTGTAAGAATAGAGTCTCACTATGTTGCCCAGGTTTGTTCCAAATCCAGACCTCAACCAATCCTCTAGCCTTGGCCTCCCAAAGTGCTGGGTTTACAGGTGCAATACTTGCACCTAGCCATTTCTGCAATTTCAATGCAAAGCATCAACACGTCTGGAAAATTCTAAAAATTTAAAACAATTTCTATTTTTAAGATCTACACCTGTTGAATGTCTGCCATGTACTAAGAATAAAGCAGAACATGCTTTTCATCAACACACAACATATTCAAAGTTAATGCAAAGATTGATGAGAGACAAAATCTACACTAAAGGTTGCTGGGTAATCTAATCCTTAAATCTTCAGAGCTGAATTGCTAGTGACTGGTAACGGACTAGCCACTAATCCTCTTCCATAGATGTCATTATCTGAGGTGGCCCAGGCATAACAGTCCCAGCTCCTAGAATGACAACAGCATTTTCATACAATAGGGCTATTACTATTTTTCAGCACCTTGGTCACTTCTATTTAGGAAGCAGAGCAGGGACAAGTACCCTACTTTTACAGAATGCAGAGGTGCAGAGACAGAAGGGGCCCTAGTCACGTGAGCCCTTGTCTTGTCCTCTTTCAGGAAGGAAAGTCTGTGACAGGCACAAGGTTTGTCTGAGAGAAGACCACACTCCCTGGACACATCCCAGGAACTATGGCACAAGAATGCTTCCATCAGAATATAATAATGAACTCACTTTAGGAGTACTACAGGGTCTATTTCCTTATTGGAGAAAAACTAGCTGCTCTCCTTTGCTGGTACTGTTTGCCCATTGTACACTCCAAACCTTATGTACCCTGTTCACCTTACTCCCTGAGTCCAGAAGCAAACTTCTGTCTTAAATAAAATTCTACCTTATCATGACTTCCAAACCCATTGCATTTTAGTTATTCATTCAACAAACACTTACTGAGCATGGACTATACCTGAGGTGACAGTGTGCACATCTTACATCTGGGCCCTGAAGATACATCAGCAGCAGCATGTCACAAGATTCCTCATGCTAGTGTCAGGTAGGTGGTCAAGGAACAATTACAAGAAATCTGGTACCAAAGGCTTGAGTTCAAGTTCCAGGTCTGACAATTATTAACAGTGAGATGCTGAGCAAGGTAGTGGTATCCAGGGTAGTTCTACTACTGGGCCCAGCAATGTCACTCCTCTGCAAGCAAGTAGGACTCCACAGCACAGAATAACTGAGCAATGTGCAGCCTGTCTTTCTTCTCTGAACTATGTTTGTTTTCTTTTCTTTCTTTTTTTTTATTTTTTTTTTTATTTTGAGACATAGTCTCAACTCTGTCACCCTGGGTAGAGTGCCATGGCATCACAGCCCACAGCAACCTCAAACTCTTGAGCTCAAGTAATCCTTCTGCCTCAGCCTCCCAAGCAGGTGGGATTACAGGCACCCACCATAACACGCAGATAGTTTTTTTCCTTATTTTTAGTAGAGACAGAGTTTCACTTTGCTCAGACTGGTCTCAAACTCCTGAGCTCAAGCAATCCACCTGCCTGGGCCTCCCAGAGTACTTGGATTATAGGCATGAACCACTTGTGCCCATGTTAAAAGAATCACTCTAGGCTTGGCACATGTAGCTCAGCAGCTAGGTCACCAGCCACATACACCAGAGCTGGCAGATTCAAATCCATCCTTGGCCTGCCAAACAACAATGACAACTGCAACCAAAAAATAGCCAGGCATTGTGGCAGGCACTTGTAGTCCCAGCTACTTTGGAGGCTGAGGCAAATTTGAGGTTGCTGTGAGCTGTGATGCCATGGCCTTCTACTGAGGGTGACATAGTTGAGACTCTGCCTCAAAAAAAAAAAAAAAAAAAAAGAGAGAGATAGAATGTGCCCCACCTGCCCTAATTCACTACCACATGTCATAACAGAGTAAAAGGTCCAGAACATAGACTTTTTCCTGATGATCAAAGACAAAATTTCTAAAGGCTTTTTTTAATTCTCTTTGTTGCCCTTGGTAGAATGCTGTAGCATCACAGCTCACAGCAACCTCCACCCCTTGAGCTTAAGCGATTCTCTTGCCTCAGTCTCCCAAGTAGCTGGGACTATAGGAGCCCGCCACAATGCTCAGCTATTTTTTGTTGCAGTTTGGCCAAGACCAGTTTTGAACCGCCACCCTCAGTATATGGGGTTGGTGCCCTACCCACTGAGCCACAGGTGCAGCCCACACCTGGTTTTTTGTTGTAGCTGTCATTGTTGTTTAGCAGGCCAGGCCTGGGTTTGAACACACCAGCCCAGTTGTATGTGGCCAGTGCCCTAACCACTGAGCTACAGGCACCGAGCCTCTAAAGCAACCTTCCTAATGCCATGATGTTATTTTCATTGTTGAGAACCACTGCTTTAAAGGCATTCTTACCAGTGGCACATCTGACTTTCAATAACTTTCAAATTTTGAAATAATTACAATTCAAAGTTGCGAAAAGATTTACAAGAAGGCCTCAAGCACCCTCCCATCCACCTGTACCTGGTGGTCTTTCCTAAGTGAGGGAAAGATGGTTGGTAACTCAGACCCATTACTGGTCCCACAACTCCCAGGAACTATGCTCTTCTATACAATCAGTATACACACTTCCAGGTGACAAACACAGGTGACATGGCCATCAGGTGACATGGCCACAGGTGACATGGCCATCAAACTGCACAGCTGTGGCTAAAGCTCCTCACTTTCATTCACCTAACAAGTATTTACTGGGCACGTACCATGTGCCAGCACTGTTCTCTGCACAAAACAGTCTCCCCATGGATCTTATCTCACAATAAAATATTAAGTATCATAAATGTATTAAATAGGACATTAGGAGGATTCAGAACTGTGGGAAAATTAAGCTGGGAACACAGATAGGAAAACAAAGAGGTGGAGAGTTGAAGTCAGAATGCAGGGTGCTCAGGAAGAACTGAGCCTTTCAGGCAGACCAGAGGGCAGAGTACTCATTTATCCTGGGACTAGAAAGGAGCTGCTGCACAGGTACACAGTGATGGGGATCAGGATCACTGGGTGGGGGGGTGGGGGGACTGAGACCCTGCAGGTAACCCTTCTCCACCAAGGGTTTCCAGCCAAAGGCCACATAGCCAGCACAGGTAACTATAGCCCTTCACTTGGCCAGAAGCCACCAAGAATCCCCACTCCATCCCATCCTGTCCCATAACACTGACACAGCAAAAGGAGAACCAGGAACAATAGGTCAGAAACTTCCCTAAAACCCTTAAGTTGAGACTTCTAACTCCATCTTGTTTGACATATTACTTATTCCTGAAACTCAGCAAGATGTTTTTTAAAAAGAGAGAAGCAAATAAATGAATATAAAATCTTAGAAACTATAGGGATAGTTTTACCTACAGGCAACCCTGAAAACAGATGGAGCAAAATAACTGTTCTTTCATTAAAATAGGCTTTTCTGAACAAGGTCTAGCAATTCAAACACACCAATAAGGCTATGACTAGTTGGTTACAACGATCAATCCAAATCTTCCCCACCAGGCCTAACCCTGAAAACAAAACTAAAGCTGCAATTCTTGCTTCCTTTTCCTGCATGACACAACTGAACGAATTCTGAGAAATCATTTCTTAGGGACATGAAAAAGGGAGTCCTTAATCCGGCCGCTTAGCACTAAGTTAGAACCTGAGCAGATGAGCACCCTGAGAGTACACTGTGAAACATTTCTCAAAATAATGTTTTTAAAAGAAAACGAAGTTTCTTCTAGTAAACAAATCAAATGCTTTTAGAAGTAACAACACTGAAGCGATTCATCTGAGAGACGTAGGGAACAATTTCCAATTCTCCAAGCTGCAAAGGCACGACGACCCGGGGCTCAAACCCGCGGTCCCGACCTCCTTGGGAGGTTCCGACTTCGCGGAACCAAGAGCTCCGCGAGTCCCAGAGGTGGGCCGGGCCGCGTAGCCCAGGCCGCGCCCGCGAGCCAGGGAGGGACTGTCGCCCCACGGAGAGCTGGCCGCTAGGCCACCGCGGCCACCAGGTGCGCTCACTTCGCCCGGCCCCGTCGCGCGCCGCCAGGCCCCGGCCCCTCCTCTGGCCTCGTCGCGCGGGCCCAGCTGCAGCCACAGCGCCGCCGCAGCAGCTCGTGTCCGGGGCTCGGCCCGAGGGTCGCCGCCATTTCCGGCTTCGCGCGCCACCCCGCGCCCCCACCCGCGGCCCCCGCGCCGCCCTCAAGCCTGACGCGCGCCCGCCCGCAGCGAGCTCACCTGCCCGACCGGCCGCCCGCCCGCCCGCCTGCCGGCTCCGCGGCTCCGTTCCCCGCTCCGCGGCGCTGCTGGGCAGCGGCCGACCGGGTCCTCAGCCTGAGCTCCCGGGGCGGCAGCGGTGGCTGCGGCGGCAGAAGGCGCGGGAGCAGCACCGGCAGCGGCGGCGGGGACGCGCACGCTCACGCACGCTCACGCACGCACCGCACCGGCGCGCGGGGCCCCCCCGGAAGGACGTGGGCTCCTATGGGTCGGAGTCGCAGGCGAGACTGGCCGCGCGTGCGTCCAGAGAGACGTGTGGAGGCCCCGCCCGTGAGAGGGCGGAGCCCGAGTGACAGCCGGGGCGAGGCTAAGGGGCGCCTTGCGGAGGCACCACCCATGAAGGGGAGGAGCCCAAAGTGACGTCAGGATAGAGACTCCCCTCCCCCAGGCGGAGCCAAGATGAAGGCTAGGGGCCGGAAACTCCAGGAGCGGTGGGCGGAGCTCGCAGCGGCGGAGCCAGAAGTTCCTGGTGGTTGGCCTGAGGCCAGTCTTTGAGGCCGGACCCCGGGCAGTTTCGACGTCTACTGTGAGCCGGTAGGTGGGCCGCGAGGAAGGACAAGCTTGGGGCTTGACCTGCATTGAACTTCCTCAGCGTTTTACATAAGACTGAGGAAAAGTACTCGTTCCTATCGAAGACCAGTCTGAGCGCGCAGGTGGGAGGTGGGGGGATCGAGGCCCGTGCCCCGCCACGGTCGTGGGGCTGCTACTTGCTCAGTCAAGGGCATCCACACGGCACTTCCCTCCACGCGGTTGCTCCCCTCCAGAGTCACGCGGTCGGTAGAGGGCCGGGCAGGGCAGGGTGGGGATCGGCTCGCCTCC
This sequence comes from Otolemur garnettii, assembly GCF_000181295.1. Classification (NCBI taxonomy): domain Eukaryota; kingdom Metazoa; phylum Chordata; class Mammalia; order Primates; family Galagidae; genus Otolemur; species Otolemur garnettii. The sequence continues at coordinate 22,550,623 of NW_003852418.1, read as the reverse complement.
CCTCCGCGGGCCTGTCCCGTTCACCGCGCCCTTCTATCCTGTCTGGATTGCAGATTCCAGATTACTGTTAATGTAAATCAGAACCGTAGGCCGATTCATATAGTATTGTTTTTCCCTTGAGGGGCCAACTTGGGTTGTCCTGCCGACTCCCTTCCCTGTGGTCTAGAAGCCATGGGTCTGGAGGTAATGGTGGGTCTCCCCTCACTGCCAACAGAGATGAGACTTCTTTTCCTAAGTCTCCATTAAATGTTTCTTTTCTTTCTGAGAAATTGGTTATGTCAGCCTTTCTCTGGTCTCTAAACTTCCTCAGCCTTTGGGAGTAGGCGCAGAACACGGCTCACCAGCCGGCCATTTATTGGGGGCCTGCGCTGCTGCTGCCTGTGCAGGTGTGTGCCGCTCTTAACCCTGGACGCCACCCAAACAGACCTCTGCAGCCAGTGCTCCTGCCTCTTCTCTTCAACTGTTGCCGTTGACTATTTTTCATTTATTGGAGACACCTTTTTAAAACAATCCAAATGACATCCAGGGCTTGGAACACTGAGTGAAATAGAAACTTTTTTCCAACAGGCTGTGGCCCCCACCTTCGTCTGCCCTGGTGTTGTACTCCACTGTCATCATGCCAGTCTTGAAGTGCCTATAAGTGACTGAGAGCCTCCTTGGGAGGCTCAGTGAAGTGTGCAGCATCAAAGAGGCAGAAAGAAAAGACCTTTGAAACCAGGAAGCAGAAAGGCCAGGCTGACTACTATGTCTCTTGATTCAAGAGAAGGAAAAATTTCAGGACTGAATTGAAGGAATGGCAGAACAAAATGGACCCAGTACCAATTTTGGATTGAAGCTGTGTTCAGCTTGTGTCTACAAGTGGCCAGAAGGAATGAATCAAGTCTTAAGTGAGTCTCTGAGCCTAGTAGTTCCACTTCAGGGATATTCTTCCTAAGAATATGTTCACAAGGCTCGGCGCCTATAGCTCAACCGGCTAAGGCGCCAGCCACATACACCTAAGGTGGCGGGTTCGAATCCCCAGCCCCCCCCCCCCAAAAAAAAATTGAGTTAATTTTTGTGTGTGGTGTGAGGTAGGAGCCAGTGAGAGAGAAGATAGCACAGTGATCATAATGGCCTGGGGCCAGTGGGTGGGGGATGCCA
>NW_003852418.1:22544450-22548794 GCF_000181295.1 Otolemur garnettii | reverse complement strand
AAGAGCCTCAAGCTGTCCCCCTGGGTAGAGTGCCGTGGCATAGCTCACAGCAACCTCCAACTCCTGGGCTCAAGCGAGTCTTCTGCCTCAACCTCCCAAGTAGCTGGGACCACAGGCACCCACCACAATGCCTGGCTATTTTTTTTGGTTGCAGCCATCATTGTTGTTTGGCGGGCCCAGGCTGGATTCGAACCCACCACCTTAAGTGTATGTGGCTGGCACCTTAGCCACTCAAGCCACAGGCGCCGAGCCAACAAGGTCTTTTGAGGACTGAGTCCACACAGGAAACCTGTGGCCTTCCCAGTCCTTAGTGCGGCCTTGTAACTGAATCCAAATTTTACTTAACAAATCCTTTTATTAAAAGGGGCACAGCAGGGCAGCACCTGTGGCTCAGTGAGTAGGGCGCCAGCCCCATATACCGAGGATGGTGGGGTTGGAACCCAGCCCAGCCAAACTGCAACAAAAAAAATAGCCAGGTGTTGTAGTGGGCGCCTGTAGTCCCAGCTACTCGGGAGGCTGAGGCAAGAGAATCACCTAAGCCCAAGGAGTTGGAGTTTGCTGTGAGCTGTGATGCCATGGGACTCTACTGAGGGTTAATAAGTGAAATTGTCTCAAAAAAAAAAAAAAAAAGGTGGGGGGGACGGCACAGCAGAGAAAGAGGAAACTTTTCTTTTTTTTGAGATAGTCATTTTGTCACCTTTGGTAGAGTACCATGGCATCAAGGCTTACAGCAACCTCAAACTCTTAGGCTCAGGCAATTCTCTTGCCTCAGCCTCTCAATTAGCTGAGACTACAGGTGCCTGCCACAATGCCCAGCTTTTTTTTTTTTTTTTTTAAGAGAGGAGGTCTTGCTCTGGCTCAGGCTGATCTCCAACCTGTGAGCTCAGGCAATCCACCCACCTTGGCCTCCCAGAGTGCTAGGATTATAACCCTGAGCCACCGTGCCTGGCCTAGATGAAACCTTCCTTGCCTCCTTTGGTGCTTGAAATCAGAGTGCCACAGGTTCCCCACCCTTCATCCAACTATTGACCGCAGGTGGCTCATTGCCATACTAGGGCTTATGAACTGTACAATTCTAGGCCACTTAACTTTCCCTGCTGTTAGATCTGGGGTGAGCCCCACTATCTCTGACCACTGAAGATCTGATGCTCCCACTAAAGCAGCTTCCTTATAGGAATGGAACACCCATCACAGGAGTGGACACATGGAAGCACCAGGAACAGTACAGAACGGAAGTTCTCCCTCAAGGATCTTTACTGATGACTTGGAAAAGCAGATGCAGAACACTGGATGCTATCCCATTTCTTTATTAGGTCTTATTATGTTCCCCAAGCTGGTCTTGGACCCAAAACATTGGGACTACAAGCATGAGCCACTGTGCCCCAGCTTTTACCTTCTTTGAGGGAAGTACACATTCATATTTGCTTGCTCTTGTGTGAGGGAACATTGGAAAGATGAATAAGCAGTAACACCTGAGTCACTACAGAGGGTGGATGGAAAACACTTAACAAAGGAGTCCTTGCATCACCCTGGGACACCCGCCCCAACACATGCACTCTCCCTTACACCTTGGGCAGGCTTTCAGCACAGCAGTAGGCAGAATGTGTTCCTCGCCAGGGCAGCAGACACTGCTGTCTGGAGGAGACAGGCTGTTCCTCCATCTGCACTATCTTGACTAATCTGAACTGAGCCGACTATAAACTTGCCTTGTTTGTTCGGCACTCAAGGGACTCCAGGCACCCACCCCTGCTTCCCATGGTCCCTCATTTGTAGAACAAGATGCCTTCAAAGGGCTACTATGAGCACGGGGTGAAAGAGCCCCTTTGAGGCTTGGCACCTGTAGCTCAGCAGCTACGGCACTGGCCACATACACCAGGGCTGGTGGGTTTGAACCTGGCCCAGGCCTGTCAAACAATGATAACTACAACAAAAGAATAGCCAGGTGTTTTGGCAGGTGCCTATAGTCCCAGCTACTTGGGCGGCTGAGGCAAGAGAATTGCTTATGCCCAAGAGTTTGAGGTTGCTGTGAGCTATGATGCCACGGCACTCTACCGAGGGTGACATAGTGAGACTGTCTCAAAAAAAAAAAAAAAGCCCCTTTGAAAGTCCTAGGAATGGGACCCTCTTGTTTCCAATGCCCACTACACCCCCACAGTGGGCTCACTACCCCTGGGTGTGACCCTGCCTCACTCCTACCTACACAGAATAGACAGCACAGGGCCTTCCCAATGCCCAAGGCTGCACACTGCATCAGCTCAATTACAACTGAAGCTAAATGCCCACAGGGACCCAGAGTAGGGCAGCCCTGTATAAGCGAAAAGAATATGTCTTTGCCTCTGCCATTTCTGAGAGTGAGCATGTACAAATCTTCCTTGGCACGATTCAGGAGAGACTGAGGCAGAACTCCATTTGGCTTGGCACCAAGAAGGTAAAATTCCTGTGCTCAGGCCAGGAGGCTGGGGTGTGAAGGCGTGTCACTGGCATGTCACCAGGATCTCCAAATTGTGGTTTTGTAAGGTTAAGATACTGCCTCCAGATGGCTTGAGGCTGCAAAGAGTAGAACAATCAGCCTTTTTTCCCCTTAGCAGTTTCCATATCTATCAAAAAGTGGGCCAGGGAGTTAACAGTCTGCTTCTTCATGGCTACTATTTTGAGTATAATAGATAACTTAGAAGAATGTGTCTCACTAAAAAAGTTAGTCTGGGGCAGTGCCTGTGGCTCAAAAGGGTAGGGTGTCAGTCCCATATGGCGGAGGTGGTGGGTTCAAACCCAGCCCCAGCCAAAAACTGCAAAAGAAAAAAAAAAGTCTGCTTTTTACAATATATTAGTGAGGTAATGGTATGAATATTCTTTAACAACATGTACATGCAGCACCTGCTATTTAAGCTGGGAAGAAATAAACATTTTTGCTATCTGCCATAAGTGTGGTAGCCACCCTTTATTATATACAATTTCTTTTTTTTTTTTTTTGAGACAGAGCCTCAAGCTATCCCCCTGGGCAGAGTGCTCTGGCAACACAGCTCACAGCAACCTCCAACTCCTGGGTTCAAGCGAGTCTCCTGCCTCAGCCTCCCAAGTAGCTGGGACCACAGGCACCCACCACAACACCCGGCTATTTTTTGGTTGCAGCCATCATTGTTGTTTGGCAGCCTGGGCTGGATTCGAACCCGCCACCTTAGGTGTATGTGGCTGGCGCCTTAGCCCCTTGAGCCATAGGCGCGGAGCCTATTATATACAATTTCAAAGCAAATCTATACCTTGTGTCACCAACCACTCACAAGAAACTTCATGTAACAGCCCTGACTCTGGCTGACAAGCATTCCCAACAGCCCATCCACCCTGTAACCTGGTAAGCTCCTCCTCAGAGGTGTTGGGTCTGTCCCCATATTTGTCACCAATGTATTAACTTGCTCCATTTACCTTCCTGGCATTGAATCGCATGGGGACCTCTTATGTCATAGTCCTGAAAGACAACACCACACAAGGGGAGGAGGATTTTGCCCAAAAGAATGCTTTATTGACAAGTTACCCATTATTCACGTTAAGAAGATACATCAGCTCCCACCTCTACAACTGCTGCCTCATCACTGCACCCCACACCCTGCAAGGGCCCCAAGCAGCACTCTTCCTGGGCCCCTGCACTCTTGTCATCTGTATTTGTCTTCCCAGGGCTGTCTGAGATGGCCCAGGCCATTTAGTTACCAGAGGACACCCAGCATCAGCCCAGCATCTCTCCTGTCCAGGGACTGCTCAGCCTGTAGAGAGGGCAAGGCCTCAGTGCCCTGCTAAGAGCCACCAAGGCACAGAGTTATCCCTGCAGACCACACCTCCTGACATGCAGGGCCCTGATACGAGAAAGGCTGTGGTTGGGACAATTTAAAAACAAGAAAGAGATCTTTGTAGCTCTTGAGAAAAGCTGACAGCAGAGTCCTGGCTCATCTAACACCCACCCTGATCCAACCTGTGGGGTCCATTCTGCTTTTCATTACTCTACATGGAGTGACCAGGCAGGCTGGAGCCACTGGCTAGCACACAGGCAGCTCTGTGAAGGGGGCTCACCTCTCCCAAAGATGGGGGCTTTTCCTGGGGGCCCTTCAGGGCAGGGTAGGGAGCCAGTAGGAGCTGCCACTGGGGTGGAGCGTTAGGGAAATAAAGCATACCAATTGGGCCAGGCAGCTGCCGGGCAGGCTAAACATAAAATTGTATATGGTACTCACAGCCTATTAAAGAACCTTTATTTTTATGTATTAAAAAATCAAAGAGGCTTGGCACCTATAGCTCAACCGGCTAAGGCGCCAGCCACGTACACCTAAGGTGGCGGGTTCGAATCCCCAGCCCGGACCC
>NW_003852418.1:22530143-22544282 GCF_000181295.1 Otolemur garnettii | reverse complement strand
AAAAAAAAAAAAAAAAAAAAAAAAAATCAAAGAAAGCATAAGGCAATGTAAGGCCTGTATTTCAGCTTGAGTCAAAAGAAATAATATTCTCTAGCTATGAGGCTAAAGTTATTTATCTAATTTTAATTTTGAAAAGTCCACTGCATTTAAAAAATAATGAATTTGCTCTTGTCAAAGCTAGCTCAGTGTAACAACCGGGTAGCTGCTGTGATAATCAGTTTCCTTTCGGGGAGGGGGGTGTCTCAGAAAAGGAACAGTTTCTTCATTCAGCATTTTGAGATCAAACATTTCAGATCAGGTGGGTGGCTTTCTGGGTGACTATATTACCTCTGTGAGTCAGGGGAGGAGGAGAAGGTAAGAAAATGCCACTTTGTAGAAATGACTCTTTAACCCTTCGACATTCTGATGAGCTAACAGAGGCTGGAGAGAGTCTGGGCTTTGGCTTAACACCCTCCAAATCCTCCACCCTGTCCACCTCCTGCAGCCCAGGAAGGATGGCACAGTGATGTGTTTCATCTACGAACTTTAGTGTAAAACATCTGTGTACAAGACTGTGATCTCTAAATCATGCGAACGCAGCAGCCACATCTCTGTGTGAACGGGCACAATTGTCTTCCAGCCAGTTCTGTCCACTTGCCCAGGCTGGCCGCTCCATCGTGCAGCGCAGAGCCTTGGCTATGAAGAGGAGAGCGTGCACGCACTTGCTTTGTGGCCGGGTGAGACCAGCGTGGGCTTAGAAAGGCGCGTGATCTGACAGGGTCTGGTCGCCACTCCCCGCTGGGGAGGGAAGATTGTCACTGCTGTTCTCTCTGTCACCCACAACCTTAGACTACAGGAAGGAAAAGACCAAGAAAGAAAAACCTGAGACCAAGCACACAACCCCTGGTAGGTCCTAGGTCCACACTCATTTCTCTACTGAAGTTTATGTGATACACACACTACTCAGCAATGAAAATGGACAAATCCCTGATAGGCGATAGCTGGGACAGATCTCAGGAGAATTGTGCGGTGTGAAGAGACAGCCCAAAGAGTAACTGCTACAGGACTCCATGTATGTGACATTCTTAAAAAGACATAGAGGCTCGGCGCCTATAGCTCAACCGGCTAAGGCGCCAGCCACGTACACCTAAGGTGGCGGGTTCGAATCCCCAGCCCGGACCCTCCAAACAACAATGACGGCTGCAACCAAAAAATAGCCCGGCGTTGTGGCGGGCGCCTGTGGTCCCAGCTACTTGGGAGGCGGAGGCAGGAGACTCGCTTGAGTCCAGGAGTTGGAGGTTGCTGTGAGCTGTAATGCCACGGCACTCTACCCAGGGGGACAGCTTGAGGCTCTGTCTCAAAAAAAAAAAAAAGACATAGAACAGGAAGAGATTTTGGGGTGCTGGAGGTAGGGCAGTAGCTACAAAGGTGCCATGTGGGATCTTGCTGTGAGGAAAGCTGTCTGGACTATTGTGTTGGCATACTGGCTATGAAGCTGCACTAAGGTTTGCAAACTGTTATCACTATAGGAAACTATAAAAGGCGCAAGGGACCTGAAGATAGTACTTCAACTGAGTTGAGTCTACAACAAGATTAAATCACTAGGAGTAAAAAGCTGGTGTGACAGGTCACCCCAGCAGGAGAATTGGGTGATCCAGGTATAATTACCTTCATGGTCCCGACTCGGTCTTCGAATGACTTGAAAGCTGCAGAGTTCCTTCAGAGAGAGGGGAGATAACTAGTGTAAAAACCAAATGCCATGCTGCCCTCCAAGATCTGAAGGGCCTCAGGGTTAACGCCACCCTCCAGAAGGATCCCTAACAGCACCCTGAGAGCTCACTGCAGAAATATGACACACCACAAGAGATGCCCCTCGAGGAGGGTCCAGCCAAGGTCACTCCAGAGGCTCCGCAGGTCAGAAGTGAAGTCAGCTATGTATACCAACCACAGCACAGGCCCAGATATTACATGAAGAGCTGCAAAGCCCTTGACTGTGCAGTGAGAAGCCACACCTTTCTGCTGCATCATAAACGCACACCCTTGGCTCTTGTACTAGGGTTATGAGAAGTCCTAGAGTTCTTCATACACATCTCAGAAAAATGAAAGGAAAACCAAGGACATTGCAGGGACAGCGAAGCAAAGCTGAGACAGAGGGGAAAGTGGACCAGCCCTGTCCGTCAGTCCCTCCCCTGCCTGCTCCAAGACCTCTGAGGCCAGTATGCTAGTAACACCCAACCAGAGTCTCCTGACAGGGGCTCTCCTGAGTTTGGGGGCATGCCTGAGTGAGACCCTGCTGCAGCAGGTGCTATATCCATGGGTGAGCCCAGCCCCCACTCCCTGACCTGACTCTGTAGGCAACAGGGCTTGGAAAGTTCAGGACAAGTTCAGGACCCTTCCCAGTTTGGCAGAAGGGTCTCCTCTGGAAGCTGTAGGATGGGAACCTCATCCCTACCAGCTCTTCCTTGTCAGTCAAGAGGGTTCAACCCTCGACCTTCAGCCAACAGGGGCTGCCAGGGGAATGGGCCCCTTGACCTGGAGGGCACAGGAATAGAAATTTGTGACTACCAGGAGCCACCCGACCCTCCCCCCTAGACACCCAGCTCTGGAGCTGCAGAAGGAAGGCATACATTACCTCATGGCTGGCATGCTTATGGAGTGGCGGATGGAGTAGCTGCTGCTCGAGAACAGGAAGGAGCAGAAAAGGAAGCAAGAGTTAACACAAAGAAAAGACCAGCAGGCATGTCAGGTGGCTTGCACAGGAGCCCATCCACCAGATGCAGAGGTGGGGCCCCACACCCAGCACCTCTAGAGCCACCTGCTCCTCCACACAATGTCCAGAAGGAAATTTGGCCTAGTTCCTCTCTCTTAGCCACGTGGCACTGGGGAGGGGAGCCCACCAAGGAGACTGGGAGCACTTAGGCCTGGCTTTCACAAAATACTGGATACCAACAGTTTCAGATGCCCTTTCTTGACTTTACAGCAAGTTCAATGACCTTTTAGCAAAAGAGAAATAACCAAAATATTTGAAATCAGATCATTCTGGATTCAGCCCTAGACCTTCAAGTTCCAACTAGAAAAGCACATGACCATGGCACAGGGGGGTCTGCCTGGAAGACTATGAGGAAAAGGACTGCCTGGGACCAAGACTTGAAGGTTCTCAAGCAATAAATGAGACAAAATGCAACCTGAGGGGACAGGTCTGCTTCTCAGGAAAATGAGTGAACAGGACTAGTATTTGAAAGAATAGCAGTTAGAGGGTCAGCACAGTCCAAGTCAAAATGCTTCTTTTTAGTAATAAACTCAAGTATGGACACCAAGATGCCTGTGTTGTATGAGGTGGCTGGGTCAGTCACTCACTGGCCCAGAAGTAGGTGGCCTGCATGTGCCCAGGTGTGCTGCACTTCTTGGAGGGCAAGCACCTGTCTCTGCATGGGTCACTTCTAAGCCACAAGAGCAGCCTCTGGTTTGTCCTGAGGCACAGCCGGCTTAGTCATCATTCTCACCCACCTCCCACCTCCCCAGGGCCTTGCAGAAGTCCACCTTGCCCCAAGTGAGAGAAAAGCCTTCCAAAGGTGCATCCAACTCAGTCTTACCTAAAGGAGTGTGAGAATGGATGAGCCCTAGAAGGTGGCAGCAGGAGAGAAGAAAAGCAGTGTTAAGTAAGAGAGGCCACAGCCCACCCACAACCCTCCGCTGGGAGCTCTGGCTTCCCTGCCTGCGCTCTAGAGAGCCACACTAGAATGGCTCCTCAGTCCTCATGCTATGAGACAGAGCTGCCCTGTCACTAGCCCCCTAAGTCCTGACTCTACAGAGTGCACAATGGGCAACTCCAAACCCACAGTTCTGCCTGGATCCAGATCATTCTGGATTCTGCGCCTGTGTGTGCAGCCTTGCATCCACGCTCATGTACAGGTCTGAGAGGGGAAGCTCCAGAGACAGTCTAAGCCAACACCTAGGACATGCGTCCTAGGAGCAGTGCAAAGGTTTGACATGCATGGCAGCCCAGCTTGGCTAACATCTCCCATCAACAGTGGCCTGTGTTCTCTAAAGTACCTCTGCTGTAGGTAGCATAAACACTACAGGGTCTGGACACTCTGCTCACCAACGTGGAAATGTGGACTGGAGGCTGGCTGCAGGCACATAGAGGACAGCTGGCCACTCCTCCACTGTGCGGGGGGACCCCTCCATGGGAGACTACTGAAGAACCACACATACTTGCTCAGGCCGCCTGTGGTACCTACACCCTATGGGAATAAGTGAGACTTGCTCCTCTTGGGAGAGAGATGGGCAGCCTGAGATCCAGAGAAGGCAGATACCTTTGTATAAGATCACAAAGCTGGCTGGAGACCCAACCCTGGTGTGAATCCCTCCCCGATCTAAATCTGCTACCTCTTCCCATCACCTTAGTCCCAGGGCACACAAAAGGCCTCAAGCCCAGGGCTGGCCCAGATCAGGCCATAGTAGACACTGGCACTAGATAGCTGTCCAAAAGGACCTGGAACCAAGGATTAGGAGGGGCTAACTGGATGTCATCCAACCCTCAACCTTTCATTTTTATGTAACAAAAAACTCTCAACCTCAGGCTCTAATCCAGGTTAATGGGCCTCAACCTCAGAAACCAGCTGTGACCACTTGGTGAGATAATGGGCACAGAGCAGGGTTCACACCACCACTGCAAACACCAGAGTTCCAGGTTAAGACACACCAGCAAAAGGGCATGCCTTCGGGCACCCTGAACATGACCAGCCAACTGCAGAGGCCCTGCTGGCCCCACATGCTGAGCACCACACATAGAGGCAAGGCATGTGGACACAGCTGTCCTGGCACCTTTAAGCCTGGAGCCCTGCTCACTGCTGGCCATGCCCAGAGGCTGCATGACATGGGATCAGCAGCAGGTCCCAGGTCTCCAAGGAGAGTGGGGGCTTCACACCTTGTCAGAGGAGCAGAAGTGAACAGATCCTGCCAGCTTCCAGAGAAAGAGGCCACATAAAGAACTGCCTGGAGCCATACAACCTCACCCATAATCCAGGCTATGTAGGAGGCCAAAGCCGGAGGCTCACTCGAGGCTGCAGGACTATGATCATGCCACAGCCCTCTAGCCTGGAAGAAGTACCTAGGTCTTAACAGCCAGAATCAGGTCCTACATGGCCACCCCCATCAGCACCAAGGGCTTGTACACCTGCCCTACTTCCACTCCAGGTGCTCAGAGCTCCCAAGGGAGTGAATGACTCAGAATGAGCCACACCATCGAGAAAAAGGGGCTTCTAGTAGGGCACGGTTTACACACAGCAGACACCTGTTACTTCCTTAAGACACGCGAGGGTCAGATAGGCGTTTTCAGAGAGAAGCAGGCAGCAGCCTGGTGGTGGTCTCCCCATCACAGTGCTGGGCAGCCCTCCCTCAGCAAGGTCAGGCCACCACTGGCATGTGATTGGAGGCTGTCCCTGAGCAGGGGATGCAGGCATGTGCACAGCCCACAAGGCTGGGGTGGCGTGGGGTGGGGACTGCCTGCCCACCCACCCCTTGGCCCCAACCCTGCTCATTGAGTCACCTCTGATGGCCAGTAGGTGCTACCAGCCCTTGGGAAAGACACTCAGAACTAAGGCTTCCTAGTGCCCAACTGCAGCTCTCAAAACCTGGGACAGGTAAACAGTCCTGAGGAAATACCATGCTGAGCACCTGGTCCAGACTGACCTCCTGCCCTGACATCAGGCCAGAGACCTTGCCTCTTGTGGAGCTTCAGGAGCAGCCTCCCCCCAGCTCCCAGTCACAAGGTACCCAATGGCAGTAATGAATGCCTTGCCCTGAGGAACACAGAGAAGCAGCTGGTGAGAGGCTGCAGTCTGGTCCAGGCCCAGTGTCCAGGCCCAGGCCCCAGGCAGACTTCCTGCTGCACCTCTGACATGTCAGGTCTCACTTTCCCCAAAAAGGTTTCAGGATAGTAAGCCCAGAATGGGATGTCTCACCTCATGTCTCCCAGCTTCCTGCTGATGGCAGAGCCCACAGTAGAAAGGGCAGCTGAAGTCTTCTGTCCTGCCTGCGAGAGTGTCTCCTGAGTCTTCTTGTAGCTGGAAGAAGACACACCAGTTCAACTAACCACATAGCAAGGGCAGGCCGCAGCCCATAGCAAGGAGCAAAGCACCAGAACACCCAGAAGGCAGGCAAAAGGGAAGTCCAGAGGGTTAGACCTGGCAGCTGGCCAGGCAGGGGACACATTTCAGGGCTTCTTGGCCCCAGGGGAACGTGATGGCAGCAGGAGTGGCCAGCACTACAGATGTACCCACTGACTCTCAGCAGTGCTGCAGAGTCACTTCCTCCCCGCTCTGCTGTAATGCTCGCTTTTCTCATCTTACGCATCAACATTGCCTTCACCTCACCTGACAGTGCTAAGCCCACTCTCTTGCCTCCTCTTTGTGTCTCTGACTATTTGACAAGCACCACACACCTACTACTGAGAAGCCAAGGCCACCGAGGCCCCTCGATGTGGGATGAACCCAGGCAAGCGGTGTCAGAAGCTGTAGGAGTCCTGTCATTTTCTGCCCAGACCAACACAGGTACAAAACTTCCCTGTCTTTATGTGAGACAGTCCTCTGAGGGGTGCATAGCAAACTCGACCCTGTGCATACAAGATGAGCTTCATGGCACAGACCGCAGCCTGTGGGTCTTTTCAGAACACGAACAGTGAAGACTGGGAGGTCCATCCCCTCCTGCCCCTAAGTGCCACCCACAGCTGGGTGCATCACACACAACCGTGGCTCTGTGACCTCACCAGCAGGAAGGGTGGAGGGCAGCTGGTGGGCAGGGTGCTGCAGCTGGAGGGACATGTGTGGGCTTACTGTCCACACCTGGATGGCTGCCCTGTCTAGCTGCCACCACAAACAGGAGATAAAGGCTTCCAGCACGACAATGCCCACAACAACCACCTAAACCCAAAGCCAGCTGATCACAGCTCCCCACCAAAGCCAGGGCTGTGTTACCAGGGCCAAACTAAACATCTGGCATGCCTGGCTAAACCCCCAGGGAGTGATAGTTTAGGGATGACAGGCCTCTGGAGAAGGTGCAGGCTCCTCTCAGCAACCCGGGAGCATCACCAGACACTGTAGAAGAAGACATCAGGGACAGGCCTTGCCAAGCTCTCCCTCCCATGCCCTCCGTATTCCTTGCAGGAGGACCTGGCCCACCCAAAAGCATGCAAAGACAGGCTGCAACTGCCACTGCCTGCTCCAGCCCAGGGAAGGGGGCAGACCATTCATTTTCCTGTCAAAATGGAAGAGTGAAGACTGTCTGCAGGAAACAGACTCAGTGCACCTAGAACCATGTTCTGTTCTTTTTATATAAAACACTAGGCAAAAGGTAACTAATGACCTGCAACCGTTTCTGAAATGCAAATTCAGAACACACCTTCAACCTCCATTCTTCCTAAAACAACAAATACATAAAAACATGTCCACATTCAGGGGTCTGTTTTAGTACTAAGTAAAATAGTCTAAACAAGGGATTTAGAGAAAAATCCTCATAGATTATCTGTTAGTGCCCAAAGGGTGGAGTTGGGAAGACTAAAGTCAGCAGGGTGGTTATGGTACCGGCCACATGCACTGAGGGTGGCAGGTTTGAACTGGGCCCCAGCCAGCTAAGTAACAAAGGTAACTGCAACAACCAAAAAACTGCTGGGCGGTGGGCGGTGCCTGTGGCTCAGTGGGTAGGGCTCCAGCCCTATATACCGAGGTGGTGGGTTCAAACCCAGCTCCAGCCAAACTGCAACCAAAAAAAAAATAGCCAGGCATTATGGTGGGCACCTGTAGTCCCAGGTACTCGGGAGGCTGAGGCAAGAGAATCACCTAAGCCCAGGAGGTGGAGATTGCTGTGAGCTGTGTGACATCACGGCACTCTACCAAGGGTGATAAAGCGAGACTGTGACTCTACAAAAAAAAAAAAAAAAAAATTGCTGTATGGTATGGCGGGTGCCTGTAGTCCCAGCTACTTGGGAGGCTACGGCAAGAGAATCACTTAAGCCCAAGAGTTGGAGGTTGCTGTGAGCTGTGATGCTGTGAGCTGTGATGCCACAGCACTCTACTAAGGGCGACATAGTGAGACTCTTGTCTCAAAAAATAAAATACAATAAAGTCAGCAGGGTCACAAGCCCGTGTCTGGTGCTGCCTTAAGAAGGTCCAGAAGATGACTCAGGCAGGGCAGAAGACACTGACACCAGTAGCCAGCCTTGTGACCGCATTGCAGCTCCTAACACTTCTGGCTATGGAATAAGGGGCCACAGAAATAGCAGTCTCCAAACGAAGGGTGCTCTGGACTCAGTGAGCATCGCTGCGTGGCTTGCTGCGTGACCCAAGGTCACCACTGGCAACTTGCTGGCCCTTTTGCCTGCTACAGCCCCAGCCAGGGTCACAGTGCTGCAAGCCCATACTGAGAGCCGCACACAGACTTGCACACTGTGTTCGGCTGAGTCAGAGCCAGAGCCCACCCCAGACAACTGGGCCCGGCTGCACATGAGAGTGCCAGGCTGTGCCACCCAGCCAGCACTCTATGGAGTTAATGGATCTTTCAGGAAAAGAGCCCTGGACAGACAGCAGTTTCCTTTCACAGTCAGTAAGGATGCCCATCATCCAGCATGGAGCATCTGGTGGGTTTCCTTCTTCCTCCCCTTCTGATTCTGCCTTTGGGGGATGCCTCTACCTTCACTTGAGGTAGGCAAGTGATCCAGGCCTGGCCAGCTAGGGCATACCAGCTCCCTGGCCACAGCCACAATCCAGCAATGCCACCCTGGGCCACAGTGTTGTTGGACTACAAAGCTGGGAGCAGGGACTTCTCTGCCAAGGAAGACGCCCACCTCTGTGCTGACGGACACCACCTTCAGCTGCACTTCCTGTCATTGCAGAGTTACTCAGGTGCCCACTCTCAACTCCAAGTTCTTGGATAGATCTTCCTATAAAAAGACTATGGCGAGGTGATGTCTCATGACTCATTTTTGGATTTCTGCTCTCAGGTAAAGAGGCAGTCAGCTGAGAGAGCCTCAGCAGTACCACAACTGTTTCAGGGCAGCACAGCTTCACCAGGGCCGTACCAAAGGTGCAGACACTCAAACTACCTGCCAGCCTACATGCTCATTCCAGTCCTCTAGGGCCACTGGTTGAAAGAAGCCTGTAAACATGTGGGTAAGGAGCGGCAGCAACCCAGCTCTCATCACCTTTCCCTGTAAACATGTGAGTCAGAAGGTTGGCAAGATGGCTCTCATCACCTTCCCCTGAAAACAGGTGGGTCAGGAGCTCGGCAAGCTGGCTCTCATCACCTTTCCCTGCAAAAGCTTGGGCGGTGGAGCCTGACTAGAAGAGGCACAACCAGGCCGAAAGCATGACACTTTCAGGAACCCTGTCCCCTAAGCTGTGCTGCCCTCTTCCTGGGCTATCACTGCAAAAATTCATCCAGCTCTGGAAATCCCAGTGTGACAACTCTGCCACTGACAGAATCTGGGCGCTGCCTTAGGCACAGCCTCTGCCAGGCAGAGTGCCAGGCACACACACACCCACAGGATTCTTCAAGGGCTGGAAGGTCTAAGTGTCCATAGCTCTTTGAAAAAAACATTTGAAATAGTATCCCAGCTGGGCAGCGGCTGTGGCTTAGTGGATAGGGCACCAGCCCCACATACCAAGGGTGGCAGGTTCGAACCCAGCCCCAGCCAAACTGCAACAAAAAGTAGCCTGGAGTCTGTAGTCCCAGCTACTCAGAAGGCTGAGGCAAGAGAATCGCCTAAGCTCAAGACCCAGAGATTGCTGTGAGCTGTGATGCCACAGCACTCGACCAAGGGAAATAAAGTGAGACTCTGTCCCAAAAAAAAAAAAAAAGTATCCTACCCTGATGTCCATGGTTTTAGAGAACAGTGCTCCAGTGTCTATGACTGTTTTCAGGCTGAGTCTGAACCATATGCCTCATATCCAGACAGACAATAATCACTGCCTCAACCACGTGCAGAGAGCCAACTGGTGCCCAGCACCCAGTAGAACATTTCCACCCATGTTCTGTGGCAACCATGACAGCACTCCCTCCTAAATAAAGTGGAAAAATCCCATAGAGACTATTTGTTGTTGAGGTTTGGCCAGGGCTGGGTTTGAATCGGCCACCCTCGGTGTATGGGTCCAGCGCCCTACTTACTGTGCCACAGGTGCGGCCCCCATATAGAGACTATTTTTAAACATTCCCCTGTTCAGTTCCAAGAACCTGTGCTCCAACAAGGGAACAGATAAGGGAAATGCCGTTATCTATGTTATAGACTCAAATCACAAGGAGTCACTGAGTGGCACCCTGACAGACACTTGAGGCCACCCATGTGTTCGTCCACTCTGCTGACGCTCCTGTGACTACTGCCGCAGTGTCACCGGCCTGTGAGGACTTCACGTTCCCACCAGCACAACCTATACCACTCGCTACTCCCCAAAACTACCCTAAAGTATGAGTGAAGCTCTGAGAACCCAATAGCTGGAGCTAAATATGCAAGGGAAGGAAGGAAAGCAAACCAACCAGCCAAATAAAAACCCATCACCAACAAAGTCCTACAGGCACTGTTCTCCACCTTGCTCATTGTTGAAAGCCACCTTCTAGTCAGAGAGCCAGCCTGGGTCACCAGGTCTCTCATCTGAGGGAAACACATCACAGGTGGGACTTCTAAGCATAGTTTGGGGCTCTCAGCCACTATCCTCTCATCCACAAGAGTTTAAAGAACAGTTTCACGTATACTTTAGAAAAGTTACATTAAGTAAAAATAGCAAGCAAACACTAAAAGAATTATTGTGCCAAGCGTGCACAGCCCCTGCCCCCAGGAGAATCAGGAGGCAGAGAAGAGGGGGAAGGAGGCACTGACGGTATGGGCACTCACAGGTCCGACTGGGTCACTTTCTCATTCCACTCTCCAAGTTTCTCAGAAGTTTTCACATAGCTAAAAACAGAAAGCCTATGGTGAATTATTCAGAAGAGTGATTTCAACCTAGGCTTCAGACTATAGGTCAGAGTCCAGGAAAGACAGGGAAGGGCCAGTTGGCCAGACTCTCTCTCTCTGGCCTGCCTGAGAAAAGAGCCCACTATCTCACCACAGTGTGCAGGCTCAGAAAGCCCAGACGTCAGTGGGTCAGCACTAACCATTTCTTTTCTTGTCACATGGAAGGGGCCCTGGTCTTCCACTTGAAGGAGGCTCTTGGGGAGCACCACTGCTATGCGGAGCTAGGAGGACACAGCCATAGCTCCAAAATACTTCTCAGTCTCCCTGGGGATTCAAAGCTGACAGTGTCCTAAGACAAAACATAGGCTTTTCTTTTTTTTTTTTTTCTTTTTTTTTTTAATTGAACGGTAACTATGTACATTAATGCACTTCTAGGGTACAGTGTGGGGTTTTCACATGCAATCTGAAATACTTCCATCAAAAACATAGGCTTTTCATAGGTGAGATACAAGAATGCAATTCACTCTCTGGGGGCGGGTGACATGGCTTCTGGGAAACATTCCAACCTCCACCTTGAAAGGCATGTTTCAGACAAGCCACGCAGACATGGCCAAGTCTGAAAGCAGCACACCCCAAATTCAGAGAGCTGAGTGACATCTCGGTCAGAGGTCTCGGGGTTATAGGGCTACACAGACCAGTCTCCATTGGTGACTATGACCATGCCACATGCATTAAGAGGGACTCATGTCCGCTTTGGCAGACAGTTATGGGGACCACAAAAAAGCCCTTCTCATTAAAACCCTAATTAGTGCTCTCTCAAATTCAGACCCTGAAACACATTCTTCCTATTAATCTCTGCTAGGACAACAAGCACCTACCTTTTTAAAACACACATCAAGGGGCCAGATGTGGTGGCTCACGCCTGTACTCCCAGCACTCAGGGAGACGAAGGTGGGTGGACTGCCTGAGCTCATGAGTTCAAGACCAGCCTGAATAAGAGCAAGACCCCATCTCTAAAAATAGCTGGGTGTTGTGGCAGAGACCTATAGTCCCAGCTACGGGGAGGCTGAAGCCAGAGGATCACTTGAGCCCAAGTTTGAGGTTGCTGTGAGCTATGATGCCATGGCACTCAACCCCAAGGTGACTGAGTGAGACTCTGTCTCAAAAAAAAAAACGAAAACATACATATCAACTCCTAGCTCTTTGAATAAACAACATTACAGTTCCTCGGTTGATGACTTGGGGGTCTCTCACTGGCTGCTTCCAGACAGGCTCACTTGACCCTCCTGCTGTAAGGCACCATGTCCCCAAACACCAAGGCAGAGGCACACCTTGTTGCACACTTTCCAGCTGACAGAGCAGCCCCACTATGGGGAAGGTACCTACGCGTTGGAGACCTGCACATCATGCCAGCTCCTGGACAGATTCTGCTTCAGACCCCCCAATGTGGAGAGGCCCAGCCTCCTTCTGAGCTCACCACAGTGCCTCTCCTTCGCTGCCAGGACCTGGCGCAGGGTGACAATTTCCTCTTCCACCTGCAAAGCATGCAGTTGACATGATGAGCCATCACTTCTATAGGAAGTGACTAACATCCTTATACAGATTACAGTGAATTACATAAGAACTCTCTGCCTACAGAAATATGTCTTAGGAATAAAGTCTACTGCAGACATCTGGGGCTTTTGTGTGTGTTTTAAAAGGGAGTATCTTGGCTTGGCACCTGTGGCTCAAGTGGCTAAGGCGCCAGCCACATACACCCAAGGTGGCGGGTTCGAATCCAGCCCAGGCCTGCCAAAACAATGACAGCTGCAACCAAAAAATAGCCAGGTGTTGTGGCGGGCACATGTAGTCCCAGCTACTTGGGAGGCTGAGGCAGGAGACTGGCTTGAGCCCAGGAGTTGGAGGTTGCTGTGAGCTGTGATGCCACAGCACTCTACCCAGGGGGATAGCTTGAGGTTCTGTCTCAATAAATAAATAAATAAATAAATAAATAGGGGTATCTTGTTCTGTTGTTTAAGCTGGAGTGCAGTAGCACAATCATAGATAGCTCACTGAAGCCTCAACACTTGGGTTAAAATGATCCTCCTGTCTCAGCCGTTTTTTTTTTGTTTGTTTTGTTTTGTTTTTTTTGACACAGTCTCACTTTGTTGCCCTTGGTAGAGTACTGTGGCATCACAGCTCACAGCAACCTCAAACTCTCTGGGCTTAAGCAATTCTCTTGCCTCAGCCTCCCATGTAGCTGGGAGTACAGGCACCTGCCACAACGTCTAACTATTTTCAGAGACAAGGACTCCCTCTGGCTTGGGCTGGTCTCTAACCAATAAACTCAGGCAATCCACTGGCCTCGCCTCCCAGAGTGCTAAAATTATAGGCGTGAGCCACTGTGCCCAGCCCTTTTTTTTTTTTTTTTTGAGACAGAGTCTCAGTCGCCCTTGGTAGAGTGCCATGGCATCATAGCTCACATCAACCTCAAACTCTTGGGCTCAAGTGATTCTCTTGCTTCAGCCTCCCAAGTAGCTGGGACTACAGGCGCCACCACAACCCCTGGCTATTTTTAGAGACAAGGTCTCATTCTTGCTGAGACTGGTTTTGAATCCTAAGCTCAGGCAATCCTTCCGCCTTGGCCTCCCATAGTGCTAGAATTACAGATGTAAGCCACTGTGCGCACCTATTCTGTTTTTATCTGGTAGCAACCTGGCTTCTGGAGAACGGACCCATTCCTCCCACCTCCTCAAGCCAAGTGGTTCTGGTGAGGCTACCAATCAATATGTCCACTTGTAGTTGTAAGGGCTGACCCAGGATGACCAAGGCTGTCAAGAGTTTGTCCCTGGATGGGGCAGAGGTGTCAGGAAACAGAAGCCCTTTTTTCCCTCTGGGCTTGGATAACAGAAGCTAGAATTGGTGGGCTTGAACCCACCAGCCCCAGTGTATGTGGCTAGCACCTTAACCACTTAGCTACAGGCACACAGCCTCCTTTATTATTTAAAAAATTTTTAGGCTCAGCACCTGTGGCTCAAGTGGCTAAGGTGCCAGCCACATACACCTAAGGTGGCGGATTCAAATCCAGCCCGGGCCCACCAAACAACAATGATGGCTGCAACCAAAAAAAAAATAGCCAGGTGCCCGTGGTCCCAGCTACTTGGGAGGCAGAGGGAGGAGACTTGCTTGAGCCCAGGAGTTGGAGGTTGCTGTGAGCTGTGATGCCACAGCACTCTACC
>NW_003852418.1:22493977-22529712 GCF_000181295.1 Otolemur garnettii | reverse complement strand
CCAGGAGTTGGAGGTTGCTGTGAGCTGTAATGCCACGGCACTCTACCCAGGGGGACAGCTTGAGGCTCTGTCTCAAAAAAAAAAAAAAAAGACTTGAGAGGCAGGAGGATCAATTATGGACAGGAGTTCCAGGCTACAGTGATATAAAAAAAATTTTTTTTTTTTTGAAACAGGGCCTCAAGCTGTTGCCCTGGGTAGAATGCTGTAGCATCACACCTCACAGCAACCTCCAACTCCTGGGCTTAAGCAATTCTCTTGCCTCAGCCTCCCAAGTAGCTGAGATTACAGGTGTCCACCACAACACCCAGCTATTTTTTTTTTTTCGGTTGCAGCCATCATTGTTGTTCGGCAGGCCTGGGCTGGATTCAAACCCACCACCTTAGGTATATGTGGCTGACGCCTTAGCCACTTGAGCCACAGGTGCCGACACCCAGCTATTTTTTGATTGTAGTTGTCACTGTTGTTTGGCAGGCCCAGGCTAGATTCAAACCCACCAGCTCTGGTTTATTTGGCTGGCGCCGTAGCCACTTGAGCTACAGGTGCCGAGCCTAAAAATTGTTTAAATAATAAAGAAAAGGAGGCTGTGTGCCTGTAGCTAAGTGGTTAAGGTGCTGGCCACATACACTAGGGCTGGCGGGTTCAAGCCTGGCCCAGGGCCTACTAATGACAACTACAACAACAATAAAAAAATAGCCCAACCTTGTGATGGGCACCTGTAGTCCCAGCTACTTGGGAGGCTGAGGCAAGAGAATCGCTTAAGCCTAAGAGTTTGAGGTTGCTGTGAGCTTTGATGCCATGGCACTCTACCGAGGGCGACATAATGAGACTTTGTCTCAAAAATAATAATAATAAAGAAAAGGAAAATTTAGACAAACGTGTTGTCTTGTACCTATAGTTCCAGTACTTTGGGAGGCAGAAGTGGGAGGATCACTTGAACCCAGGAGTTCAAGACCAACCTGGGAAATAAAGTGAGACCTGCCTCTATAAAAAATAAAAAAAAATCAGCCAGGCGTGGTGGCAGGTGCCTGTAGTCCCAACTACTTCAGGAGACTGAGGCAGGAGCATCACTGGAGCCCAGGAATTTGAAGTTGCAGTAAGCTGTGAAAGAGAACCCCTCAGGTGGCACCTATGGCTCAAAAGGGTAGGGCACTGGCCCCATATGCCAGAGCTGGTGGGTTCAAACCCAGTCCCGGCCAAAAAACAAAACAAACAAACAAATAAAAGAGAACTCCCTTCTTTAAAATTAAAAAAAAAGGGGGGGGTTGCCTCTTAAGACAGACTAGAGGCCTGCAAAGAGCTGCTCCAAACTCTACAAAGTTCATTTCCCTAGATTCTGGAATCTGAAGTGAGTCACTATTAAACTCTGTATTACAGTCTGAAAAGAAAACACTCTTGGCAGTTGGTTTGAATGGAAATTATGCTTGAAGGCTTTTGTTCCTAAATTCTACTTTATTCCTTTTTTTTTTTTTTGCAGTTTTTTTTGGCCAGGGCTGGGTTTGAACTCACCACCTCCAGTATATGGGACCAGTGCCCTACTCCTTTGAGCCACAGGTGCCACCCAATTCTACTTTACTCTTAAGGGACCCTCACTTAAAGTTCATGTAAAGCACTTTTTACAAAAGCAGTACTTTTAAAAGAAAAACTAAGATCTAGGGCAGATAGATTCATAGGATCTGAAGAATGATTGTCAAGTATAAATTCCAGCAGACAGCATGTTAGAGAGGCCATCCTTGTGTGGACATTCTCCTTATGCAGCACCTAGGAGCTGCCAGGCACAGAGGTGGCAAAAAGCAATCAGGCTCTGCCTCCACTGTCAAGCAGCTCTGAGTCCAATACATGGAGCTGGGCAAATGCAAAGAGAGTCCCCTAATCAGTGGAAACAAAGCACAGGTGGGTGACCTAAGGGCTGCGTCTCCAGAGCACAGCCAGTACTCTACCCCTCATAATCCAAGAGGGCCTTAACTCATCATCCAAAGACAATCAAACCACAGCACCTTGGTGAGCTCAGCCCTGAGTTCCTCTTCCTCAGCCTCCGTTAGGCCTTCATCAGCAAGAGTCCGGGCAGCCACAGCTGTGTCGACAGGGACATCAGTCATGGAGTCAGACAGCAGACCTTTGTTAGGAGAATTCAGATTGATGTCTGTCAGAGACAAAATGAAGCCATAAAGTATCAAGTAAGTTACTAGGAGGTAAATAGGGTAGAGGTCCTCACCAGAATTAAAGTAAGAGTGAGAGGCAGACTCTGGAGACTAACATCTCTTCTCTGCAAGGCCTTCGGAGACAGTATGGGTGTCTCAAATGAGATACAAATCTAGTAGCAGCACTACCAATGCTGGCCCAGGGCACCCAAACCCTAACTCTAGTGCCCCCTACTGTGAAGCAGGAAACCTTCACTACAAACAAAGTAGTCCAGGCTCAGCGCCGGTAGCATAGTGGTTATAGCACCACCCACATACACCAAGGTTGGAGGGTTCGAACCCAGCCCAGTCCAGCTAATCAACGACAACTGCAACAAAAAATAGCTGGGCATTGTGGCGGGCGCCTTAGTCCCAGCTACCTGGGAGGCTGAGGCAAGAGAATCACTTAAGCCCAGGAGTTTGAGTTTGCTGTGAGCTGTGATGCCAAAGCACGCTACTGAGGGCAACACAGTGAAACTGTCTCAAAACAAACAAACAAACAAACAAACAAACGAAGTCCAATCTAACAGATCTTCCATTTTTTTTACAGCAAAGGAACTTACTATGGCTTAAAGAGAGTATTACTTTCCACTCAACTCATCTACCAGGGCACATACTAAAACTACATTAAAGAAACATGTACTAGCCATCCAGCTTCTGCAGGGAGTCAGCAAAACAAAACCCCCTTTAATCGGCTCAGCACCCGTGGCTCAAGTGGCTAAGGTGCCAGCCATATACACCTAAGGTGGCAGGTTTGAATCCAGCTGGGGCCCGCCAAACAACAATGATGGCTGCAACCAAAACAAATAGCCAGGCATTATGGCAGGCGCCATTGTGGCAGGTTCCAGCTACTTGGGAGGCAGAGGTAGGAGACTCGCTTGAGCCCAGGAGTTGGAGGTTGCTGTGAGCTGTGATGCCACAGCTCTCTACCTAGGGGGACAGCTTGAGGCTCTGTCTCAAAAAAAAAACAAAAAAACCCTTTCATCGAATCTGTGACTCTCATCCCACAACCAGGAGGCTACCAGCATGTGGAGAGGCCCACACACCTCAGCTACACCCAGATCAGATTCAAATTCCTCCTGTCATTACTTTCACATTAAATGCATGTTCCTGTCTGCACTAACAGTCTACAAGATGTCACATAAGGAAAAATGGCTGACTTCAGTTCTCTCCATTTCCAGACACATGACTGTTGTATAGGCCTCTCATACACAGTTTATAAAGAAACAGGTTTAGTTTGGTGTTTTTCAAAAAAGCAATAAGCACATTGATCTGACATGTTTAAAAGTAAATTAAAATGCATAAAGACTGGAGAGAAAAGTGTCTTCAGGGCCAGGCATGGTGGCTCAAGTCTGTAATCCCAGCACTCTAGGAAGCCTAGGCAGGGGAATTACCTGAGCTAGAGTAAGATGCCATCTCAAAAAATAGCCAGGGTTGTGGTGGGCACTTGTAGTCCCAGCTCTTGGGAGGCTGAGGCAAGAGAAACACTTGAGTGCAAGAGTTTGAGGTTGCTATGAGCTGTGACGCCATGGCACTCTACCCAGGGCAACATAGTGAGACTCGGTCTCAAAAAGAAAAAAAGTGTCTTCACAGTCTCTGGCTCAAAGGAGTAGGGCACCAGTCCCATGTGCTGGAGGTGGTGGGTTCAAACCCACCCCTAGCCAAAAACTGCAAAAAAAAAAAAAAAGTGTCTTCAATTATAGATGTTTGTCAACTATACAAATCCTAAAGAGTAGAAAAACAGACTGCACTTAAAGATCTCCTATTTATTTAAACAAAGATCTCCTTAAAAGTAACTGGCTGCGGGCAGTGCCTGTGGCTCAAAAGGGTAGGGCACTAGTCCCATATGCTGGAGGTGGCAGGTTCAAACCCAGCCCTGGCCAAAAAAAAACTGCAAAAAAAAAAGTAACTGGCTGCAACTTACTCCTTTCCCATGTCCCATACAGCTGGAGCTATATAATTTCTTGGTGTTCAGCACATGTTTACTAAACGAACTATGCCTACTTTTTTTTTTTGGAGACAGAGTCTCACTCAGTCTCCTTGGGGTTGATTGCCGTGGCATCACAGCTCACAGCAACCTCAAACTCTTGGGCTCAACTGATTCTCTTGCTTCAGCCTCCTAAGTAGCTAGGATTATAGGTGCCTACCACAATGCCCTGCTATTTTTAGAGACAGGGTCTTGCTCTGGCTCAGGCTGGTCTTGAACTTGTAAGCTCAGGCAATCCACCCACCTCCCATATGCCTACTTCTTTATCAAGTGATTCTAATTTTTATCTGAGACTGACCTATATGATTTCATCATTCATATCCACTGTGTTCAACCGAGTCAAGTTCAGTAAGGCCTACAATTTTTCTCTTCTACTGTTATTTATTTAACTTTATTTTGAGATAGAGTCTTACTTTGTCACCCCTGGTAGAGTGCCATGGTGGTACCATAGCTCATAGCAACCTCAAACCTTTGGGTTCCAGTGATCCTCTTGCCTCAGCCTCCTGAGTAGCTGGAACTACAGGCACCTGCCACAATGCCTGGCTAGTTTTAGAGACAGGGTCTGCTCTTCCCCAGGCTGGTCTTGAACTCCTAAGGTCTGGCAATCCACCTGCCTCAGCCTCCCAAAGTGCTAAGATTAGAGTTGTGAGCCACCACGCCCAATGCTTTTGGACAGTTTCTGCTGAAAAAGCTAAAATTGAATCCCATCAAAATCACCCTCAGATGGAAACTGGACATTTACCAAACATGTGCCAGCTGCCTTACAATCCCTCTGGGATATACCAACCTCAGCACACCCTTCCAAGCAGCAGTTACTCACATCCTGATCTACAGATGAGAGTGAGGCCAGTAAAGTCTTACCAAAGTTACTACAGAAAATAAGTGTGGGGCTCGTGCCTTAGACAAAACTAGCAAGCTAAAGTCCTTCACCCTGGGTGAGCCCCAATTCTCTAAAATTGTATACTCCTCTGCAAAATGGAGGTAATACAAAAAGCAATCTCAAAAAGTTATTTGGAAAATGGTAAAAGATCACTTGAGAAGCAGACTTATGGGCGGAACCTGTTGCTCAGTGAGTAGGGCACTGGCCCCATATAAGGAGGGTGGTGGGTTCAAATCGGGCCCTGGCCAAACTGCAACAAAAAAAATAGCCGGGTGTTGTGGCAGGCGCCTGTAGTCCCAGCTACTTGGGAGGCAAGAGAATCTGCTAAGCCCAAGAGCTGGAGGTTGCTGTGAACTATAACATCACAGCACTCTACTGAGGGCGACAAACTTAGACTCTGTCTCTTAAAAAAAAAAAACAACAAATAAACAAATAAAAGCAGACTTACCATGGTATCTAGCACATAGTAAGCGCTCAGTAAATGTTTCGTCACTCTTATGATCAGAATCTATTTCCTGTGATGCTTAGAGACACAAATTAAATAGTGAAAGCCTCCTGAACTCAACACACCTGAGGACATTCGAAGAGCAAATACTTTGTAAATGGCCAGTGAAAGCAGAAAAACCTCCAGAATCTATCGAAACCCAGGAATTCTAATTAATATGCTGATGCAAGACAAAAAGAAAAGGTTCCCGGACTTATCCAGCGTGGCTATGTCAATGTGGGGATTTAGCATCCTCTCTCTAGAGCCCCAGAATGGAAGACAGACGTGTATCATCTCAAGATTTTAATCTCCTCGACCCGCTCCATACGCCTTCTCGTGGTGTGGGGTGTCCGCTCTAGAAACAGCCTGGTACGCAGGATGTGCTCCAGACTCACTCTGCCCCCTCCCCACGAGGCAACTCCTAAGTAGGCAGGGCTTCGAGCAGGGTTACCGCCAAGGGGCGAAGCGCTATACGCTGTGACGGTTCCGCCTCCCCTTCTCTTCCTCGGAGACGCCCTCAACATCTCGGCCCAGAGCCAGGGCCACAAAGGAGTGTCCCCGGAGGCCCCAGAGCAGAGACGGCAGAGCATGGTGGGGAGTGAGTAGTATAAGAGGCCGTACTGGAGTGAGAAAACGCAAACTGGAAACGCGGGAGAGAGCCAGGCAGGCGGGCCTCAGAGCAGCCCCAGGGGAGACAGGCAGGGCAGCTAGAGAGACCAGAAAGCGGCCCGAGCGAGTGACGGAAGATGCACACCGCGACCCGAGCTTCGAGGCTGAGGGCCTGGGAGCTGAAAAGGGGTCGCGGGGCGGACAGGCAAGGCAGAGCCTGGCAAGGGGACCCGGCCAACCCCGGTAAGTACCTTGGCCAGCGGAATCCATGTTCAGGCAACAGCCGGGTTGTAGCGGGTGCCTGAGCCGCGTTGCCGAAGCTACAGGAGACAAACAGGCCGCGCCCGGAGTCCCTCGCCGCGAACACATTAACCAGCGGAACCTCCCTGGCCACGGAGGCATTACGTAATCAGCGATGCGACGGCCCCGCTTCCGCTTGGTCCGCCTGCGTCCCGCCCCCCACGAGCGGGGTCCAACTAGAGAGTTGTTTGGCCCAGTCCCGGTTTATCCGGTTCAACCTGATAGGTCGACACTGCAGGCGAAGCGAGAAGCGGAGGCTGGGTTCTGAGGGAATCCAACTCACCGCCCGTGTTTGCTCCACCAACGAGATGTGCAGGTAGAACGGTCAGAACAGCTAGAGCATTGGGGAGGTGGGAAGTGGCAGGGCCGCCCGACGGGGCGCTGTGGAAAACCAGGGCTGAGCCCCAGGGGACTCTCAGGGACGTATGCTGATGCCCCCAAGCGCCACGGCTCGTGCCTCTTGGAAGGTCACAGGCCCTAGGAGATCTCTTCAAGTTCAGACCCCCGGGTTTGGGGGCCAGTGCCCCCCTGTAAGTCATATCTTTTTAGTTATTTTTATGGAGACTTTATTTTATGGGGATTACGCAGAAAAAGATGAGACGCGGTTCGTCCACTTGCCCTGCAGGCGCCGCTGCCCTCCCGGCTGCTCGAGTCCTTGAATTCTGCTAATACAGTGCATCTCGTCCCGCGGAGTTCACAGGGGTGGGAGAGAGGGCGTGGACACTGCAGGAAGCCCCCGCGCGCAACCTGCCGCCCGGCCCTGTGCCGCCCCCTTGTCGCCTCACTTCCTTTGCACAGCAACCGCAGAACAAGTACTGGAGCCTTCCCTACTTTACAGATGAGGAAACTGAGGTTAAAGTAACTCGCCCAAGGTCCCTCAGCTGGATGCAGAACTACCAGGAAACTCTGAGAAACATGAGTTTATCGGACTTCAAAGGAGAAATGTGTAACCACCAGGCAACTGGCCCCACTGAAACAAGTCTCAATTTTCCTTTGGCTCCTACCTGTGCCTAGAAGAAAATCCTTACATGGTATTCAAACCCTTTTGGATCTGACCCCTCTGGATTGCACATCCCCCTTCCAGCCAGGCCTCTGCAGGTACTGCCCCCTTTTCTTCATCTGGCCCACCTCCCACACATTTTCCTGGTATTCTTGCAGTGGCCAAGAGCCTTCACCTTCATAGCCTATTCTTCTCTGGGTCTCTCAATAACATGTCTTCCCCGCTTGCCACCTTTCTTTCCAGAGATTCTTGCCCAACCCAACCTGACTAGACCAGGGGCTAGGGCCAATAGGGATAACCAACAGTCCCTGCTTCCTGTAGTTCAGGGAAGACCACAAAGAAGTGACATAGATGGTGGTGAACAGAGACCTTTTCTCTCATTCTGTGGTGCATTTCTGAGCCAGGAACAAGACCTAATCCAGCCCTGGCTCTAGGAGACACCCAGTAATGAGGGGTTAGTGCAGGTGTCTATAGCCCCATATACCACTGTACCTGTTACTCTTGAGTCTGTAGTCCCTCTGTGAATCCCCTTCTGTAGAAGCCAGAAGTGTGGGCGTGGGGAGGAAACTACAGATTAGCAGCATCGCACTGCTGGGAATGTCCAGCCTCTAAGACCTGCCTTATAGCCCAACAATGCCAATGTCTTCCTTCAATAGCACTCAGCTGGTATTGTCTTCCCGGAAGCCATCCTGTAACCCAGGCCAGGTGAAAGGCTCTTCCTGGTGTCCCCACAGCCCCTGCTCCCTTCATCCTCTTGTGACCGAAGCTCCAATCACACAGTATTGCCATAAACTGGGTCAGGTTAATCTTTGCATTCCCTTCAGGAGCTGGGTGCAAGTGTCCAAAAGTGTTTGTGGAAGGAAGATGAAGGAGGGAGACCAGGGAAGAACAAAGGGAAGGCCAGAACACCCCAGTGAAGGAGGGCATGAGGTCCCCCTGTGCCACCCACCCTCCTGCAGACACCAGGGGATCCCCTGGCAGGGCTAGCTTTACTGGGTGGGGTGTGGGAAGGTGTATGAGCGTGCACACCACCCCCAGAAGTGGCTACAGGCCCCAGGGCAACTGGAAGTCCTCAGGTTCTAGTGGGCTACAATGGGTCGCCTCTACATTCTTCAGGTGCTTCCGTGCCAGAAACAGTGCAAGCTGCCGGCGCCGCCTCGGGCTCAGGCCTTGGCCCACCAGCCAGGGGAAGGCGGGCCCATGTGGCCCCCAGGCCTCTTCATCCTGCTGTTCTTCCTCACAGCGCGCACGGTAGTTGCGTAGCAAAGCCAGACACCATTCGTCATCCACGCGGTAGCGCCCGTAGAAGGCAGCCTCCTGTGCCAGGCTGCTAGCGCGCAGCCAGCGAGTTACCACAGCCTGGCCCTCGCACGCCATCACAGCTGGATAGCGACTCTGCAGTAGACGGAGCAGCAGCTCATTGCCGCGGTTGCCCTCCACATCGCCTGATGGCAGTGGGGGTAGGCTGCTCGAGGTGCTGACCACGTCGTCCTGTGTGCGCCTGAGCAGCAGCACTGGTCCAGGGTAGCAGCACAGCTGCTCAGCAACGTTGAGGTTGAAGTGCTCACGCACGGTGCGCACTACCAGCCCTTTCCAACTGTGGGGCATGACCTTAAGTGCCAGTGGCATGAGGTCATCGAAGGTGGCATCGAGCACCAGCGCACCCAGCTCTGGGTAGGTCATGGTGGCCCAGGTGGCCGTGAAGCCGCCAATAGACCAGCCATAGACCACCACTTGCGCGGGGGCGAAGTGCAGGCGGTGCAGCGCGTACTTTACCACCACATCCATGGCATTGGCGTCATTCTGTGGAAAGGGTGCACCGGTGCTACCCCCAAAGCCTGGGTGGTTCCACCCTAGCACTGAGTAGCCAGCCTCCAGCGGGGCAGATAGACAGCCCATCTCGTAGAAGCCAGCATTGCCTTCGCAGCAGATGACGAGGAGCAGTCCTCGCCCGTGGCTGCCTGGGTGTTGGCGGCGATCCATAAACATGGTGTCAATCTCATTGCCATCACAGGCGACCAGCTTGGCTCGCCGGCCACGGTAGCGCTCTACGAGGCGCTCTTGGCCCTGCTGCAGCAGCGGCAGCAGCGCACGTGTCATTAGAAACATGGAGCCAGGGTACACAAGCCAGCGGCCCAGCGAGTGGGCCAGCGCATAGCTGGCAAGCTGGCCTGGCAGCTGGCGGATTTGCTGCAAGAGACATTGCGCCTGGCTGCGCGCCCCACGCAGTGGCCGCCCAGGCGCATCTTCGCCTAGCGCCGCATCTCGCAGGAGCCAGACACCTGCGACGGCCGCAGCGCACGTTAGAGCTCGATGGCTACTGCCACCGCTGGCAGCACGCACGTCATCCCAGCGGAAGTCCACTGGCCAGTCCCGGAAGTTGTAGCTGTAGTTAGCGGTCAGGTAGACCTTGAACACGTGCACTAGCGCCTTCACGAAGCAGATGACACACATGGGCGCTGAGGCTATGGGCTCTTTCACTCAGTTGCCGGGCGGGATTCGCTGCCCGGGGTGGGCTGCAGGGGCGACTCCGCACAGGGCTGCCTTGGGGCATGCCCGCTCTAGGCTCGGCCCTGAAGGCCTTTGTGACCAGAAAGCCTGAAGGGAGGCTGCGTCCGCCCAGCAGGGGCCAGCTTTGTGAGTCACTGTTGCTGGGGCAGAGGCGACGCGAGGGTGCCGGATGCACAAAGGGTTCCCCAGGGTAGTGGACCTCAAGTTCTGTCCACCTGCCCCGCCCCGCCCCGCCCCGCCCCATGCCTTAGGACCCCACAGTGGCCACACCTTGGGCTGCCCCACCAGCCTCCCATACACCTTAGCAGTTCCCATCTCCTTCCTTAAACTGAAGAACAACCAAGCAGGCAGAAATGGACACCTTGACCTCTTCCTGGCGGCAGCTGGGTCACACTAGGCAAAGCGCTTGCCAGGGTACCGGCAAAGGCTGAGGCAGACCGGCTGCTGCTGGGTGGAGAAGGCGGGGTTTGCACAGGCCTGCTAGCCCTGCACACCTTTCTTCTCAAGAGAGGGGATGAGTGCAGGCTGGAACTCCTTCTCTTTTAGGGGTCCTCTTTTCACGGGCAGCAGCAATGACCTCCAGGTGGGTTCTGCCTGGCATGTGGTTCCTCTTTTTGAGTCCCCCCACCCACCCAGCAAGGAGTATCTTCCTCTTTTCTGGAGGGCTCTGGTGGGTTCCCCATTTTCTCCTGCACCTGAAGGGGAAGGAGGTGGGTTTTAGGCCACCAAGGGGAGCCCCAGGGGAGGGTGGAGGCTCAGGCTTCCCCACTCAACAGTTCCTCGGCCATGAAACAAAAATGTGAAAACCAGGGAATTTGGCAAACCTAGCTACACCGTCTGAGCCCAGGAGCCAGGCCTGCCTGAGAGACTTCAGGTTATTTGGGAAAGGGGAGTTCCAGGCCCCAACAGCTCCTCTCTTCTCTCCTGCACTATGTCTGAATTAGGGGTACTGCCTGGCCCAAACAGTGGCCAGCAGCTCTTCCAGTCATCTGAGAACTGCTGCTGTCTTTAAAGGCCTGGGACAATGATGGGTCAAATGACACAGTGATTGATTGATATACTAGCTATTCCCCTATCCCTAGTTTCCAGATGAAATACAGAATACCCAGTTAAATTTGAATTCTAGATAAACAACAATTTTTTTCCCCTAAAATATAGTGTCTTGATTGGCGCCTGTGGCTCAAAGGAGTAGGGCGCCAGCCCCATATGCTGGAGGTGATGGGTTCAAACCCAGCCCTGGCCAAAAAGTGCAAAAAAAATAAGAAGTAGGGCCTTGCTGTTGCTCAAGCTGATCTCAAATGATCCTACGAAGTAGCTGGGACTACAGATGCATACCACAATAAGTATGTTCCAAATATTGAATGGAATATAGTTATATTTAAAAATTATTCTGTAATCCCAGTACTTGGGAGGCCAAGGCAGGTAGACTGCCTGAGCTTACAGGTTGGAGACCAGCCTAAGCCAGAGTGAAACCCCATCTCTAAAACATAGCTGAGCATTGTGGCAGGCGCCTATAGTCTCAGGTACTTGGGAGACTGAGGCAAGAGGATCATTTCAAACCAAGAGTTTGAGGTTGCTGTGAGCTGTGATGTGTTGGTACTCTACCCAGGGTGATAGGTGATAGTGAGAGACTCTGTCAATAAAACAATAAAATAAAAAATATATAAAAAATAAAATATTTGTTTATCTGAAATTTGAATTTAATTGGATACCCTGGGTTTTTTATTTTATTTTTTTTTTTTTGTAGAGACAAAGTCTCACTTTATCACCCTCAGTAGAGTGCCATGGCATCATACAGATCACATCAACCTCCAACTCCTGGGCCTAGGCGATTCTCTTGCCTCAGCCTCCCTCAGCGGACTACAGGCGCCCGCCACAATGCCCGCTATGTTTTTTTTGTTGCAGTTTTGGCCAAGGCCAGGTTTGAACCCGCCACCCTTGGTATATGGGGCTGGCACCTTCCCACTAAACCACAGGCACTGCCCTGGATATCCTGTTTTTAAGTGTTTAAGTTTTTAACACACACACACACACACACACACAAGCTAGCAGAGATCTAGATCTTTCTGATTATCCAGCTTTATCCCAGGCTGGGCTGCTCTGCTTATTGGTTAGGTCCTAAGGACCAAGAGGGTGTCTTAGGGCACATAGGTGTACCTGATCAAGTCCCCACCCTCCTGTTTCCTCCATCTCTATGGGGTCCAGCAGCAAGGGCAGTGCCCAGGAGTGAGCCCACAGGTGCCACACCCCTGGCCAGGTATGGGCAGAGCTTTCCATGGAAATGGTAGCTTCTCCTCCTTCTGAAATGTCCACCCCACTTCACAGACTCAGATGCTATATACCCTAGATGAGGGGGTGGGGGCACAGGCTCTAGGCTCATTTTGTGTGAGACCGTAAGAGTGACCCCCAACAACAGATCGGTACTTGATTGGGGGTTCCTGCTTCCTCGGCCCAGGTCCTGGCAGTGCATGGGAGGTACCTTAAAGAGTCCCATCCCTGGTTTGGACCCTGCAGGACACAGCAGTGGGTGTCCTGGAGGACTGTCCATACAGTGTTAGACATGCCACGTTTTGTTTTGATTCCTCAGAAAAGATCCTATTTGGAGGAGCCCAGCCTGATCAGCTCTGAAACTTTTTTGGAAATGCAGGCTTTTCTTCAGCCAGGCCTACCTGCCCTTAGCATCAGACAAACAAAAAACCCAGAGCTGGAAGCTCAGAAAATGACGGGGAGAGCCAGAGATCAAATTTGGACTCTTGAGTGGCAGAGGTGAACCGGCTAGGTCACTGGCCCCAGTGGTTCCATACCTTATCCTGTTTCTTCTCTTCCCCTCTCTCCCCACCTCACTAATCCATGGGAGCCTGAGTGCCCCAGGACCACAGGAAAGCATGTGACAGGAAGGGAGCTGCTCCTCCAAGAGAGCCCCCAGGCTAGGCCAGCTGCAGCAGCAGTGACCTCTTATGCCCCTACCCCATCTGTTCATGGAAGTATCCACAACAGTGCAGGGGTGGGTCTCTGTCCCTGCTTGTCCATTTGTGGGATCAACCCCCCTAAGCCCTCCAGTGCCCTCCAGGCAGACATCTGAGCATGCACTCCACCCTCACAGGGCTTTCACCCTCCTCCACAGAGGAGCTAGCCTCCCATAGGCCCTTGATTTATGCTTTGGGAGCCTGCAGAGACAACTTTAGAGAAGAAAGAAAAGGAGAGAGGGAAAACAAGTCCCAGAGGCTGCAGGGGCAGGAGCCAGGATCAGAACCCTGGGCAGAGGGCATCCAGCTGAGCATAAAACCAGCCCCAGCAATTTTAGCTCAGGGAGTATTGCCCAGGCCTTGACAAAGCTAAAGCCATCTTGGCGGGAGAGGGAGCTGAGTCTGCACACATGCCTCTGCTCAGGAAATGGGGTGCAGGGGAGGTGGGGGTGGCCTGGAGCCCAAGGACAGGAGGAGATGCTTCCTGGCGGATGCAAGGTCAGAAGAAGGGGCGGAAATGGCTGAGACAGCTGCTGAACATCTGGAGTCCAGAGAATTAATTACCCAGCACCCGCAATGACAGGAGGTCTGGGGGGAGCAGCTCAGGAGGAAGGCTTCTCTTTCCTGGCCCCCTGCTGGGTCTGTCCTTTGTCTCTGTAGTTCAGGATAAAGGACGCTTCTAAGCAGTCCTTCCCCAGTGTGTCCCCCTAACACCCATCCCAGGAGCAAAGAAGTCATAATTATTCCTTCTAAATCTTTAACCACACTGAGAGCCTGTGACCACACAGGGCACACCCTTTGGGTGACCAGCTGTGTGTGGAGAGGAGGAGCTGGAGGGTCTGAGGAGAAGTCACTGTCTTTGCCCAGCACTATTTAAGCCTCTGTGCCCCATACCTGTTTCCTCTCCTGTGGGAATGGGCCAGGGTCACTCCGGGACTCCTGACACACACACACACCCCCATACACTACTGGGTGGCAAGGCAGGGCACAGCCACATTCTCCCCATGTCAGGGTAAAGCCTGGTTAAATGTCAAGAGCCCTGCAGCTCTGATGTGCTGAATTCTGTGGTACAGGAAACAGTTTTCACTTTCTTTTCTTTTCTTTCTTTTTTTTTTTTTTTGAGACAGAGTCTCACTCATCACCCTGGGTAGAGTGCCCTGGCATCACAGCTGACAGCAACCTCAAACTACTGTGTCAAGTGATCCTCCTGCCTCAGCCTCCCAGATAGCTGAGACTATAGGCACTCACTACAATGTCCGGCTAGTTTTTCTATTTTAAGTAGAGACAGGAATCTCACTCTTCCTCAGGTTGGTCTCCAACTCCTGAGCTCAAGGGATCCTCCTGCCTTGGCCTCCTGGAGTGCTGGAATTAGAGGTATAAGCCACAGTGGTTGGCCAGTTTTCACCATTTCTGAAGAATTTGGAGGGCCATCATATGTTCTGGGCTTGTCTCACCTGGCTTAGAAGACCTACAGAGGTCTTACCCTTGCAATACCAGGTTTTGATAAAAGATGAGTATATAAGTATTATTGTTGTTAATAAAAATGTATCATTTTCACTGCAACTAGAGAGACAAGTATGTAAAAAATGTTAACCAACCTTTCCATGCCCCTTCCTGCATATCCAGAGTCATTAACCCAGACTGTGTCCTTTCACACCCTTCTATCTGCCTACCAAATACACACAATCTTATCTAGGGGGTCATTTTGTCATCTGCTTTTACAGCAATAGATGGCAGGTACACAGGACTGTGCAGCTTGCTTTTCTCCACAATGTCTGTGTCGTGAGCATCACTCTTGCCCTCGGCACAGCAGATGTCTGCACGTTCCCTGGCGCTTGTGCTAATGCTGAGTAGTATATCCTTCCTCTGGTGGACACACAGGTTCTAGGCTTTCTCCATCTGCAGATGTGACTGCAGTACACAGACTTGTCAAGGCCCCTGGCTTCCAGGTACTTTTCTGTACCCTAGAATTCTTCAGTTCCATTGCTCAGTCAGAGTGTGTTCCTAACATCAAGAGATTTTACCAAATTGCATTTCCAAAAAGTTTTGCCAGCCAGTGAGTCCACTGGGGGAGCTTGTCTTTGCAGGCTCTACAGCAACACTGGGCAGCTCTGTGTCTTTAGTTTTGAGCATCTGTGTTGTGTATAAATGTAAGGAATACCCTGATCCTGGCTGTGGACCAGGCCAGCACCAGAAGATCTAGTACAACTTTTTGCTTACTGCCCCTTGGAGACCCCTCACCTGTGGGACACTGGCACCAACCACTTGCCTGATGACCAGATAGAAAGCATAGCCTGGCTCTCAGAGAGGACAGGACAATAAGCTGGGGGGGAGCGGAAATGTTGGGGGAAGATGGGGCCAATTGAGATTATGGGGACCCTTGGCTCTTGGGGCTTCCTGGATTGCTGTGTTTCACCTGGCCACTATGGACTCAGAAAACCAGCAATAGGGATAGACAAAGACAGCTGGGAGGGTCCCAGGTGAATTTCCTGATAAGAACCTCATGTGGAAATTCTGACTCCATGACCAGTGAGCACCAAGACCCCTAAGGACAGAGAGGTTGCCTCCTCTTCCTGGTTCCTCTATGTTGTGGAACTGGAAAATTCCCCAGGGTGATGGGACCCTGTGTCATGTCATGAAAGGGGCAGTGCACGTGCCAGCCCTTATGAAATGGAGGAGGGGGGCAGGGCCTGTGGCTCAGTGACTAGGGCACCGGCCCCATATACTAAGAGTGGTGGGTTCAAACCTGACCCCAGCCAAACTGCAACAAAAAAATAGCCAAGTGTGGCTCAGCGCCTATAGCTCAACCGGCTAAGGCGCCAGCCACGTACACCTAAGGTGGCGGGTTCGAATCCCCAGCCCGGACCCGCCAAACAACAATGATGGCTGCAACCAAAAAATAGCCGGGCGTTGTGGCGGGCGCCTGTGGTCCCAGCTACTTGGGAGGCGGAGGCAGGAGACTCGCTTGAGCCCAGGAGTTGGAGGTTGCTGTGAGCTGTAATGCCATGGCACTCTGCCCAGGGGGACAGCTTGAGGCTCTGTCTCAAAAAAAAAAAAAAAAAAAAATAGCCAAGTGTTATGACAGGCACCTGTAGTGCTAGCTAGTCGGGAGGTTGAGGCAATAGAATCGCCTAAGCCCAAGAGCTGGAGGTTGCTGTGAGCTGCAATGCCATGACACTCTACCAAGGGCAACAAAGTGAGACTCTGTCTCTTAAAAAAAAAAAGAAAAGAAATGGAGGAGGGGGGCAGTCCCCGTAGCTCAGTGGGTAGGGCACCAGCCACATATACCAGGGCCGGCAGGTTCCAGCCTGGCCTGGGCCTGCCAAACAACAATGACAACTGCGGCTCGGCGCCTGTGGCTCAAGTGTCTAGGGCCTCAGCCACATACACCTAAGGAGGCAGGTTCGAATCCAGCCCGGACCCGCCAAACAACAATAATGACTGCACCCAAAAAATAGCCAGGCGTTGTGGTGGGCACCTGTGGTCCCAGCTACTTGGGAGGCTGAGGCAGGAGACTCGCTTGAGCCCAGGAGTTGGAGGTTGCTGTGGGCAATGAAGCCATGGCACTCTACCTAGGGTGATAGCTTGACGCTCTGTCTCAAAAAAAAAAAACAAAAACAATGACAACTGCAACAACAACAACAAAAATAGCTGGGTATTGTTGCAGGTGCCTGTAGTTCCAGCTACTTGGGAAGCTGAGGCAAGAGAATCATTTAAGCCCAAGAGTCTAAGGTTGCTGTAGCTGTGACACCATAGCACTCTACCCAGGGTGACAGCTTAAGACTCTCAAAAAAAACAAAACAAAACAGAGAAGGCATGAGTGTGTGAGTGGAGTATCTGCCCCAGCATACCCACCCCTCCCAACACACCTGTGGCAGGGGCTTCTGGGGAGGGAAGGTTACTGCTCATCCTCTCCAAGGGTCCAGACCCTGACAGTCACTCTGACTTCCAGCCCGAACTGGAGCCAAACCCTCTCTGAGCCTGGAGACGGGAGACAGCCTGAGGTGCCCAGCAGAGAGGCTAAGTCATGGTCCTGGATGGGGATTCCACAGAGCCAGAGATGCCCCAGAGGCCCCACAGCCTAAATCCAGGACCCTTCCAGACCTGCCTTCCTGGGGTGCAGCTCCCATTCTCAAGGTGGGTGGGCTGAAAGCTGCTTCTGCTACAAGGGATGGGGCTGGGCTCCTTGGGCGGGGGGGGGGGGAGAGACCCCTGGCCCGGCAGCCATGCAAAAATCCCTGGAGATCTCAGTGCCCCAGAGTGGAAGAGCAGTAGAGTGGGAGGAAGAGCCAGCCACATTGAGCCACCCACAGTGTTGGGTGGGACCCTGCAAGGTCACAATTCTCACAATCAGACTTCGGAGGGATAGAGCCACCAGGAATCCAGGTTTCTGGCCTGTACCACACAGTCACAACTGCCCAACCCTGCACACAGCTTGGGGGGGGAGACAGTCCCATGCGCTGAGCTGCCCTGCTCCTGCCCAGCTCTTCTCTGAGTGGATCTGGGTTACAGCCCTGGTGGCTCCTTCTAAATCACTTGTGCAGATTAAAAATGGCAACTGTCCCAGAGCTGACCCCAAGGGACCCTGAAAACTAACCCCCCACCCAGCACTCTCTGTTCTCAGCGTTGGCTGAACTCTGGGGTGGCTGCTCCTATGATCTGGCTCTCAGCATCCCATCCAGCCTGGTCCCTGGGGAGCTGGCTGGAGGTCAAGCCCACCACAGCCTAGCAGGGTGGGGGCAGGGGCACCCAGGGCTGGACCAGACATGCAGGCCCTACTTCAAGTTCCTCTTCTCCCGACACCCTCTCCCAACAGGCTTCCAGCTCAGGGGGAGCTTTCCTGAAGGGGTCCTGGAGAGGTGACCCTAACTCGGTTCCTACAGCTTCTTCAACATGTAGTAACTGCAGGACAAGGCCACCCAGGCCCACACACACAACCCCAGGGTGGTCCCTGCTTCCCAACAGAAAGGCAAGAGGGATGGGGAGGATGAAAGGGCAGGAGGGCCCTGCCAGGAACCCTGGTCACCCCTTCACGTCTCCCACCCTAGCCCTGGGGATCGCACTAACCACAGAACTGCCCGCCTCTGCTGCTTTGAAGCTGCTCTGGGGCAGGAGGACTAGCAGCCAGGGGTAGGTCAGGGTGCATGTGCCTGTCCAACCCCTCCAGCTGCATAGGAGCCCAGAGTGACCACAGAGACATCAGCAGCCTTTGAAGTGCTGGGTGTGGCTGTAGGAAGTGGGCGGCAGCCCACCCAGGCCCTGGCCAGCCTCCCTAGGGTGGGCGCCCCTGTCCACCAGGCTGACAACCCAGGCCCACAGGGCCCCTGCACTCCCCAGGTACTCCTGGGCTGGGGAAATGGGGAAGGGAGGGGCTGTAGGAGTGGATAGCACCCTCTTCCAACCCCCAGGACTAACCTAGCTGCAGTTTCACCAGGGCTTTGTGGAGGCAAAAAGGCAAGCGGCAATGGAGCCAGTAACTGGTCCCTTTCCCTCAGCTAAAAATAACAGGCCTCAGGCTCTGCGGAAAGCCCCTGGGGCGGGGGAGGAAGGAGCAGGGCTGGGAGCTGGGGCCGCAGGAGGGAGGCCACCAGGAAATGCCCCGTGCCCTGGCTGCCCCAGCAGAGGCTCCTGGTCAGCAGCTCAGCCTCTTGGAAAGTCCCAGGCGGTGCCTGTGTGGGGCAGGGGGCAGGAGGGTGTCTGGAGTCTCTGAGGTCTGTTAGGTCAGGCCTCTTATTCCAAGTGGGGTCCCTTCCCATCAGCTGATGTCTTTCTGGGCCCGAGGTAGTCTCCTGCTAAGCTGATGGAAGGGCAAGGTACAGGCAGCCCTTTCTCCCTTGGGCCTTCTCTGTATCCTGAGCACCTTAACAAGGACAGTTGCTGAAGCCTGCAATGCAGGTGGCTGAGTTTTGGCAGGTTCCATGCTTGCCCTGAGGGGTCTTTCCCTACCCAGTAAGGAGGATTCTGTAGGCAGAAAACAACCAGAGGATGCTGGTCTAGAGGAGGAGGAGGAGGAATCAGGAGCAGACTAGAAAGAGGGTAGGAATTAAGCTGTAGAGTGGGGGTGTGAACCTGGGAGAGGCCCTGGAGGCAAAGGGAACTTGGCCTTTTAGGGGAATAAGATCCAGGCAGTGTGGCTGGAACCCTGGGGAAAGGGGGAGGCTAGCTGTGGGAAGGTGAGGTGGGGCCCTCACACTAGGGCATGGAGCTGTGGAGGAAGCCGCTTCCCCTAACAAGCCACTGAAAGATTCTCCCCAGAACATTCTAGGCTCCTGTTTGCATTTCAGAGAGGTGTTGCTTCTGTGTGGCAGCTGGAAAGGAGGTCAACATCCAGAACAATACCCTGGGTGTCTGGGCAGGTAGGGAGCAGTGCAGGGCTGACTGACAGAGGGCCCAGGGCATGTGCGGCAGAATCTTGAGGTACATATTTTTGGTGGCCCCAGTCCTCCTGGGCTGATTTTCTCAACACTGAGCAGTGGCTCAGGTGTTGGCAGGGTTGGGGT
The DNA here is from genome assembly GCF_000181295.1 of Otolemur garnettii. NCBI lineage: Eukaryota > Metazoa > Chordata > Mammalia > Primates > Galagidae > Otolemur > Otolemur garnettii. Next base: position 22,510,298 of record NW_003852418.1, on the reverse strand, counting down.
TCTCAGAAGGACCCCATGGAAGGAGGCAGGAGGGAGCTGTAAAGACTTTTGGTATTTGGGAGAGAGTAACTGTATCACTGGGCCACAGGATCTCAACTGGATACAAAGGAGGCCAAAGCAGGAAGGCTGCCTGTTTGGGACAAGGGATGGTTGTTCCTGTAGTGAAAGGTTTGGTGTGATGGACAGGCTGGGGCTAGGCAGTTGTGGCCACAGGAGAGACTGGAAATCTTCTCCATCCAGGGCAAGGCTGTCACTTCACAACAGCCACAGCCAGCTGCCCCCAACCTCTCAGCCACTTCCCCTTCAGCATCACCAAAACCCACAGTCCAGGCATTTTTTTCATCCATTTAGCAGGGAAATGTCTGCACAATGTTCTCTCAGTGAGGAATTATGCTGGTTCAGTCATGGCAGTGAGCAGCACAGATGTGATCCCACCTTCAGGGACACTGTTGACAAGGCAGGCAAAACAGACTTAAGATTTAGAAGACCCACCAGGCATGAAAGCTCACACCTGTAATCCCAGCACTCTGGGAGGTGAGGCAGGAGGATCCCTTGAGCTCAGGAGTTCAAGACTAGCCTAACCAAGAGTGAGACCCTGTCTCTACTAAAAATAGAAAAACTAGCCAAGTGTAATGGTGGGTGTCTATAGTCCCAGCTACTTGGGAGGCTGAGGTAGAAGGATCCCTTGAGCCCAAGAGTTTGAGACTACTGTGAGCTATGAAGATGCCATGGCACTCTAGCCTAGGTGATGGTGCAACTCTGTCTCAAAAAAAAAAAGAAGAAGAAGAAGAAGATTTAGAAGATGGGCTTGGCACCTGTAGCTCAGCGGCTGGAGCGCCAGCCACATACACCAGAGCTGGTGGGTTTGAACCCAGCCTGGGCCTGCCAAACAACAATTGACAACTATAATTAAAAAAAAAAAAAATAGAAGACAAGATGGAGAACAACTCAGCACTTCCACTTCTTGGTATTTATCCAAAAGAGAGGAAACCAGTTCACACAAAGATTTGCCCTCAAATATTCACAGCATCATTATTGATAATTTCCCCAAACTGGAAAAACGCAAATGTCCGTCAATTGGCAAATGAGTAAACAAGCTATGGCATATGATAGAAAGAAACAGTGAACTCCTGATATGCACAGGATGAAATCTCAAAAGCAGGTCGCTGAGTGAAGGAGACTGATATACTGTGTGGTTTCCCAGGGCAGACAAAGCTGCGGTGATGGAGAGCAAACCAGTGAGAGCTGCCGCACCCCATGGTCTCTTTGGGGTGGCAGGACTGTGCTCATCACAGCAGTGGGGGTGGTTATGTGGCTGCACATTTGTCAAAGCTCATCAAATGTACCCTCAACATTAGGGAGCACCACTGTATACAAATTATATTGCAGTGAAGCTTAATTTTTTTTTTTTTTGAGACAGAGTCTCCCCATGTCACCCTCTCATGAGCCACTGTGCCCAACCCAAAACTTAATTTTTTTTTTGAGACAGAGCCTCAGGCTATTGCCCTAGATAGAGTGCTGTGGCATCACAGTTCACAGCAACCTCCAACTCTTGGGCTTAAGTGATTTTCTTGCCTCAGCCCCCCCCCCAAATTGCCTGCTGGCTATTTTGTTGTTCTTGTTGTAGTTGTCATTGTTGTTTGGCAGGCCCGAGGCTGGGTTCAAACCCATCAGTCCCAGTGTATGTGGCCGGTGCCCTAGCTGGTGAGCTACAGGTGCCAAGCCTTAATTGTTTTTTTGGTTTTTTTGTTTTTTGAGACATGGTCTCAGGCTGGAGGGCCACAACCTGTGCCTAGCTCACAGCAACTTCACGCCTCTAGGCTCAATGATCCTCTTGCCTCAGCCTCCCAAGTACTGGGACTACAGGCACCTGCCATAATGCCCGGCTGGTTTTTCTAATTTTAGTAGAGATGGAGTCTCATTGTTGGTCAGGCTGGTCTCAAACTCCTGAGATCAAGGGATTATCGAGTGCTGGGATTATAAGCATGAGCCACAGTACTCAACTCAAAGCTTAATTTTTTTTTTTTTTTTTTGAGACAGAGTCTCTGTCACCCTGGGTGGAGTGCCACGGCCTCACAGCAACCTCCAACTCCTGGGCTTAAGCAATTCTCTTGCCTCAGCCTCCCAAGTAGCTGGCGCTGTAGGCGCCTGCCATAACACCTGGCAATTTTTTGGTTGTAGTTGTCATTGTTGTTTGCCAGGCCCAGGCTGGATTGGAACCCACCAGCTCCAGTGTATGTGGCTGGCACCTTAGCCACTTGAGCTACAGGCACACCCATAGCTTAGTTTTTTTTTTCTTTTCAGTTTTTTGGCTGGGGCTGGGTTTGACTCCACCACCTCCGGTATATGGGGTCGGTGCCCTACTCCTTTGAGCCACAGGTGCCACCTCAAAGCTTAATTTTTAAATAGAAAGGCTCTGTGCCTGTGGCTCAAGTGGCTAAGGCGCCAGCCACATACACCTAAGGTGGTAGGTTCAAATCCAGCCTGGGCCTGCCAAACAACAATGATGGCTGCAACCAAAAAATAGCCGGGCATTGTGGCGGGTGGCTGTGGTCCTAGGCAGAGGCAGGAGACTGGCTTGAACCCAGGAGTTGGAGGTTTCTATGAGCTGTGATGCCACAGCACTCTACCCAGGGGGACAGATTGAGGCTCTTTCTCAAAAAAAAAAAGATTAAATAGAAAGAATGTGAGTGGAACCATAGAAAACATAAAGGGGGTGGTGGAAGAAGGAGGTAGCTGTGTTCTGACCAAGGTATGGCCCACAAGGGGCCTCAGTTGGGGCCAGTGAGGAACAGAAGGCCTGGTCTGAGGTGGGGTTGTGCTCTTAGAGAAATAGAAGCCGGGGCAGTGCCTGTGGCTCAAAGGATAGGGTGCTGGCCCCATATGCTGAAGGTGGCAGGTTCAAACCCAGCCCCGGCCAAAAACTGCAAAACAAACAAAGAAAAACAACATACACATTTAAAAAAAGAGAGAGAGAGAGAGAAATAGAAGCCAAACCCACCTCTCAATCTGTATTGAGGGGATTCTTTTTTCTTTCTTTTTCTTTTTTTTTAAAAAGAGTCTCGCTTTAGTACCCCAGGTAGAATTCTGTAGCATCATAGCTCACAGCAACCTCAGACTCCTGGGCTCAAGAAATTCTCTTCCCTTAGCCTCTGGAGTAGCTGGGATTATAGGCACCCACCACAACAACCAGCTATTTTTAGAGACCAGGGTCTCTAGCTTAGGCTGGTTTCAAACTTGTAAGCTCAGGTGAACCACCCACCTCGGCTTCCCAGAGTGCTAGGATTCAGGTGTGAGCCACTGTGCCTAGCTGAGGGAATTCATTTTTAAAAGTTGCTTTGAGGGCGGCGCCTATGGCTCAGTGAGTATGGCACTGGCCCCATATACCGAGGGTGGCGAGTTGGCTCCAGCCAAACTGCAACAAAAAAATAGCTGGGCGTTGTGACAAGTGCCTATAGTCCCAGCTACTTGGGAGGCTGAGGCAAGAGAATCGCCTAAGCCCAGGAGTTAGAGGTTGCTGTGAGCTGTGATGTAACAGCACTCTACTAACGGTGACAAGGTGAGACTCTGTCTCTATGGAAAAAAAAAGGTTGCTTTGAGATGAGAGCATCATTTCCTTTTCTTTTTTTAGACAGAGCCTCAAGCTATCCCCCTGGGTAGAGTGCCATGGCATCACAGCTCACAGCAACCTCCAACTCCTGGGCTCAAGCGAGTCTCCTGCCTCAGCCTCCCAAGCAGCTGGGACCACAGGCGCCCGCCACAATGCCTGGCCATTTTTTGGTTGCAGCCATCATTGTTGTTTGGCGGGCCCGGGCTGGGGATTCGAACCCGCCACCTTAGGTGTATGTGGCTGGCGCCTTAGCCGCTTGAGCCACAGGCGCCGAGCAGAGAGCATCATTTCCTACTTGCAGCGTTTGGGATAGACTTGCAGAAGTGTCCATGAATACTTGTTGTAGGCCAAAGGCTATAGTATAGGAGAAAGACTAGGACCCTCTAGGCCTACCAAACTGAGAGGGTTCTCAGAGGTCCTGGAAGGGGGTGTGGTGACTGCAGGAGGTCCATCTCTGTCTGGTGCCTCAGGCACCTCCTGGCACCCTCCTCACCCAGGCCAGTGAGCAGAGGTCAAGGCCTGGACAGGGTGCAGGAGCAGAATTTCCCATGGCTTTCCATCCACTGGACTGTTCCTGGGCTTCCTGTCCTGAGCAATGGAGGGCCAAGGCCAGACTGAGGCCTCTCCTACAGGGCAGGCAATACTGCCAAGATTGGCAAACCCAGGCCTTCTGGTCTCTCCCACATGCTAAGGGATGCCCTGAGGATGAGCCCAGAGGTACTGCCACCTGGGTGGGGACAGTCAGAGCCTGGGCTATTTAATCGGTTGTCCTCCTCTGGCCTCTGTTCATGGTGACTTAGACTGGACTGGCCATGGGTCTCTACTAACTGATCTTGAAAACGGTGTACCCCAGGCCCCAGTGACCTTTTCCCCTGTGGCCTTGCTTGAGGCTGAGAACCTCCGGCCTCGCATCCTGTGTCCCACCAAGAGGATGTCCTGTCCCCTCTGGCTCCCACCCTCCTCATTCCTCCCAGGAGCTGCCTGGTCTCCAGCAGTGGAGGGGGGGTTGGGGGTGGAAGGGAACTGCAAGTTAGCAGCTGCCCCTCACCTCTGTATCCTGAGCCCCACTCTTCTAGCTCCCAGCCCCCTCCCCCTGATCTGGATATAGTGGACCCTAGCCAGGCACCTGAGGTTTTTCCAGGACAGACTCCAATTCCCCCAGCAGGGGTCAAGGGGCAGGGGCTCCAGAGAACAAAGACTGTGGGAGGAGAGGGGAAGTGGGGAGCAGGGAAGAGGAAGGGGCCAGGCTAAGCACATTCTGACCACCAGCTCTCAGCCAGCTGTTCCCTCCAGCCACCCGAGGGTGGGGAGTGTGTGTGGAGGGGTAAGAGATGGCTCAGGAGAGAATCCTGACTTCTCAGTGGGCTGCAGGCAATTGGGCTGGGCTGGGGAGTGGGGCCAGAGCATGCTGAACATGTCCCTCCCAGCCCCTTCTCTACCTCATCTCCAGGTATGGCACAAGGGTCCTCATCTCCCACAGCTGGTGGCCTCTGGGCCACTGCCCTTATGTGTGTGTCTCTGCATGGCTATGGGGTGCTTCGTCTCCAGGTGTGTGTCAATGCAGCTGTGCCTGTCCCTGCATCCCTGGGGGTCCAGGGTGTCCCTGAGAGGTGTGGTTAGGGCAGGGTGGATGTGTCTGTCTCAGAGTATCTGTGTGGCCTCTGTGAATAACTGTGTTAGCAGGCCTGGGCTACTCCTTCTCTAAAGTGAAGACTGACCAATGACCTCTAGAAAGGCCAGGCCCTGGGAAGGTGGGGGCAGATAGCAGGTGCAGGGTCCTTTCTCTTCCCCTCCCCCAGGACTTGTTCACCTTTAGCTTAGGCTGCAGAATCAAGTTAAAAATAGCCTGAAGCCTCTGGAAAGGGAGGGGGTTGGGGGGGGGCTCTTCAGCTGGGGCTGGGTAGGTTCAGGTGAGCCTCAAGTCCCATGACAGGGCCCCACAGAGGTTATCCTGGCTCCAGCAGGGTAAGCCCCACATCTGTACCCTATCTGTGCAGCTGTGGGGACTCCACTCCAGTGGCTTCTCTACGTTCTGCCAAGAAAGATATCCGTCTGGCCGCCCTCCGGCTATCCTTTCCTTTCCTCCTGTCCCCTCCTCTGAGCTCACCCCAAGGAGGGTGGAGGGTTGGGGTTGTGACCTGGCCTTCTCTCCCCTGGCTCCCAGCCCAGGGCCGCCCTGCTCCTGTGACTTCCCTGGAGGGAGAAAAGTCCTGGGGGCTGGGCCTGGACAGGATGTGGGGATGGGGAAGCGGGAGGCCTCTGGGAACATTCCTCCCTCAGGAAGGGGTTTTCTTGGCTTTTGTGCATACCTTTCTCTTAAAGTTCCACCTGCACACGGGACAGTGCCTACATCATAAACACTAAGTGACTCTCCACAAAACTGAGTGCAACATCATGGAGGACACATGAGTTTCTCAGCCCCTGCTGGCCAGCACTCAAGGCCATTGCTGTGGAGTCTACTAGCCTGCACTGGCTCACCAGCCCCTGGACTGAGCCCACATGAGGCACTGCCTGCCAGGCGCCCTCAGAGGCACCTGGGGTTGAAGGTGGCCCATCTTCAGGGGATCCATGCAGGATGCCCTATAAGCATTTGGGTTTGTCCAAGTTGGGGCTATTGCAAAGTGGGCTGCTTTGAACACTCTAGTATATGTTTTTTGGTGAATCCAAGTACAAATTTCCACTGGGCATATTCCTAGGAGTGGGATTGCAGGTACACAGGTCACAAATTCCCCTGGGCATCTGAAGGGGGAAATTTGGATACACCCCCAGGAAAGGTAGGAATTTGCTGTGATTTCAGCAAGTGCAAACCCCCCAGGGGCCTCTGAACTCCAGCTCCTCAGCCTACCAGGCCTTTCCAGCCTTTGAGCCCACTTCTATTGGGGGGTGGTGGTGCAGGTTTTAGGCTAGAGTCTTCCAGGGAGAGGTGCTATTCCTAGTAGGGATAGGCATTGACTGTGCACTCTCTCCTAGGCTGGGCACACCCCAAGGAGGTGACCCACCCACCACCCATACCCACCCTTCCTTCCTCAGGAAAACCTGTGGTCCGATAAGGCCTCTAGTCTCTGGTTTGCAAAACCACCCGAGCACCAGGACCCCAGGGGCAGCTGGGGTTCAGAACCTGGCTCTTGGTGCTCCCCACCCCTAAGCAACAGGGCCTCCTGGAGGCTCCAGGGAAGGGGGCTCTGAGAACCTGGACCTGGGAAGGTCTGAGGGCAGCTATGGAGCAGGGGTGACCAAATCAGGGGGAATGGCTACTCCTTCTCAAAGCCCCATCCTGGGGCCTTGGCTTGACCCCAGATCCCCTCTAGCTCCTCACCCTATGTTTTCCCTCTGACCTGACCCTAGGGTGGACCCTGAGGGACAGAGGGTCCAGAAGAAGGACTCCCCCAAGTCTTTCTCACTGCATACATGTCTGCCCAGCTTCCAGAACCAAGTAAGCCCCTCTCCTCCAGCATGGCCTCTTTCCAAGTCCTTCTGCCCCTGGGCCCTCAGGAGTAGCTAGGGATAACTTTAAGCCCAAATCTCAAGAAAGAAAGCGCCCACAGGGCATCTAAGCTATGAAGTTGCACCCAGAAACCAGGAAGCCAGCCCTCAGCCCTTTCCAAGTACCCACCCTACTATGTAGACCAGGTGTCCTCAAACTGTGGCCTATGGGCCACATGCCACCTGCCTAGGACATTTATCCCGCCCGCCAGGTGTTTTTGCTGCCGCTGCCTGTCCTGCTTAGCTGACTCGTCCCAGGGCCCGCAGTCCGGCCCTCCAATGGTCTGAGGGACAGTGAACTGGCCCCCTATTTAAAAAGTTTGAGGACCCCTGGACTGTAGACCATAGGGTCAACAAAAGCAGCAGCATTTTCTGGGGCTTTGCTGTGAGTGCTGGTGCAGACTGACACTGACAAGACGGTGATGTGCCCAACACCGGATGCTCCAGTGCCCTTAGGACTCAGGGACACTGACAAGTCAAAAAGGGCAAGGGAAGGAGACATGGCTGGCCAGTCTAGGCTGTGGGGACCCTGAGCAAGAGGGCAGGGCTTCATCAGGGTAAGTCTTCTGGGATGGCCAAGACTCATCAGGTGGGCAGTACTCTACCATTCCAGGTGCAGGGGCCAGCAGGTCCAGAGCCACCATGATGGGGACCACTGTGGCATGGTTGTGCTGATGGGACTTGGGCCCTGGGGCTGTCTCTCTCATCCCTAGGAGGGAAGGGTTGTAGGCCTGGGGTTCATGGTGTATGCAGTGAACACAGGTGTAGCTCAGAGGAGGTGAACGGGCAAGAGGGAGGGCTGGACTCAGGAAGGGGGTGGGAAGGTGGTATTCTATTTTTATTTCAGACATTTCTGTCTCCCTTCAGGCTGTGCTGACCTGGAGGGGACCCATGGCTTGAGCTGTCTGGGGCCTCTGGGAATGGAACATGGCCAGCTGTGGTAGGGTGGAGAGAGAAATGGGAGTGTCCTCTTTTGGGCTTGAAGTCATCTTGCTCCATCTTGATGGGGGCCCAGAAGCACACAGGCCCTGCTGAGGAGAAAGCAAGTTGGGTAAAGCCATGACCTAGCATGGGTGCTGTAGCCCTGTCCTCTGGAAGTGGCTTATGGAAGCACACTAGGGTGTCCTCAGCACAAGTGACTTCTGACCCCAGTGAGGAAGAGGGAGAGGCACCTGAGGTCACTCCATGCTACATGGCCTCCTCGATTCCAGTCTCTCTGTGCCCAGTGTCAGGAAACCAGGCAGGCTCTGCTACCTCTAGGTTCCTCTCAGGGACTCCCCTGCCCTCTCCTGAACCTGCAGCCCCGGCCTCTCTCCTCTGACCTGACCTGCAGCATCTATATGGCCCCACATCCACATGCCTCTGACTGCCTGACCAGAACCACCAGCCATCACCCCCAGGCCCTGCCAGTGAGCTAGAGGCAGCCCTTTCCCCCACCTTTCCCTATCACCCACATCCCTTAATCCCAGGGCATGTCAGCCCAACTCCCTGAGAATTCTCTGATTTGTCATTATTAGATCAACTCTCTCTTGTTCAAAGTCTTCAATGGGATCTCACAGCTGGTGGAAAAACCCGGAAGCCCCAGCTTGGCACTCCTGGAGATAGGCTTGTGCCTGCTATCCCAGTGAGGCTCCTTGTGTTGGCCTCACCTACACACTCAGCCTTGGCCCATCCCTGCCAGCTCAACTGGATGCTCCCTGATCTCAACCACTTGCATAACCACAGCCTCCAGGAAGCTGCCCTCCCCAGGTGCATCTGGCCTTCAATCTTGAGACTTGGCTCAAGGCTCATTTTTGATGGGGTGGAGCCCCTGAGGGCAGAATCAGTGTCCAGAACTGGACTTGCCTACAGACCACTCTGGGCATGTGGCAGAGGGGAAAATGCATGGCGTGTGCTCATAGGCACGCGCACAGACATAGCAGGCACATAGGCCCAGCTGTATATGGGTGTGTACAAGCAGACACATGCAGCTCACGCAAACAGGAACGTGGACTTGAGGAGTGCAAAACGCAAGCAAAGCTTCCTGAGAACTGTCAACATGAAGTAGCCCTGGACACACTTGAAGGTGGCAATGATGTCATCCTAAATAACCAAGACATACAGGCACTGCTGGACAGGTCCTGGTGGGGTCAGATCAGCTCATGTGCCACCATCTGGAGTTGTTTACTCACACACACAAGCCCTTCTGTTAGATAAAGTTAGGAAATGGGATGTTCCAAGGACCGTGGTGCCAGTTAAGGGCCCAGTGTGGGAAGTGCATACACAATGCACTTAGCAAAGTGGTGACCAACTACCAATTTAATCCAAAGTAAGAAAGCTTTGAAGATGCAACCACTTTAGGGTGAGGGGATATTGTGTAACCTATTAAAAACTGTTTAGGATGGTGCCTGTGGCTCAGTGACTAGGTTGCCGGTCCCACATACTGAGGGTGGCGGTTTTGAACCTGGCCCTGGCCAAACTGAGACAATAACAACAACAAAAAAATAGGTGGGTGTTGTGGTGGGCACCTGTAGTCCCAGGTACTCGGGAGGCTGAGGCAAGAGAATCACCTAAGCCCAAGAGCTGGAGGTTGCTGTGAGCTGTGATGCCCTGTGAGCACTCTACAGGGCGACAAAGTGAGACTCTGTCTCTAAAAAACAAACAAACAAAAAAATCTGTTTAACATATACTAAGATGAGTAATAATATTGCTGATGTTTACTTTCACTGTAAGGATAAAAGTAACAAAGGGAAACAGGATGGCAGAACAGCTCTTTGAAGAGAGATCCTTGCTGTTATCCGATATTGCTGACTTTTCTATAAATAATGGTAAAATTGTTAATCTCCATCCACTTAGCTGTTAATTGACTTGGACAACAGCAAGACAGGTTTTATTCAACTCCAGTCAGACAAGGTGACCAGGGTTTTTAAAAGGGGGAACAGAAGGGAGCAAAAGGGGCTACAGAGAGAAGTGATAAAATGGGGGCCACGAGGGCAGCTCCTGTGGCTCAAAGGGGTAGGGCACTGGCCCCATATGCCAGAGGTGGCAGTTTCAAACCCAGCCCCAGCCAAAAACTGCAAAAAAAACAAAAACAAAAACAAAAACAAAAAAATGGGGGCCAGGAAGGGGCTGCAGGAAATAGGAAATCACAGAAGGGGGTAAGTAGAAAATCACTGGAGTGGAGATCCCATCTGTTTCATCACTTTGCATGTGACAGCTCTTTCCTTGAGCAGACTCAGCACAGGCTCACCCATATACCAAGGGTGGTGGGTTCAAACATGGTCCTGGCCAAACTGCAACAACAACAAAAAAACATAGCCAGGCATTGTGGCAGGCGCCTGTAGTCCCAGCTACTCAGGAAGCTAAGGCAAGAGAATCGCCTAAGCTCAAAAGCTGGAGGTTGCTGTGAGCTGTGGAGCTGTGATGCCACAGTACTCTACTGAGGGTAACAAAGTGAGACTCTGTCTCTGAAAAAAAGACAATTTAGGCTTGGTGCTTGAAGCTCAAGTGGCTAGGGCACCAGCCACATACACCTAAGGTGGCAGGTTTGAATCCAGCCTGGGCCTGCCAAAACAACAATGATGGCTGCAACCAAAAAATAGCCAGGCATTGTGGTGGGCACCTGTGATCCTAGCTACTTGGGAGGCTGAGGCAGGAGACTCACTTGAGCCTGGGACTTGGAGGTTGCTGTGAGCTGTGGTGCCATGGCACTCTACCCAGGATAGCTTGAGGCTCTGTCTCAAAAAAAAAAAAAAAAAAAAAGACAATTTATTTTCGTGGGTGGTGCCTATGGCTCAGTGGGTAGAGCACCAGCCCCATATACTGAGGGTGGCGAGTTCAAACCCAGCCTCGGCCAGCTAAAACAGCAATGACAACTGCAACAACAACAAAAAAAAGTTGGGCATTGTGGCAGGTGCCTGTAGTCCCAGCTACTTGGGAGTCTGAGGCAGGAGAATCGCTTAAGCCCAAGTTGGAGGTGTCTGTGAGCTGTGACGCCAGATGCCACAGCACTCTACCGAGGGCAAGAGAGTGACACTCTGTCTCCAAAAAAAAAAAATTTATTTTGGAATATTTTTAGATTTCAGAAAAGTTGCAATATTGCAAATGCAAAGTTCTTGCGTACCTTGCTCAGCTGGGCTTCAGCTCCCATCTAATGTGCATTTACCCACACTAAGAGGCCTACTTACTTCTTAACTGCACTCTGGGTCTTATTTGGATTTCTTCAGTTTCCCCATTAATGGTCTTCATCTGTACCAGGAAAACCTGTGGTCTGACAAGGTCTCCAGTCTCTGGTTTTCAGTGTCCAGAACTGGACTTGCTCACTGACCACTCTGGGCCTGAGGATCATGCTTAGAGCTGTCAGGTTTCCTTAGGGTTTTTTGGCTGGTGACAATGCCTCAGACTTCCTTTGTTTTTCATGACCTGGGCAGTTTTGAGGAGCAGTGACTAGGTGTTTTGTGGACAGCACTCTGTCTGGAGTTGTCTGATGGTCTTTCTCATGGTTAGACTGAGGTTCTGAGCTCCAGGGAAGAATTTCACAGAGATTCAGTGCCTTTGCTGTCACCTATGTCAGGGGCACCTGACATCCACTTGATCACTTGGTACCTGGCGCCTATAATGTCTCTCTCTGCCATTCTGGTTCTGCTCTCCAGAAGGGGGTCCCTGAGCCAGTCCACATGGTAGGGACTGAGGATGGCTCCTATGCAGGGAAGGGTTCTCATTTTCACACATCCACTTGTCCATGTGTTTTATGCCAGTGCTCAGCTCTGGGGTAGAGTCCTGCAGGAAGTGCAGTGGTGCTACTGCTCAGACAGCTCCAGAACTGGCCTCCTGTGTACACCCACTGTCCTGGCCATGGCTTTGTGTCCTTCTGGAGACTTCAGGCGCTCACTTCACCTTTCCTGCCCCATAGCCAGCCATTTCTCTACAGAGCCCTATTCCCAGTTCTCTCTTGTCACAGGGGATGCTTTTGTTTACTTATTTGCTGACCTATTTGTTGACTGACTCTCTCCCTCTCTGACCCTCACATCCCTGCATGTGGTGGCTTCCACGTATTCTGTGAGTACCAGCACACTAGTGAGCAAATGAGCCAAGTGGGCACTGCACAAGGCTGGGCCTCTCCATACCCATGGGGCAGGACAGAGCCTGTCCCCCAGGCCCTGCATAGGAAGTGGGCTGGGTGGCCCTGGGCAGGCCCTTCCCCTCACTGCTAACCCTGTGGGGAGATTCCAGGTGCATCATGCCCGTCTTTCCCTTCACCCTGGGATCATTCTGACCAACCAGCTGACTAGAGGGTGGGTTGCCCAGCCTGAGTTCCCAGAGGGAACTGGCTGGGGAAGGCCAGGAGTCCCTATGCCTGCCGTGGCTATCTGCACAGTGATTGCCAGCCTGTGCAATGTGAACCCTTAGAGGCCCCTGGGGAACAGCTGTCCCTTCAGCCTGGATGCCCTGCCGGGTGCTGACTAGCTGCCCAGAGCCTAGGATGGAATTACAGCCCAGGCCAGCACCTGCAAGGGGCTGCCGTTTGTCCCCCTAGTCTTGGCCAACTGACTCAAGGGTACCTATGTGCTCAGAGCCACAAGGGGCTGGGGAAAGGACAGGCTGTGCTGCCAACATGTGAGAAGGGGCTCAGGGACCACAAGGAGAGGGAAAGAGGAGCTGTAAGGAGGCCAGGGCAGCAGGGTAGAGCCTGGACCCAGACAGGTGGGGATAGAGGTCAGACAGTAAAGGGAGCACAGGCCAGCCTGGGGCAGGTGAGACTTGGAGCTGATCCCCTGCAGGCTGTGGAAGATTGGTGGGCCCCATGGGGGAAGATCCCGTGGAGGGACCAGGCATCCTCCTGACATTGCCAGGGATCTCCCTGGGTCTATGGTCAGGCTGAGCAGTTCACAGGCCCTCAGAGGAAAGACCTCAGCTCCGTTCAAAGACCACAGCCTGCTTGGGTCAGGCTTGGGCTGCCTTACCACTCCTGAGCTGGGCCTGGCTGTGGCAGCTGGCACTGAGGGCCGGCTTCTCCTCCTCTCTGCCTCTGCCCTGTGGCACCAGTTCCTCTGGTCTAGGCCTCCAGCTCCTCCATTCCCTCTTCCTGCCCCTGGACCCACAACAGGTGTGGCCTGGCCTCTGTCTGTGGGAAGGTTTGGAATTCAGAGTCCTGGTGTCCTGGCCAGAAGTGCTGCTGGGAGCCAGGGCTCAGGAAGGAAGGGGGCTGGTGGTTGGCAGTGGTGTTTGGAAGGACGATTGGGAGCGAGCAAGCTCTTGGAATAGAGGTGGGTCGACAGTTGGCTGTGGCAGCTGGAGCGGCAGTTGGGGCTTGGCAGGGGTACAGGCCTGGCGGACAGTTGGGGTGGGGTTGGCAGGTAGCCCCTGGCCCCAGAACAGCTCTGGAGGGTGGTCTCAGAGAGGCCTGGGCAGGAAGGCAGGGCCAGTTGGCATAAGCCATGCCCAGGAGGAGGACCACCTCACTGCAGCCTCAGTGAGTGACCTCCTTGCCTATGAGTGGGTCTCTGCTGCAGCCCAGGGCCAGCCTCCAATCTACCCACAGGACCCAGGGTGACGTGTGGTGGGTGGCTCCTTGGACAGCCCCAGCATCCTCAGACCGGCAGCAGCCTTTCTCCCCGCCCTGCCCTCCTCCTCTCTCTGACTGGGCTTCCAGTAGCGGCCTGGAGGGGGCAGGGGCAGGTTCTGGGCAGTTCCCTGGGAGGGGGCAGGACTCCCAGGGCTGTTGCCATGGGGACGACTAAGCAGCACCACTGGCTGGTGAATAAACAGGCAGGTTCTCTGACCAGTGACTGAGACAAAGGCGACATCAGAAAACCACTGGGGGTAGATGAGAAAATGTTGCTTTGGGAGAGATGCGGGTGGTGATGAAGGCCCTGGCAATGTGGGGGAAGGGGCTGCCCAGGGTGACACTAGGAAGGGATATTTGTTGTTCCTCTATCATTTTCTTTCCCAAAGCTCCTCCCAGGCAATCCTTCACAAAAGCAGTCCTGTGAAGAGGAGAGGCAGGTCCCTGCTATCTTGGCCCCAGCACCTGACATGGGTCCCTCCCAGCTCCCATGGCCCTGTGAGGTGGAGGGCAGATGGCCAGCTGCCAGAGTAAGTGGTCTTATGAGCACAGGTGTGCAGAGAGGCTGTGAGTGCAGGGCTGTGCCACATGGCTATGGTTCTAGCATATTGTCCCAAGTCCCTTCTGCCAGTTCTTGGGGCAGAAAAAACAGGGGTCTTGATCCCCAGTCAGACAGAGCTGCTGGGGTGTGGGGCTCCCGGGTGAGAAAGGCCTCAGTGCCCTGGAGCTTCTTCCATCCAGGCTCAGGCTAGGACCCAGGAAGAGTTTCTACAAACATACGCAGCCCTAGACTGAGATGTGGGGTAGGCCTGTGTAGTGGTGAGATGGAGGTGAAGGCTCAGCTCTCACTGGCAGGCCCCCTGAGCAATGAGTGAGCACCAGTGTGTGCTCTGCTGAGACATCCTTTGCCCTTGTTCCATTCCTGCATGGAGACACAGTATACCACCAACACCATCCTCCTGGGAGGGTGCCTGGGGTATCCAGCAAACCTGGGGAGAACAGCACTCTTAGAGGAGTGAGAGCATGGGCAGGCTCCACAAGAGGACTCTGGGTCAGGCACTGGGGCTCCTTAGTCTGGTCCGACAGTCCATGAGCTCACCCATCTCTCCAGGCCTCCTTTCCTCCATGAACTACCACAGAGCTCTAGGTAGGTACCCAGATTGTTGGGGGGGGGGGTGGCACTGCAGAGAGTGAGAAGCATGTGATCAGACACATCCTCCTGGAAGCCTAGCTGCCACTTCTCAGGTGGCTGTGCTCAAGTCTCCACCTGCATAAGGCCAAGGAGGGCTGGTTGTTTCAGACCAGGGAATGTGACCAAGAGGGTTGTCCAAAAGAAAGGCTGGGGCTGGGGGCTCCTGGGCTGGCAATGCGAGCCCACAAGGTTGGAAAGGGGATGGGGTGGGGTGTCTGCACAGCCACTTCCAGGCGCCAGCCATCAGTAAGGGAGTGTCCAAGGCTTTCATCACTGGCTGCCAGACCTCGCGGCTCGGTCTTGCTCACTCATGGAGAATTCGCCCAGCCTGCCCTCCCACTGACTCCTGTGAATGCCTCCTTACACATTCTGAGAAAGCATCCATAATGGCCCGCTGCTGCCTCCCACCTCTGGAGGAATTCCGCGGCTCTGGGCCCACGGGCAGGCAGCGTGCAAACGGCCCCAGGTGCCTCTCCATTGGTTGGCCCAGCCGTGCTTGATTCCCCGGCGCATCTGGCCGGCCCCAGGCTCACCTCCCTTCCCGCCATCGCTCTCGGGCAGAGGAAGCGAGGTGGCCTTTACCCTTTGCGCAGGCCGGCCAGGAATGCGGGTCCACGCTTCTCATTCCACCCGCCCGAGGGCTCGAGGACAGCGGAATCGAAGAGGGACGCACAGGCCAGGGCGTGCATGCCTCGCTGCGCAGCTGTGGGACAGGGTTGGGGAGACTCATTCCGGGCAGCAAAAATCGCGATTGCAGGCGGGGTCCGCTCGTTTCCCGCCCAGCGCCCTCCCGGGTCAGACCACCAGACCGGAAGGACCAACGTGCGGCCGCTGGTGTTCTTAGTTGGCCAAACCCAAGCACCAGTGAGGGCACCGCCACGTGGCCCGCGCCCCAGGGTGCACCTTTCCCTGGGAGTGCCAAGGTTCCCCGATGGCTGGGCGCGAGGTGCCCAAGTCTTCCCACACCTCGCGCCCCTGGACGCCTTGGGAGTGCCTTTTCGTCACGTAGTCAGCAGCCCGCGGAGCCGCCTGGGCTATGGGGAAGTCACGAAGTTTTCGAGACGCGCGCAGAGCGATGGCGCGTCTGGGCGCGGGGACAGCCTGTGACCCAGGGACAGCGCGCCCCCGAGGAACTGGCGCGTTGGCAATGCCGGGGAGCGCAGTCGGGAATGGGCAGGGCTGCCCTCGCCCAGCTAGCCTTTCCTGTCTGGGTGGTCTCCGGGCTGCTGGACACTCGCGGGAAAAGGACGCCCCGGCTAGGGAAATCTGCACCGTGCCGCCCCAGCCCACAGCCGGCCCAGGGGAGGGGGCTTCCCACAATGCCCAGCGAGCTCCAACCCGCACTTCCGCTGTCCGGCCGCCCACGGTGGGGAGCCGGGAGGAGAACGGACCCCCTCCGCGGTCCCCCGCGACCGGGCGGCACGGAGCCCGGGCCGAGCTAGGGGCGGGGCCGGCGGCCGGCCGGTGTGGGCGGGGCCCGGGGCGGTGGCCG
>NW_003852418.1:22489639-22493324 GCF_000181295.1 Otolemur garnettii | reverse complement strand
CCTCCCGCCGCCGCCTCCGCCCGGGTCCCTGCCCGTCACCTCCGAAAGGGGAATTTTCCAGCTGGTAATTTCTGCTGCGTCAACGCCTGGTCCCGGGAGGCAGACCGGGGGCGTCCTAGTGCCCCCCGCCCGCGCCGCCCAGCGCGCCCCCCGCCGGCACAGCCGAACCGCACCCGGACTCGCCCGCACCGACTTTGCCAAGAATCAGAACTGCGGGAGGTGGGCGAAGGCAGGTCCCTGAACCCTGCGGGGCCTTGGGGGTCATTGTCTCTCCCAGAAGCCGGACGCCCCGCCTGGTCTCCATTTTAATCACTGGCTGAACCGGGGCACAGGGGCCTCCGAGCGGGGCACCGAGGGGCGCTCGGAGAGGACTGGGTGCGCAGAGGGAGTGGGGTGCGCTGCAAGCGGCGTCTTTGTTTCTCTGTAAATAGACATGTCAGTTTCACAGGGTAGCGCGAGTCAGTGTCTGACAACTGTCTGGTTAGCGAATGGGAATTTTCTGCTCCGGGGGCAGGGCTGTGGCTACTTGGGGTTCCCCCGGCAAATTCACTATTTGTAGGTTTAATGAGCCACAGACAATAGGGCTGGACCAAGGAACCTGGGTACAAACCAAAAGGTGCGAAGCGCAGATATATTCTGACACTTTAGAAATATAAACAAAAGAAAGTTTGAGTGAGATTCGTAGTGAATTTCCTCTTGGTGCTACAATCTCAGCGATGCATTTGGTGCACATTACAGTGGCAAGATTGTTATCTGCATTGTTTAAAAAATGCTAATTAGGAGACTAGCCAAGGACCTGGTGTAGACACCTGTGCAGCGCACTCATTAATTGTATCAACTGTAGAATCTTTGGAATTGGATTTGTATCAAAGCTGACTTCCCGTTTGGTAACAGACTTATGCATACACCTCTTATTGGCTGTCATGCCTGTGCAAGGCGTATCTCCACTCTAGAAGAGTGGAAAATAGCTTGTTCATTAAAAGGAAATGCATAGAAGGTTTTTTCACATGAATAACGAAGCCATGAATAGAATTTTATCATAGTAGAATTCTTCCATTTGGGGTATCTTATGATAGTAGCAGATATTTTGAACTGAAAACCTCTCGGCACCTCAGTCCTATTGTTGGAGAAAGGATAAGGGAAGGATGGGTGTACTTAGGCAGGAGTCACCATAGATTTAAGTAGAAACTTAAACACTGTATCCCCTAAAAAGCTAGTAATTATTTTCATACCCCTTGCTGGAGAGAAAAAGGGTGGGAAGTTACTCTGAGATTTTTTTAAGGCAGTAGAATGTACTCATTTGGGGGTGTTTATTTTTTATTTATTTTTTTGAGACAGAGTCTCAAGCTGTTGCCCTGGGTAGAGTGCTGTGTGTGTGGTGTCACAGCTCACAGCAACCTCAAACTCCTGGGCTTAAGTGATTCTCTTGCCTCATCCTCCCAAGTAGCTGGGACTATAGGTGCCTGCCACAATGCCAGGCAATTTTTTTTATTGCAGCTGTCGTTTTTTTAGCTGGCTGGGACTGGAACCTACCTGAGCTAGGACGCCACCCACTTTGGTGTGTTTAGAAGTCCAAACTTCAGTCTTTTTTTTTTTTTTTTTTTTGCAGTTTTTGGCTGGGGCTGTGTTTGAACCCACCACCTTCGGCATATGGGGCCGGCGCCCTGCTCCTTGAGCCAAAGGTGCCGCCCCCCAAACTTCAGTGTTATCTAAGGCCAGCCTGGGACAACATTTAAGTAAGCCTCTCACTGACATTATCCTGGATGTAAGAGTTTTGTTTTGCTTAGATGAGATGGTTTATGCTCAGGTTTATCTGTTTTGTATATGAAAATAAGTTGTTCCTGTGCTCAGACTCAGTTCCACTCCTCTTTCCATTGTCTAGGACTGTTGGACTGTTGACCGCAGAAGCAACAGCGCCCTGGAGGTGCCAGGCCAGGCTGATCCATTGCTCCTGAGATTTCCCATGCCCCTTGGTCACACGGTAGCATAGAGATCAGTAAACACAGTGAAACTGCTCCAGTGATTTAGAAAAAATACCCTTACTTGTGGACACTGTCATTGTGGGAGGGTACATTATTTACAAATACTTTTCAACCGCATTACTTTTTTTTTTTTTTTTTTTGAGACAGAGTCTTACTATGTCGCCCTCGGTAGAGTGTTGTGGTGTCACAGCTCACAGCAAGCTCAAACTGTTGGGCTTAAGTGATTCTCTTGGCTCAGCCTCCCAAGTAGTTAGGACTATAGGTGCCTGCCACAACGCCTGGCTATTGTTTGTTGCAGTTGTCATTGTTGTTTTAGCTGGCCTGGGCCAGTTTTGAACCTGCCAGCCTTGGTGTATGTGGCTGGCTTTGTACCACTGTGCTATGGGCACCAAGCCAAACAACCACATTAAATTTTAAGAGTGAACTTTTCAACATTGTCCTAATGTGGGGTTTTTCAAATTAAGGAAATTGGGACACTTTGTCCCTGTAGTCTGTGTTTCTGGGACACTTGTATACTCGCTTGCTTAACTCTTTTTCAGAGGTCTCAGACCAGCCTCTGAGAGCTGAGGAGACCCACTTAATGCATGGTGTCTCGAAAGTGCCACAAGCCTTGGAACTTGAGCTTATCCCTCACAGTGCTGATGCTTGTGCTCAGGTACCCATGCTAAAGCCAGAGGAATGTTCCAGAAACTCTCACTCCTTCCCAGCCCTGTACCCTGGAGTCACAGCATATGTGGCACCCTGTTGCTTCATGTCCTTGCCCGAGTTATGTTCTCCTAAAACTGTGATCCTGTTTTATTTTTTTGGAGGCAGAGTATTACTCTGTCACCCTGGGTTGAGCGCTATGGTGTTATAGCTCACAGCAACCTCAGAACCCTCAGTTCAAACCATCCTCCTGCCTTAGCCTCCCAAGTAGCTAGTACTATAGGCAACCCCTACCATGCCCATCTAGTTTTTCTATTTTTAGTAGAGATGGGTTCTCAATGTTTCTCAGGCTGATCTCGAACTCCTGAGCTCAGGTAATCCACCCACCTCAACTTCCCAAGGTGCTGGGATTACAGGCATGAGCCACTACACCCACTCAATGTGATCTGATTTAACATAGCCTCCCTTAAAATATCTTGAGTGATAGTGGATTGTTAATAATCCCCCAAAAATTTCTCCTGTGAATCTTTACCTTCTGAAGAAATAAAATTTTTCTTATTGCTATAAGTTTGCTTGAATGGCCTAACTCCTAAGAATAAGTAGATGATTAAAAATCTCTATTAAAGCCACAAGACTTATTTAAGACTTTGAAATATAGTCATTGTGTCCTAAACTGGCTCTGGCTTTGGTGTGGCTAGTTTTGGCTATGAGCTTGTATAGAAGCTGGAGTCTCAGACTGTGAGATCAGCAGGGTTTTTCTCCTTTCCTGCCGTTATTGCTTGTGCATTCTGCTTGCCTCACTTGTACAGAATCAGGCTTGGTGTTCTGGGTTCTGGGTTCACAAGAAAATGTGTCCTCTGGTATTATTTGTAGATGGAAAAGAGAGGGGCTCGGCGCCTATAGCTCAACAGGCTAAGGCACCAGCCACGTACACCTAAGCTGGCGGGTTCAAATCCCCAGCCCGGACCCGCCAAACAATGATGGCTGCAACCAAAAAATAGCCAGGTGTTGTGGCGGGCGCCTGTGGTCCCAGCTACTTGGGAGGCGGAGGCAGGAGA
>NW_003852418.1:22485983-22487798 GCF_000181295.1 Otolemur garnettii | reverse complement strand
GTTGCAGCCATCATTGTTGTTTGGCGGGTCCGGGCTGGGGATTTGAACCCGCCACCTTAGGTGTACGTGGCTGGCGCCTTAGCCGGTTGAGCTATAGGCACCGAGCCTAACCTCTATTTTTCAGAGAGTGGATGGCTGCTGAGAGGGCAGGATCAGGTTGAGGCGGCTTTGGGGGATCCGATGACCCTGGGGCAGGCATGAAAAGGGACTCTAGTTTCAGATCAAGTCTTCCAAAGCCTTCATCTCAGCACATGATTCCTTCCTGAGTCCATGTGTGGTCTTTTGGGAAAAGTCACCTGCGAAGCCATTCTCTTCCTGTCTTGGTCACTACACCTTCATGTGCCCCCAGGTGTATGCAGGTGTTAGAGGTCCTCCAATTTCCCCTTGGCCAGGTGGTGTCTATGCTATGCTCACGCCCCAGTCCATCTCCAAAGCCCACAAAATGAAAAACATCCATGTATGTGTGTGAATGATCAATTTAAAAAATGTCTTCATTTACATGAAAGTTGGACAGTATTGCTGCTTGCATGGGACACAGATACTTTTTTGATCCTAAGACATTTTTGTTTTTCTCATCACTTCTTCTAACTACTGTGAAGAAAATGAGGCCTCTGGGATGGCGCCTGTGGTTCAAAGGAGTAGGGTGCCAGCCCCATATGCTGGAGGTGGTGGGTTCAAACCCAGCCCTGGGCAAAACTGCAAAAAAGAAAAGAAAATGAAGCTTCTTGTACGTGGTAGGAAATCATCCCCTTTCTAATGAGTTGTATGCACACGAGACCCTGTGTGGTGCTCCTTTCTGAAGACATGTCGAGGGCGGCATCTGTGGCTCAGTGAGTACGGTGCCTGCCCATATACTGAGGGTGGCGGGTTCAACCCCGGCCCTGGTCAAACTGCAACAAAAAAATAGCTGGGCATTTGTGGCGGGTGCCTGTGGTCTCAACTACTCGGGAGGCTGAGGCAAGAGAATTGCCTAAGCCCAGGAGTTGGAGGTTGCTGTGAGCTGTGATGGCGCGGCACTCTACCGAGGGCGATAAAGTGAGACTGTCTAAAAAAAAAGACATGTGGAGAGCCAGATGCCTCTGCACCTAGGGCTACACAGAGAGCTTAAGTCACCTGTGGGAAGGGTAGACGCACCTGGGTGGTGCATCCCATGGGCTTTGGGGACGTCTCTTTCCTGGTGTGGGTCTCTTGGGAAATCGTGGGTTTGATCTGTGATTCTCAGTTCCTTATACTCCTGACATTCACCTGTAAGTATGCTGGGCCTGGAGAGCAGAGCTTTGGGTCTTCTGGGGCAGAACTGCACCTCTGACCAAACTACGCAGTCATCTATCTTCGATGTTGATTTGCTGTTTTCCCGACTGACTAACTTGAAATCACCCCACAAAAAGTTACAGAGATTAGCTGCTTTGCTGAATTACGAAGACACTTTCCTTGGCTGCTGGTTTTGGGTTGTGGAGGGGTATGCACACAGATGGACTTTCTAAAAATACCACATGATCTGCCCACCTGGCGGAGGGGGTTTTGGGGCCAGTACAGTGACTGCTTATGGGCCCAGCGCTGTCCAGGTAGAGTGGGGACAGCGGCCTGGAGGACGTGGGGTGAGGGAGGGGTCATGAAGGTAGGCGGTGGATGTGGTGGCTGGAGGCACCATCTCTCAGGGCACCCAAAGGGGGCAGGGAGGGCCAAGTTGTCCTATGGGCCCTGGGGTGTCAGGAGGGTGTCTGGTAGAGACCTGTGTATGGTGTGATAGGGTAGTACCACCAGTGTCACGCTTACTGGGCTGAGCCTAGCACGGGCTTTTTTTTTTTTTTTTTT
>NW_003852418.1:22471864-22485801 GCF_000181295.1 Otolemur garnettii | reverse complement strand
GGCTATTTTTTTGGTTGCAGCCGTCATTGTTGTTTGGCGGGTCCGGGCTGGGGATTCGAACCCGCCACCTTAGGTGTACGTGGCTGGCGCCTTAGCCCATTGAGCTATAGGCGCCGAGCCCCTAGCACGGGCTTTAAGGAAGATGCAGTTTACAGTTTTCTTTTTTCTTTTTTGGTAGAGACAGAGTCTTACTTTATCGCCCTGAGTACCATGGTGTCACACAGCTCTCAGCAACCTCTAAATCCTGGGCTTAGGCGATTCTCTTGCCTCAGCCTCCTGAGTAGCTGGGACTATAGGCGCCTGCCACAATGCCCAGCTATTTTTTTGTTGCAGTTTGGCTAGGGCTGGGTTTGAACCTGCCACCCTCAGTATATGGCAGCCCTACCCAGTGAGCCACAGGCACTGCCCAGCTTAAGAATTTTTGAAAGAAGCAGAAATTACTCACCTACACTTAGAGATGGAGAATTAACTAAAGGAGGTAGCAGTTTGCTCAGGTGAGACTGGCCGCTCAACTGGCTCCTCTCTCTGCAGCTCCGTGATGGTCTGTAGACCCCCGGAGGACTCAGTTTCACGTGCTTCAAGAGACACCTGCCTGGGTGCTGAGAGATCAGGGATGCTCAACTTTGAAGGTGGTCCTGACTCTCAGACTGAATGCTGGAGAGACACTTGGTCAGAGAACCCGTGTGCTTTGGCCTGAGTCTCTGTCCTGAGCCTCCTGCCTCTGAGGGAGTCCCCCATTGGTCACATTGGTCCCATGGGGAGGGGGGTTCATTCTTTGGTGGGCATTTCCTCTCACGGGCAGAGCATGAGGTAGCTTTGCAGCCCACACATGCACCACCTTCCAGGTTGAGGCAAAGGAATTGCAGGGTGCAGAGATGGGACAAATTGTTCTGGGGGTAAGCAGTCCAGGATGCAGGGTTACTGTGTTCTTGTCTGACCATACTCTGGATCCTGCAGTGACCTAAATTCCTCCCCCTTAGGATTCCATGCTCCCAGGCTGGGCTATTCCTCCTTGAGCACCTGCGGGGTGGCTAATGCCGCTGCTTTCCAAACAGCAGCTGCTGAGCTGATGGCACATCTTCCCATGGACTTATCTCCAGACCCAGGCATGGGAGGCCAAGGGCACTATTATTTCTGTTATTCAGGGAACATATCAAATGTATCAGGCCTCCTGTACTCCTCTCAGACCCCATAGCCAGAGGTTTTGTGTGTGTGCGCGCATGTCAATTGTCAGGAGAGTTTCTAGAGCTTTGACAAATTCTCAACTGGGACCAATGTCACACACAAAAAAGTTAGGCTGTACTGATAAATGTTTTGGGGGATTATTTCAGGGTACAAAACTTAGAAAGTTTGGACAGGGTTCCCTCTTTTTCTCTCTACTCTCTTGGCTTCCTCTTTTGCACTAACCACTTGGCACCAGCTTTGCTGGCTGGTAGTGTCAGTGTCAGTGTATTTTCTACCTGTCTCATTTATGTATCAATTCCACCTGATCAACCTTTCATCTGCTTCTAAGATGTTAAGAGTAAAAATTCACTATTGAGGGCTGGCGCCTGTGGCTCAGTGAATAGAGTGCTGGCCCCATCTTCCAAGGGTGGTGGGTTCAAACCCGGCCCCAGCCAAACTGCAACAACAACAACAAAAATAGCCAGGCGTTGTGGCAGGCGCCTGTAGTTCCAGCTACTCAGGATGCTAAGGCAAGAGAATAGCCTAAGCTCAAGAGCTGGAGGTTGCTCCAGCTGTGAGCTGTGATGCCATGGCACTTTACCGAGGGTGACACAGTAAGACTCTGTCTCTAAAAAAAAAAAAAATTCACTATTGAGCAAAAGTACAGATGGTAATTTTTCCTGTAAAAACCTTAGATAAGAGAAAGTCAAAGGAATAAATTCTAGGGTGGTCGTGGTGGCACCTGTAGTCCCAGCTACCCAGAAAGCTGGGGCAGGAGGATCACTGGAGCCCAGAAGTTTGAGATTGCAGTGAGCTGTGATAATGTCACTGCATTCCAGCCTGGGTGACAGAGGGAGACCCTGTCCCTCCCCCCCAAAAAAGGATAAGTTCTTGCAGTATACTAAGTAACTAGATTTTCTTGGTTAGTGAGTGCTTAGATCAATAGGCCAAGCCTATTTTCCATTTTCCATGGTGATTTAAAGACACATCTATATTGTTTCATTGCTTTTATTTTATTTTAGTTTGTAGAAGACTTTTATTTTTTAGCTGCAGGCTATTTGAAGAACTTTTTAGGGCTTGGCACCTGTCGCTCAAGTGGCTAAGGCACCAGCCACATACATCTAAGGTGGCGGGTTCGAATCCAGCCCAGGCCTGCCAAACAACAATGACGGCTGCAACCAAAAATAGCCGGGCATTGTGGTGGGCGCCTATGGT
The DNA here is from genome assembly GCF_000181295.1 of Otolemur garnettii. NCBI lineage: Eukaryota > Metazoa > Chordata > Mammalia > Primates > Galagidae > Otolemur > Otolemur garnettii. The sequence goes on along the minus strand of NW_003852418.1, from coordinate 22,483,422 downwards.
CCCAGGTACTTGGGAGGCGGAGGCAAAAGACTTGCTTGAACCCAGGAGTTAGAGGTTGTTGTGAGCTGTGATGCAATAGCACTCTACCCAGGGGGATAGCTTGAGGCTCTGTCTCAAAAAAAAAAAAAAAAAAGAACTTTTTAGAAATGATTAGTGGACACACTCCACTGTGCACTGAAACACAGGGAGGGGAGCAACTCAGGAGAGCAGTTTTTACTGTTGGGTTTTGATTATTCTTAAGAATAGAGCGATCTTGGCTCAGCGCCTGTGGCTCAAGTGGCTAAGGCGCCAGCCACATACACCTAAGGTGGCAGGTTCAAATCCAGCCTGGGCCTGCCAAACAACGATGGCTGCAACCAAAAAATAGCCAGGCGTTGTGGCGGGCGCTTATAGTCCCAGCTACTTGGCAGGTAGAGGCAGGAGACTTGCTTGAGCCCAGGAGTTGGAGGTTGCTGTGAGTCGTGATGCCACGGCACTCTACCCAGGGCAACAGCTTGAGGCTTTGTCTCAAAAAAAAAAAAATGAATAGAGTGATCTTTACTGTTGGGTTTGTCTTACATGTGGACAGAGAGAGATGGGCAGGAAATGACTAGTGCTGACACTTTCTTTTTTTTTTTTTTTGAGACAGAGTCTCCCTCTATCACCCTGGTAGAGTGCTGTGGCGTCATAGCTCCTGGAAACCTCAAACTCTTGGGCTCAAGCAATCCTCTTACCTCAGTTTTTCTATTTTTAGTAGACATGAGGTTTCACTCTTGCTCTGGCTGGTCTCAAATTCCTGAGCTCAAGCAATCCACCCTTAGGCTCTCAGAGTGTTGGGATTAGAGGTGTGAGCCACTATGTCCAGCCTAACACTCTTTTTTAAGTTCGTCTTTTTCACAGTTGCTCATGGAAGTTGGCTGGAGGAAATTGAACATTTGGGGAGGCTGAAAGGTGGTCTTCTTAATCCTTTTGCTTTTCTGGATTGGCCTCAATTGCTAGAAGCTCTGGAGAGAGAGGTGGAAGGCCCCATGTCTGGGACACCACATCTGGACTCTGAGGCAGAGCTCTCAGTGGGGGCACCAAGCTGAGTCTCCAGGTGACCACACAACCTGGGGCTCGATGCAGGGGCAGGAAGGGCCAGGGCTGAGACACCTACCTCCACTCCGAGTATTCGGCTTCCCCACACACAGTCTATGTGTGCCTGAGGGATTTGTAGCAATTCCTCTGTTTACTTGAACTAATTCTGCTTTGTCTCAAGAAGGAAGGGTATCTATGAAATCATGAGTTTGATGTCTTAGTTGTATTTTTCTTGATACACACTAAAATAAAGACATAATTATTAGAATGATAAAGATTGCCCCACATTGGTCAGCAGCCAGCACCCAGCACTGTGTGGCTGTGGGGGTCTTGGCTGGGCCCAGGGCTACCCCTCCTCTGCAGAGCTGCCCCTGCTGCTGGTACAGGCACATGGTCTGGCCCTCTCATTCACCTACCTGGGGAGGACTGTGACACTCCTTACAGGTCGGTGAGGGCTCTGCCAATGCTTTCTTGTGCTGCTGGGCAGAGCCTGGCTCCCCTGGCTGCTGGAGGGCTGGACTGGTCAGTGACACTGCAGAGCCCCCAAAGATTCTCCTCCCAGCCCTAGTGCAAACCAGGGAACTGAAGCACCGGGCCTGGTGGAGGGAACCTACCGGATCCCGGTGGCCTTTCCTGTGGTCAGCTGGGGAGCAAATTGGACAAGTTAGGTTCTGTCTGTATGAATTTCCTGTGGCTGAAAACAGCTGAGATTTATTCTCTCAAGTTCTGGAGGCTGGAAGCCCAACACCCTGGTGTAGACAGAGCTGGTCTCCTCCCAAAGCTCTGGGGAGGGAGGAGGAATCCTTTCTGCTTCACCTGCCCTCAGGCGTTGACAGCGTGGTCATGTTTCCACCTCTGTGTCTCTGTCCAGATTCTCCTCTTCATTTAGGGACACTGGTCATTTTAGGTTAGGACACACCCTAATCTATTACCAGCTAGTCTGACTAGATTATATCTGCAAAAGTCCCACTTTGAAGTGAGGTCATGTTTGCAGGGTTAAGGCTGCGACTGGTGGCATCCAGCCTCTGAGGCATGTTCCACACATGCCTCTCAGTCCCAGCATTTACCAGGGCTTTTCCTGCATCACCAGCTGTCACCTTTCATGGCCTCTGTACCCTTGATAGTGCTGTTATGTACAGCGGAGGTGGCCAGTACCCAGTTTGACCATAGCGTTAACTAACATGTCCAGCAAATGTGCATGCAAACCTGAGCCCGTGGCTAGCAGTGTTCTTGCTTGGCACAGCAGCGAAGTCAAAGTTCTTTTTTTTTTTTGTAGAGACAGAGTCTCACTTTATCACCCTCAGTAGAGTGCTATGGCATCACAGCTCACAGCAACCTCCAACTCCTGGGCTTAGGTGATTCTCTTCCCTCAGCCTCCTGAGTAGCTGGGACTACAAGGGCCCACCACAATGCCCTGGCTATTTTTTTGTTGCTGTTTGGCTGGGGCTGGATTTGAACCTGCCTGTCTCACTATGTTGCCCTCCATACAGTGCCTTGGTGTCACAGCAACCTCCAACTCTTGGGCTTAAGTGATTCTCTTGCTTCAGCCTCCCACATAGCTGGAACTACAGGCGCCTACCACAACGCCCGGCTATTTTTTGTTGCAGTTGTCATTGTTGTTTAGCTGGCCTGGGCTGGGTGTGAACCTGCCAGCCTCAGTGTATGTGGCTGGCACCGTAACCACTGTGCTACAGGCACTGAGCCAGCAGCGAAGTTCTTTTTTTTTTTTTGAGACAGAGCCTCAAGCTGTCTCCCTGGGTAGAGTGCCGTGGCATTACAGCTCACAGCTACCAGCAAACTCCAACTCCTGGGCTCAAGCGAGTCTCCTGCCTCCGCCTCCCAAGTAGCTGGGACCACAGGCGCCCGCCACAACGCCTGGCTATTTTTTGGTTGCAGACGTCATTGTTGTTTTTTGGCGGGTCCAGGCTGGGGATTCGAACCCGCCACCTTAGGTATACGTGGCTGGCACCTTAGCCGGTTGAGCTATAGGCACCGAGCCAGCAGCGAAGTTCTTGTTCTCTTGGATCTAGACTTTGGCAGGGGCAGCAGGATGAAGAGACCAGTGTATCGTGCATTTCATCTGGTGATAGGAGCCACTGCCTACTGTGGGCAAAGATGGAGGGGTGCAGAGGGGATTAGGCATCTTGGGGGGCAGAGATGGAGTCGGGGTGTCTAGGGCAGCTGGGGGCAGCTGAGTCCTTCCCAACACTCATGCCTCTCCCATCCAGAGCAGGATTTGGGACCCTACTCTGAGCACCTTCATCTGCACCTTGGCCACTGGGGGTCTTGCCTTTCTCTTCCCTTGGCAGCCCTTTTCAGGATGACATTTTTGATGTATCCAGCCTTTGTCTAGAAAAGGAAGGACAGCAACTATTTTGGTTTGTGGTATGGTAACGTGGAACATTAATGCATCAAACAAGATCATTAAGCAGTGACACAATGCTGCAGCAGGGTGAGCACAAAGCATGTTCTAAGGTGCCCTCAGTAGCCGTAGGCAAATGTGGAAATCACTGTTTTCCTGACTTGTGGTCTGTAGTCAGATTCCAGGCTGCTTGGCTCACTGCCCCCTTGGACAGAGTCACGCCACAAATCACAACCCCACCTGAAGGATAGGGCAAGGGTACGTGGCTGCAGATTCAGGCAGGTCTACAAGAGGGGTTGGGGTACCCCGGTGGATTAGTTTCTTACAATGTCTGCATCACTTGATAACATATTTTTACAATTTTGTAAATGTTATGCTATTTTATAACCTAATTAAATGTTCAAATACGTATTTTGGAAGTTTCTGGACGTAGACAAAATCAGAGAAATGTCCCTGTTGCCCAGTAGCCATAATTCCCAGTATTCTCTTCTTCTTGTCTTTCTCATCTCCCTCATTTTTCTCTCTCTCTAGTATCTTAGAGCAAGTTGTAGGCATTTTATAGTCAAGAACTTTGCTGTGTGGGATGCCACACAGCAGGTACTCAATACAGTATCCTCAGTGTTACTGATGCCAGGTTGTCCTTGGTGCTCCTGGATTGTGCCCTACATGCTCAACTGTGGTCTTTTCAAATCTATGTAATGGGCCACATGCTGCGTGCAGGCAGTGGGGTCTGGAACTCTGCTAGCTATGGATCTTCCCTCTTGATTGTATGTGGTTTGTTTCTGGAAGAGTCAGAGTTATCAGTTCCATCAAATTTCCTGTGTGGTAGGATGGCTGGTTTCATCCTTGAGATCTTGAACAAGGGCCTGTGGGTTGGGCCAGAGAGCAGACAAGAAGGAGGCCATGGGCCGAGACCAGTCTGAAGACAAGTGCTGGGCAGCAGCTGCTCTGACTGTGGCAATGTCCTTTACAGTGGAACTTTCTTTTTTTTTTTTTTTTTTTTGAGACGGAGCCTTAAGCTATGCCCCTGGGTAGAGTGCCATAGCATCACACTCACAGCAACCTCCAACTCCTGGGCTCAAGCGAGTCTCCTGCCTCAGCCTCCCAAGTAGCTGGGACTACAGGCGCCCGCCACAACGCCCGGCTATTTTTTGGTTGCAGCCATCATTGTTGTTTGGCGGGCCCGGGCTGGGGATTCGAACCCGCCACCTTAGGTGTATGTGGCTGGCGCCTTAGCCACTTGAGCCACAGGCGCCAAGCCTACAGTGGAACTTTCTACTCAATACATATATATGTATTTTGTTGTTGGGACAGAGTCTCACTATGTCACCCTTGGTAGAGTGCTGTGGCGTCACAGCTCACAGAAACTTCAAACTCTTGGGCTTTAGCGATTCTCCTGCCTCAGCCTCCCAAGTAGCAGGGACTACAGGCGCCCGCCACAACGCCCAGCTACTTCTTTGTTGTTGCAGTTGTCGTTTAGCAGGCCCAGGCCGGGTTCAAACCCGCCAGCTCCAGTGTATGTGGCCAGCATCCTAACCATTGAGCTATGGGCGTCGAACCTCTACGCAAAAATTATATATATTTGGCCGGGGCTGGGTTTGAACCCACTGCCTCCAGCATATGGGGCCGGCACCCTGCTCCTTGAGCCACAGGCACTGCCCTACTCAAAATATTTTAAAGCACTAATAGTTTCTATATTTTGGTGCCTATTCTTCAACATTTATATGCCTTTCATTAAGGAGACTTTGTGTGAATTTTCCAAAACACTTATTTAATTTTAAAAATTCTAAATGTGCCATTGGTTAATAAAGTGTAGGGATATCTTATGACATTTTTTTTTTTTTGAGACTGGAGCCTCAAGCTGTCCCCCTGGTTAGAGTGCTGTGGCATCACAGCTTACAGCAACCTCCAACTCCTGGGCTCAAGCGAGTCTCCTGCCTCAGCCTCCCAAGTAGCTGGGACCATAGGCGCCCGCCACAAGGCCCGGCTATTTTTTGGTTGCAGCTGTCGTTGTTTGGCGGGCCCCGGCTGGATTCGAACCCTCCATGTTAGATGTATGTGGCTGGCACCTTAGCCACTTGAGCTACAGGCACTGAGCCATCTTATGACATTTTTAAACCTTAATTCTCTTATTTTAAATTGATTTTCATTTAGTTTTTACTAAAAATGCAAATATAATTTAATTTTGCTTTTTTTTTCATGTAGGAAAAGTAGATGTGTAATTTTGCCAGAATTTGACATTTCCCTATTAGTGAGAGGTTTTGTTATAAAAAGATTGCCCCTGAAGTGGGTCAGTATTAAAACCTTATTTTAGGCTCAGCGCCTGTGGTTCAAGCGGCTAAGGCGCCAGCCACATACACCTGAGCTGGAGGGTTCGAATCCAGCCTGGGCCTGCCAAACAACAATGACACTGCAACCAAAAAAAAAATAGCCAGGTGTTGTGGTGGGCGCCTGTAGTCCCAGCTACTTGGGAGGCGGAGGCAGGAGAATTGCTTGAGCCAAGGAGTTAGAGGTTGCTGTGAGCTGTGATGCCACAGCACTCTACCCAGGGTGACAGCTTGAGGCTCTGTCTCAAAAAAGAAAGAAAGAAAGAAAGAAAGAAAGAAAGAAAGATGGTGCCTGTGGCTCAAAGGAGTAGGGCACAAGCCCCATATACTGGAGGTCGTGGGTTCAAACCCAGCCCTGGCCAAAAACTGCAAAAACAAAACAAAAAAAACCTTTATTTTAATGTTTGCTGGGATCACTTCATTTGAATTTTTTGTTCTCGTTTTTACACTTTTTGGTTTGAGACAGAGTCTTACTCTGTCACCCAGGCTAGAGTGCTGTGGTGTCGACTTAGCTCACAGCAACTTCAGACTCCTGGGCTCCAGAGATCCTCTTGCCTCAGCCTCCTGAGTAGCTGCCACTATGCTTGGCTAGTTTTTCTCTTTTCAGTGTGTGTGTGGCAGGGTCCTGAGCTCAAGCAATCCACCTGCCCCAGCCTCCCAGAGTGTTGGCATTATAGGCATGAGCCACTGTGCGGGCCTTATTTGAATGCCTTAATGGATGCTTCTCAGTTCAAAATCAAGAGTTATTTTTACTTCAGTTTTTTTTTTCTCTAGGTAAATAATTTTTACCCATTAGCAAACACTGGGTCTGAAATATATGTGAGCTGGTCTTTCTAGAAAAGTGGGAGTTGGTGAGAGAAACTACTTAGGGAGGTGGAGTTTGTTCTAACATTTTTGTCTCCTGAAAAAAACGCTGGAATTTTGGTAGAACTGGGGAGGAAAGGGGTTTGCTGGAGTGGTGTGGCTCATCCTGTAGGCATTTCCTGAGCCCCTGCCTGTGGCATGAAGGTAAGACAGCTGCAGGGACCTTCTGGGCAGGGGCAGGGCTGGCAAGTGCTCCGTGGGTAAGCATAGAGCTCTGTGGGTCTGAGGTTAGGATCAGCAGTCTTCTGCTCCAGCCTCAGCCAATGCTGTAAAGGTGATGTGAGGAACTGAGGAACCTGTAAGGGCCCAGTGCAGCTGCACTGCCCCCTCTCTGCTCTACAGGATATTTCTTAACTGTCTGAGGTTGTCCATGGCCTTGGGCATCATGGGCTCCCTGGAAATACCTGTAGAGAAAATGACAACTGTATCCCGCCAGGGCCGCTCACTGCCCTGTAGGGGTTTGGTCTGCTCTTAGAATAAGATGACCAGATTTTTAACATTGGTAAAGCAGGACACCATTGATGGGGGAGGGGGGTTCTTAATTAAAAATTTGGTCTATATGGAGCAACAAAAATTTTCATAGAATGCAAAAATAGTATTGTAATTTTTTAAAATTTCAACATAAGTATAATTTACAAATATAATACATTAAAAATTATGTATAGTATTTTATTCTTTGGCATATTTCTCATTTGAGTGAATTTTTTTTAGTAGATTGCTGTTGTTTAAAAGGTCATGAAATTTTTCACAAGAATTTGTTAAATTATATTTCACACATAAAATGGCTTTCAAAGTCTCAATACTTAATTATGATTTTTCTGATGTCCATACTTTATTTACCGTAGAAAAAATGCATTCAGTGGCAGCATTAGTTCCTGGTAAGGACAGCATGTATCCCACAATTTTTAGTGCATTATTGTATGGAACATGGTTTGTTTCAAAATGATGAAGTATTTCTAACCATTTGTTCTCTATTGAGATTTTTGCTGATGCCCAAGATTTAACCTTTTCCTTATCAATATTTTTTAAAATAATGATACTTTGTAAGTCATCTAAATGTCACTTTCAAGGCTGGCACTAGACTTTTTGCTGCCACTATAAAATATAAATAATACGAGTACTGTCTGCTAAATTCATGAAATAAATAAATAAATTACTTGCCTAAATTATCTGAATAGCTGATTTGTTGACATCACTTGTTTAACTAGCACTAGCACACAGTATGATGTGTATCATCTGAGAGACAGTTACAAAATGTTTTCGACATTGCCAAAAAATGCCATTGTTCTTTAAGTCCAAACAATGATGGTCAAATTCTAACAACTGATCAACAATGTGAACTTTGATAAGCAGTTCTCGATAATCAGTTCTCAACAATTATTTGTTATTATTAAAGTTTAACATTATAAAATTAACAAAAATAATGTAAAACTCATATCCTGGCGAAATAGCCACATGGCAGCTGAAAATCGTATATTCCCTTCCCGTTCTCCCGCTGTTCCCTAGCTTGTCATGCATTCTTTCCAAAAATTGGGACTTTTTTAAAATGCTGCAGGATGCAGGACGATTGGACGTCTGGTCACCTTATCAAAGTTGGAAGGACCTGAAGTTAGGTAGCTTCCCTGTGATGTGAGAGGGGTGGAGACTTCATTTCTGGTCTCCTCTCTGTGGGGGATACTCCTCCCCCTGGTGCCTCCAAGATTCTAGGATTCTTACCCTGTGGCCCAACGCCCCTGTGCACTAGTGGGGCTCTGGAACCCAGAGAGGTGGACTCTTAGCTCCCCCATCAGGACAGTTTGGGAGAAGTCAAAGCTGTCTGGGAGGAGCACAGACTCCACTGCAGTATTTTTCAACTCAGACTAAATATGGATTCTCTCATGGTCAGGCCGAATTTAACATCCTGGATGCCAGTTTCCCAACATATTACCCTGCTCAGTATAAGCCGGGGGTGGGTGCGCCTTTCCTTCTTGTATTTTAGAAATAAAGAACTTAGGTCAGGCATTGTGTTGGCACCTGTAATCCTGGCTACTTGGGAGGCTGAGGCAGGATGATTGCTTGAGCCCAGGAGTTTGAGGGTGCTGTGAGGAAGGAAGGAAGGAGTGAATGAATGGATTCAGGCTGGGTATTGTGATGGGCACCTGCAGTTCCAGCTACTCAGAAGGCTGAAGGAGGAGGATTGCTTGAGCTCAGGAGTTTGAGGTTGCTGTGAGCTGTGATCATACCACTGTACTCTAGCCTGGAGGAGAGAGCAAGATTCTGTCTCAAAAAATAAAGAAAGAAAGAAAGAAAGAATGAACAAACCTCAGTTGTTTTTTTTTAATGAACTTCTAAATACCCACATAAACAACATTGTTTTTGGAGGGGGGAGACAGAGTCTCACTGTCACCTTGGATGGAGTGCTGTGGCATCACAGCTCACAGCAACCTCAAACTCTTGGGCTCCAGTAATTCTCTTGCCTCAGCCTCCCAAGTAGCTGGGACTACAGATACCCACCACAACACCCAGCTGTTTTTAGAGATGAGGTGTCACTCTGGCTCAGGCTGGTCTCAAACCCGTGAGCTCAGGCATTCCACCCACCTGAGCCTCCAAGAGTGCTGGGATTACAGGCATGGGGTGAGCCACCTCACCTGGTGATAAACAACTTTTTATTTTTTATTTTTTTTGGAGACAGTCTCACTGTCACCCTTGGTAGAGTACTGTGGCATTATAGCTCATGCAACTTAAAATTCTTGGGCTTAAGCGATTCTCTTGCCTCAGCCTCCCAAGTAGATGGAAATACAGGTACCCGCCACAATGCCCGGCTATTTTTCTGTTGCAGTTGTCATTGTTGTTTAGCTGGCCCAGGCCGGGTTTGAACCTGCCAGCCTCAGTGCATGTGACTAGCACCCATAACTACTGTGCTATGGGCACCAAGCCAATAAACAACATTTTTAATGCAGTTCCAGTTGGGTTTTGTTCAATTTTCATACTTCACAGTTTTCTCAGCCATTTTCTAATTGTTGGGTGTTTGGGTTGTTTCTTACATTGATGCAGTGTGAGGAACCATTTCTGAAAAAATTAACTTTTTGGGTTACTTCCTTGAGGTATAGTCTCAGAAGTATAAGTAGTGAATCACAGATGGGAGCACACTGCAGGCCCTGAGCCTCCCATACCCCTGCCATCTTTAGGGATTTGTGACTTTATAGTCATTTTTGCCAGCTTTGTTTATTTATATTTTTCTTTGAAATATTTTCTCAGAGTCTAGTATATTTTACTTGGTTTCTTTTGGCTCTTCCCAGAAACCTTTGAATTTTTCTATGTGTGAGATAGGGTCTCACTATACTACCTGGGCTGGTTTCAAACATCCCTTCTGCCCAGGCCTCCCAGAAAGAGGTAACTTGAGACTGTGGGCACCATGTCTGGCCAAACCTTTAAGGTTTTAATATTAAGTTTAATATTAAGCCAAACATGTAATCACAGGATTAACTTTCACTGTAAAAGATAAAAGGCTGGCTGTGGTGAAACCCTGTGACACTAGCACTTTGGGAGGCTGAGGTGGGAGGTTCTCTTGAGCTCAGGAGTTCAAGACCAGGCAAAAGAGAGACCCCATCCCTATTAAAAGTAGAAAAATTAGCTGGGTGGGTTTGAGGTTGCCTTGAGCTAGACTGAGGCCACAGCACTCTAGCCTAGATGACCGAGTGAGACTCTGTCTCAAAAAAACAAAAAGAGAAGAGACTGAGGTTTGCCCAGGCTTCCCCTTGCCAAGACCACCAGTGCCTCTGTCAGCCTCAGTTGTGGACGTCCTCTCCCCACCAGGCTGGGCAGGGTTGCTGAGGGAGGGTGTGAGGAGAGTCCTAGGCCTTGTGGTGGGTCTATTGCTCTTGGTCATAACAAGGGTCACACTGGAGACATGGGTCCCACCACCTTAGCACGTGTTTGTTGGACCCCCCTGACTCAGCTCCTGACTCAGGCTGAGGAGTTCAGGGCATAGCTGGTGGACATTTGGCTGAGCCTGCACCTTGACGCCCTCTTTGAGGACCTCCAGGCTGCTGTATCACTTGGTAAGGCAGAGCCCCCATACAACCTCCTAGCCCCAAGCTGAGAGCCCTTTCCCTTGTAGCCCCTGGCACTTGGCTCCTGTTGACCAGTCCCACTTCTTGTGACTCACAGACTTTTATGTCTGAAATGGCCCTTGGAGCTTGTCCTTGTGCTTGGCCGAGTAGGGCCTTCCTAGAGGTGGGGAGGGTGATCCTGCCCTGGAGCCCTGAGCCCAGGCCCTGGCTAGGGGGAGAAGAGCCTCTCTTTTGTTGCCCCACCCAGCCCTTCCCCCGACAGAGGCTGGTCCCGGCCACCCTGAAACCGGTGCTCTGTGGCCTCTGCCAAGTTCTTGCCTGGGTCCCAGCTGGTGCTGTCCTCGGCCCGCCTCACCCAAGAGCAGTGGAAGGGCAGCAAGAGTGGCCACTATAGGCACAGGGACCATGACTGGTCCGTTGCTGAGGCCTCCACATCTCTCATTGGTCTGTGGCTGCTGCCACATGTGCTTTAGAAACTGGCGACACGTTACAGGAGGCCAATAGTGACAACATGAAGTCTCTCTATCTGCCTCCCATGTGGCTTCTGCCTACCCATGAAATGGCTCTTTGTTTAGCGTCCAGCCAGCCACCCCTCACCTTCCAATGAATACTGAGCCCCAAGAGGCCCATGTGGGCCCTGGGGCTCAGAAACAGGGTATCTCTGAGCCACTACCAATGCAGTACCTTGGTGGTTGGTTGGCTGCTCAAGTGGCACTTTGAAGTACTTTTAAGAAAAAGTTACTAAGAGTCCATCACGTAGCTTGATGTAAACAAAAGTGGCAAAGTGTTAAGAAATAGTGTATTGGCTCGGCGCCTATAGCTCAACAGGCTAAGGCACCAGCCACGTACACCTAAGGTGGCGGGTTTGAATCCCCAGCCCGGACCCGCCAAACAACA
>NW_003852418.1:22461896-22470985 GCF_000181295.1 Otolemur garnettii | reverse complement strand
GCCACGGCACTCTACCCAGGGGGACAGCTTGAGGCTCTGTCTCAAAAAAAAAAAAAAAAAAAGGAAAAACTACCCAGCTACTTGGGAGGCTGAGGCAAGAGGATCACTTGAGCCCAAAAGTTTGAAGTTGCTATGAGTTGTGATGCCACAGTACTTTACCAAGGGGAACAAAGTAAGACTGTCTAGAAGCCAGTCTAGAAGGAGGCACTGTGGAGCACACAGCATAAAGAAGCAGCCTCTTCTCCTTTCTCCCACGCCCCAAAACAAAGAAATTCCCTATATTGACCTCCTAGCAGCTGGGCAAAGGAGCTGGAAGTTCTAGAGCTCAGTCCCTGGAGACAGGGCACAGGCCCTGGAGCTCAGCCCTTGCAGATGGGGCATAGGCCCTGGAGCTCAGCCCTGGCAGATGGGTATAGGTCCTGGAGCTCAGCCCCTGCAGATGGGGCAAAGGCCCGTGCCTGGCCTACAGCTCCTAATCTGGTCACCCCTCGAGGTTTTACCCAGCATCCTTCTGGGTTGGTCCTTCTCTGAGGTCTTATTCCTAGGATCCTGGGCCCCTCCCATGTGCCTGAGGGGCCATGCTGAATGAAGAGGACCTAGACCCCTTGCTGGTAGCTGCCCATGTGGACCCGTGTCCTCCTGGCATCAGTGGGTTCCTTCTGGATTCCCTGTCTAAGTGGCTGGTGCTTTAACGATTCTGAGGAGCTCAGCCACTGCAGATGGGGCACAGGTCCTGGAGCTCAGCCCTGGTAGATGGGGCACAGGCCAGTGAGGGGTCTGTGGCATGGCTCCCACACTATCTCAGCTGGCTCTTTCTCCCCTGCCGCTCCTGGTCCTCAAAATGCCCCTTTCCAAGGTCTTCTCCACCGCCTCACACTCCCAGCTCACTCTCCTGACAGACTTTATTCCAAAGAGCTGTGCTCTTGCCTGCCTGTGTTTCAACCCTCCTGCTGCAACCCAGCTGCCCTGAAGTTCAGGCTCAGAGCAGCCCCATAGCCTCTCCAGGCTCCGCCTTCCTGGCCTTGGCGGATGGTTCTTCTGCCTCAAGTGATGTCCATCTGGCTGCAGTCCTTTGCCTTGGCAGGGCCAATGGAAGGCTGGGCTTATCTGAGGTGTGGGATGGCCGGGCCTTTGGGCTTCTAAGGTGGAACCACAGGCCATAAAAAGGCTGGGACTGGGCCAGGGTCAGTGTGAGAGGGCCTCTCAGGACCTTGAATGCTCCCTGGGGCATCCTGAGTGTGTGGTGAAGTCACCTCCTCCCTGTGTGTCCCTATGGCCTTTCTTGGCAGGTTGGGGGTGGTGCTCTGTGCCCCTGCTGCCCACTGTCCTCCTGCCAGCTTGCTGGCCAGAGGGTGAGAGGACAGGGCAGGGAGGGACTGGGAGGTGCCAGGCTGGGGGTGCACCTGCCAGAGGAAGTGACCTCAGGCAGGTTCCTGCGACACCCTGGATGGGGGTGAAAGGGCTGAGAAGGGGAAAGGCCAGGCGAGGCGCGATCTATAGGGGGTGAGAGGCACTCATAGGTCTGCATGTTGGACTGAAGCCCGCCAGCTCACTGGAGAAAACTCAAATGGTGCTACTGTCTCATTGTCTGAGAGTGATACACATATCTGTCTATGGTTCTTGGAGTGTTTCTCTCCAGGCAGGAGCCCAGCTTTAAATTTAAAATGCAACATGAACATTGAAGATACCATGTTTCCCGGAAAATAAGACCTACCCAAAAAATAAGCCCTAGCAGGATTTCTATGCATTTGTTAAATATAAGCCCTATCCTGATAAGAAGACCTAGTGATGGGCATGGCTATGCAGCGTATCTGCATAGCTATACCTTGCGTTTCGGCACAGAGACATCCCCTGAAAATAAGCCCTAGCATGTCTTCTTGAGAAAAAATAAATATAAGACAGTGTCTTATTTGGGAGGAAACACGGTATGTTTAGAAAATTCCAATTGCAGGGTGATTTCACATTGTTCTGTCTTAACCTCAGCTTTTCCAGGAGAGAGTGAACCGTCTACCCTTGGGTGTGGGTAATGCCCCCACAGCCAGAGGGGACTTTCTTGGAGAGAATGGGCAGAGCTGCCCCCAGACAAGTGTGTTTGTCCTCAGAAGAGAGGTCTGTGGCCTCTATGGCATGGTGCTCTGGGCAGCAAGTCAGGCCCTTGGGGCTGCCGTAACAAAGCATCACAAACTGAAAGTCCTGAACAACAGACATTTATTCCCTGAGACAGGAGCTGGGCAGCTCAGGCTCTTGTGTTTACCTGCCTGGCTCCCGAAAGGCACTATCAGCTCCATCTATACCTCTGCTCTCAGTTGGGTCTGTGGCTGTGTCAGCTTTACTCCAGCACCTGGCGTGATCCCTTTGTGTGTCTGTGTCCTAATTTCCCCTTTTAATTAATTTCATTAGAGACAGGGTCTCACTCTGTTGCCTATCTTGGAGTATAGTTCCCTATAACCTTGAATTGTTGGCTCCAGTGATCTCCTGCTTTAGCCTCCCAAGCCACTGGGACTACAGGCACCACCACACCTAGCTGTCTTATAGAGTTGGGGTCTTGCTGTGTTGCCCAGCCTGGTCTAGAACTCCTGGCCTTAAGGGATTCTCTTGCTTTGGCTTCCCAAAATGCTGGGATTAAAGGCAGGAGTCATTGTGCCCGGCCCAAATGTCCCCTTTTTATAAGGGTGCCTGTCATCCATCTGCAATGACCTGTTTCCAAACAAGGTTACATTCTCCAGTACCGAGAGTGAGGAATTCAACATATGAATTTTGGGGGGCACAATTCAGTCCATAAAATTGGCAATAAAGTCCTAGGAATAGATAAGTACAGGATTGTAGTTCAGCAAGAATATGTTTCCAAAAATAAATTTCTAATCAACTTTATTAAGGTACAATTTATATACAACAGATCATACTTGTTTTTTTTTTTTTTCAGTTTTTGGCTAGGACTGGGTTTGAACCCGCCACCTCTGGCATATGGGGCTGGCGTCTTACTCCTTTGAGCCACAGGCGCCGCCCACAACAGATCATACTTGTTTTAAGAGGGGCAGTGCCTGTGGCTCAAGGAGTAGGGCGCCATTGCCATATACTGGAGGTGGCAGGTTCAAACCCAGCCCCGGCCAAAAACTGCAAAAAAAAAAAAAAAATAGAGTATAATTTGATGCGATCACATAAAACCTGAGGCCATGTACAGCATTGAGACAGGGCATCCTGCCATCCCAGCAGCTCCCCTAAGCTTCCATAATCCTCACCCTATTGCCCAGGCAGCCAGGGCCTGCCTTCTGCCGCTCAAGATTAGGTTCTGTTTTCTAGAGTTTCATGGAGGGAATCAAACACTCTCCTTTTGTCTGTCTTCCTTTGCTCAGAGCAGTTATTGTGAGATTTATCTACATTGCTCAGAAGTGATGTGAAACAGGTACTAGAGGCTGTGCTGGCTGGTGCCCCAGGTGCAAAGGCTTGGGTGGGCAGGGGTCCCTCTGTAGTGCTGAGCAGCCTAGTGTCAGCTCACTAAATTGGTTAGTTTCCAAAATTTGATCGTTTTGAAAGAAGCTGGTATGAACGTCTGTGCATGAACCCTTATGTACATGATGGTTTTCATTTGTCTTGGGTAGGGACCCAGCACTGGAATTGTCAGGCCACGGGGCACTTGTTTCACTGTTGAAGACTCTGCCAAACTGTTTTCAGTGTGGAAGACACCAGCAGTGCCTGCCCAGGGTGTGAGGGCCTTGTCTGCTGTGTCCTCGCCAGCATTGCTGTGGCTATTCCCCACATATGGCCTTTCCCTCGGGTGTGCTCTGGTGTCCCCTTGCAGCTTTCCTTTGACGGCCTTGAGCAGCTGTCTATGCTTAGTCACTGATGCATCTGTTCAGCATGTCTGCCCATTAAAAAATTTCACCAAAATAGGCTGGGCAGGGTGGCTACTGCCTGTAATCACAGCACTCTGGGAGGCTAAGGTGGAAGGATCTCTTGAGCTCAAGAGTTCAAGACCAGCATGAGCAAAAGCAGGACTTGTCCTACTTAAAAATGGAAAAACTAGCCAGGTATTGTGACAGGCATCTGTAATCCCAGCTACTCAGTGAGGCTGAGGCAGGAGGATCACTTGAGCCAAGGATTTTGAGGTTGCTGTGAGCTGGGGTGACATCATGGCACTGTAGCCTGAGTGACAAACTGAGACTCTGTTTCAAAAAAAAAATCACCAAAATAATTGTGAAGAGCACTTCTGAGAGCAGTTGAGCTAAACTGGGGCAGGACCCACCCGTGGCTCCTGGATAGGTTCAGATGGTTTGGTTCTAGAGCTAACACACTTATTTAAAATAACGATTTGTCTGCTAGATTACATTTTAAGCAAACTTTTAAATTAAATGTTTATATTAAGCCTAACTAAAATGCACAATTTTGAAGTCAGTGGTAGAAAAACGGGATGAGGTCTGAATGCAGTAATACCAGGTTGCGGCCCGGGACACCGTATTACAGTATTACACCTCCCAGCACTGCACGAAAGAACAAGGCAGGACATGGATTAAAATGTTAGCTTGTAAGAGGTGGGCTAACTAGAGGTGCAAGAGAGCCCTGAGCCCCCTGTGCAACGGCTATTTAGTAAGGGTATACACCACAGGTGTGGAGAGTTAAAGTAATGACATGTGTGGGCTGCATGTGTAAGGATTGCCACATGCTCTTTCCTCCTGTGTTCTTTCCCCAAAACCCCCATGAAGAAGCACCAAGCATCAGTGTTTAACACCTGCTTACTAATGAGTGGAACACTGAGTTACTTGGGGGATTGCCCCTAAGTCACAAAACATTTCTAGGCTTGCCAGGAGACTGTCCTGTTCTCAACATTTCCTTTTAATGTGATAAGAATCAGTAACTGTCCTTGCAAGCATGGTGTCCATTCCTCTACAATACTGTTCTCAGGGCTCAGTGCCCACCCTAGGGTCTATGTGGGTGCGGCAGAGGCAAGGTCTGAATTGTGTCCACTTTTTTATATTTTTATTAGAACAAATAGCCCTCCTGATAGAACTCCTTAGGGACAAAGGGACTAAATAACCTCATCCTGCTCCCTAAATTTGTTCTTGGACACACAGTGCAGCAAACGAAATATATTCATAGCAACCTACAAATCTCATGGTTCTTGTGTGTTTCCAGATATAGTGGTCTGTTTGGACCTTGCCCATGAAGCATTAGTAGACACATGAGAGGGTTGCAGTGAATCATCAATGCTGTAGCTTCTGTCTGTAAGTTTTAAGATCTCCACAGCTGGGATGCCTGCACCTTCAGGGACCTGTGGAAGAAGGCTCTGAACAAGCTGTTACCTCCCTCATGACACCAGTGTCCGGACCACTGAGCGCCTGGTACATGGAAGGGGCAGATTTGATAAAAGCGATTCAAATGCTCTTCCTTTCAGTGCCACCTGACATGGTGCCTGTCACTCAAAAAGAAGCCTGTCGGAGGCAGGTGCTGGTGCTTCGGGTTTACAGGTTGTTCATTCTATAGAGACATGGGCGGCACAACTGTGCTCCCTGGGTCACAGGTGGGGCAGGGTGGGCTGAGGGTCCCCTGTCCATCTGCACAGGCACACCTGGGCTTGAGAGCCAGATGTGTGCACTGGCTATCTGAACCTGGGTTCTAGACACACTAGTTGTTTTTTGTTTTTGTTTTTTTGAGACGGGATCACTCTGTCGCCCAGGCTGGAGTGCAGTGTGGTGATCACAGCTCATAGCAGCCTCAAACTCTGGGGCTCATGTGATCCTCCTGCCCCAGCCTCCCAAGTAGCTGGGACTACAGGCACCTGCCATAATACCTGGTCAAGTTTTCTGTTTTGTAGAAATGGGATCTGGTTGTTACTCAGACTGGTCTTCTATTCCTGGCCTCCCAGCGTATTGGAGTTACTGTACGAGCCACCCCACCTGCCTGGACACGCAGGTTCTGAGGCTATCACTTAGCTCAGCTTGCAGCTGGGGATGGCTCCATCTTCCTGGTGGCCACTGGGATCTGAAATGGCACAGAAAAGCACGAAGTGTCCAGTACACTGCTGGCCCAGACAGGATGCTAAAGCACTTGACATCCCATCGCACATTGTCTGCTGTGTACCTGGTGACCTGTGGCTGAGCAGGCCACCGGTGACCCCGTGCTCCCTGGCACCATAAGGGAGATGTTGCCTTGGAGTTCTGGAATGTGGATTCAGGTTGTTTTGGTCACCAAAGTGCTTTGCTGATGCTTGTTTCATAGGTGATTCTGTTTGAAATTGAAGTATCTTGAGGTTAGGGAAGTAGGTAAGTGAAACAGATACAGAGAACCTACAAAACACCAGAAATGGTGCTTGGGAAAAACAGCAGAGGTGGCATCACTTTGAGATGGTGTTTGTGTGACTTCTAAGCAGTCCGATATCAGTGTAGCCCCCAAATCCCACCTGTCCCCTTGGTCTCACTCAGCCTGTAGCTGACACCGAGCAGTGACCTGCATCTGGGCTCCTTCATGAGCTGTGAGCACCTCTCTGGAAGGGCTGCTCCCTCACCCTGGGTGCAGCAAGTGCTCTGTGGGCCTGCAGCAGCTCTGAGATAAAGGAAAGGTTGTCCATGTACAGGTGTGTGTCCTTGAACAGACGTGTGTCCTATAGCCAGATGAGTCTCATTAGATGGTGTACTCAGGAGGGCAGTTGCTCAACCCCATATCTCTGCCTCTTGCATGTCAAGCCATTAACTGGTGGGACTCACCATGGTGCCCAGTTGCAGCCTCCAAAAACAGTGGGGAGCTGTGGCCATCAGCAGCCACCCTTCTGCTACAGTGAGAGGGACACAAACCTCTTTTGGCTTCTGAGAAGTTATCAAATTTGAAATGTAAATTCTAATATTCTCTAAAGTTTCCCGGGGCTTGAAGAGATTGTATGTGTCTTTAACATTCATTTCTATAGCAGACAAATCTCTTTTAAAGATGATCACTTTTTTCTCTTTAGTGTATAGCTTATTTTTTTCCCAAGTGAAAATTTTATTTTTTTACTACTAAACTGCTGATATTTTCATAAAGAGATGGGGTCTTGCTGTGTTGCCCAGGCAGGAGTGCAGAGGCCACTCCTATGCACAGTCACAGCTCACAGCAGGTTCGAACTCCTGGGCTGAAGTGATCCTCCTGCCTCCTGAGTGGCTGGGACTACAGAAGCTTGTTACACACAACTGATTGAAAAACAATTTATTTCAGAACTTTTTTTTCTTTTTTTGAGACAGAGCCTCAAGCAGTTGCCCTGGGTAGAGTGCCTTGGCATCACAGCTCACAGCAACCTCCAAGGTTGCTTAAATTCCCAGGCTTAAGTGATTCTCTTGCCTCAGCCTCCTAAGTAGCTGGGACCACAGGTGCCCGCCACAATGCCTGGCTATTTTTTGGTTACAGCCGTCATTGTTGTTTGGCGAGCCCAGGCTGGATTCCAAGCTCAGGTGTATGTGGCTGGCACCTTAGCTGCTTGAGCCACAGGTGCTGAGCCCAAAACTTTTAAGTTAAACTAATTTAGAATTTTGAGCCCTGTGAGGTAGTTGCTGCTTCTATAAAAGTCACTAGTGGTGTTTTTTTTTTTTTTAATTAAATCATCGCTGTGTACATTAATGCAGTCATGGTGTTTTTTTTTTTTCCAATTGTTCTCTCTAATTATTAAAGAATCTGTTTTTTCTGGCAAATAAAGAGATTTCTTATGCATATAGGAAACCAAACAATGACCCTACCGATTCCTGTTTGAATCAGGGTGCTTAGATCTTCTGACTGATTCCCATCACATGGCCAGTAAACAGGTGTCAATTGGGGACTCCAGGCTTTGCACTTAAATGATTCTTTTCCTCCATTTGAAATGTATTTTTGTTCTCCTTCAATGTCTTTTTGACCTGAGTGCTATGAAGAATGAAGCCACCAGATGGAGATGCCTGGTGCTTCCTCCCTACCACCCCAGGGCTTGGGCACTCTGGGCGGGATGCACTGGAGTAGTAGATGGATCCTGTGACCCGCGTGTGGCCTTTCTGGATATCTTTCGTCACCCTTTTTGTGACCTGTGGTCCTGCTGCTCCAGTACAGGCAGCATGTTTTCCTTTAATTTTCAGGACTGAGGCCAAGATGGGGCCCTGGGCTGAGATGTGGGGCCTGGACTGGTGTGATGGCACTTTGTGAAATGAATGCTATGTTGGACTGGAGGGGAAGGCCAAGGGGGAGTGAGGCACAGCTGCAGGGAGCAGGAAGCCTCAGTACCCCAGGGTTTGGGGCCAGGACATGGCAGGCTGCAAGGGTAGGGAGCGAATGAAAGCCTTATACCCATTTCTGCCTCATTTTCTCAGCTGGAAATGTGAAACAATCATTACATTCCTCACAGGACATTGTGAAGGTGATTTCGGGTGATGTTTGAAAGTATTTTTTCTTTCTTTCTTTTTTTTTTTTTGAGACAAAGTCTCCCTCTGTTGCCCTAGGTAGAGTGCTGTGTTGTCATCATAGCTCACAGCAACCTTAAACTCTTGGGCTTGAGCAATCCTCCTGCCTCAGCCTCCCCAGCTAGCTGGGACTACAGGAGACCAGCTAGTTTCTTCTATTTTTAGTAGAGATGGAGTCTCACTCTTGCTCAGGCTGGTCTTGAACCCCTGAGCTCAAGGGATCCTCCCACCTCAGCCTTTCAGAGTGCTGGGATTACAAGTGGGAACCACCTCACCCAGCCTGAAAATATTTTGTAAGGACTAAAGGAAGGCACATGTGTGGTGACAAGTGAGTAAAGACATTTAGGAAGTGAATCCAGATCTCCACTTCCTTCCTGCCCTGTGCCCCAGAGAGGCTTGCCTCAGGCCATCTGGGGTGGCTCCTTGGGAAGGACAGGGAGTATTCTTCCATTAGACCAGCTGAATTTTCTTCTAAGAAATGCCATCTTTAGGTGTTTCAGGAGAGTGATGCTATTTGCCTTGCCAGCTGTGAAGATGGAGTTTATAACAGGAGCAATCAGGCAGCTTTATCTTTCCCAAGCAGTGTTGTAGGCAGAATGGCCCTCCCTCCCCCTGAGAATTCACCTGCTCACCTCAGAATATTGTCTTTTTTTTTTTTTTTTGCTGAGGCTGGGTTTGAACCCGCCACCTCTGGCATATGGGGCC
>NW_003852418.1:22449744-22461729 GCF_000181295.1 Otolemur garnettii | reverse complement strand
ATTTCTTGGTTGCAGCCGTCATTGTTGTTCGGCGGGTCCGGGCTGAGGACCCGAACCCGCCACCTTAGGTGTACGTGGCTGGCGCCCCAGCCCGTCGAGCTATAGGCGCCAAGCCTCCCTACCCTTTTGAGCTATAGCCATCGCCCAGAATATTGTCTTATTTGGAAACAGGGTCATTGCAGATGTAATTGGTTAAGATGATGTCATTGGGGTGGGTGGGCCTTTATCCCAACATTACTGGTGTCCTTATAAAAAGGGGAAATTTGGACATAGACACATGCTGGGGGACAGTGCTGAGTGAAGATGAAGCAGAGATTAGGGTGATGCAGACCCAGAAGCCAGGAGCGAGGTCTGGAATGACCTTCCCAGCTCTGCTGACATCCTGATTTTAAATGTCCAGAACCATGCTAGAGTAACTATCTGTTGTCTGAGCCATGAGTCTGTGACACTTTGTGATGGCAGCAGTGAGAGGCAGAGTCAG
The DNA here is from genome assembly GCF_000181295.1 of Otolemur garnettii. NCBI lineage: Eukaryota > Metazoa > Chordata > Mammalia > Primates > Galagidae > Otolemur > Otolemur garnettii. Next base: position 22,461,248 of record NW_003852418.1, on the reverse strand, counting down.
GCAAACATGAGGACGCTGAGTTTTGAGAGGGCCTGGGGAGGGGTATGCCTGGGAGGGATGGTCTTGAGTCTGCTTTAATTCTGTAAGCCAGGGCTGACTAGACAGGAGATTCTGGTCGCTTCTCCTGTGTTCCACAGATACTGGACACCATCTTCTGGGCACTGAGCTGGCCTTCCTGAAGCAGGGCTGGGACCCAGCAATAAGTCAGAACCTCCTTCCTTTGGGAAATTTGAGCCAGTTTGAGCTCATATTTTTGGAGATTTTTAGTACTAAGGCTATGGCTCTTACGGGTATTTTGTGTGTATATAATATATATTTTTTATATATACATAAAAGGGTGTTTCCTGAGGTGTGAAGAATGAAGGCCCCAACTTGGGTTATCGTACCTGGATTTTCAGTTTGGGAGAGAAAGTTGCTTTTACTGCTGCTGTGTATTTTCATTGCTCCTGGGATGTTCTGGTTGCTGTGAGTAGGGCTCTGCTTGGAAGCCCGTGTCCATTTGTGGCAGTGCTTGGCTGTGAACCTGGAAACATGCTTCAGATGCCCCTCCTCAGGCACATGTTTTGTGCCCTGTGGCACTTGGCCACTGTGCTGTGGATACAGGAATAGGTCCTGCCTCTGCACACCTGTGCACCCACTGGGTGTGCAGTGGCTCCTGTAACAGCACCTCTCCACATAGTACACCTATCCCCTCGGGCCTGCACAGGGCCAGGGGGGTAGGCGCCACCCTTTTCCTGCTCGCCCTACCCCACACGGCTGCTGTGTGCGGCCTCTGCCTGTGTGGCTCAGTGTGACCCTTTCATTCTCACCCCACAGAGTCCATAGAGGAGGCGACACCAGGACTTCCAAATGAACAACCGAAAGGAAGATATGGAGATCACATCCCACTACCGCCACCTGCTCCGTGAGCTGGATGAGCAGAGGCAGCATGGCGTGCTGTGTGATGTCTGTGTCGTCGTGGAGGGCAAGGTCTTCCGGGCGCACAAGAATGTCCTGCTCGGCAGTAGCCGCTACTTCAAGACGCTCTACTGCCAAGTCCAGAAGACTTCCGATCAGGCCACTGTCACTCACCTAGACATCGTCACAGCCCAGGGCTTCAAGGCCATCATTGACTTCATGTACTCCGCCCACCTGGCCCTAACCAGCAGAAATGTCATTGAGGTGATGTCCGCTGCCAGCTTTCTGCAGATGACGGACATCGTGCAGGCATGCCACGACTTCATCAAGGCTGCACTGGACATCAGCATCAAGTCGGATGCCTCCGATGAGCTTGCAGAGTTTGAGATGGGTGCCCCGGCTGGTGGCAGCACAGAAGCACTGATCTCTGCTGTGATGGCGGGAAGGAGCATCTCCCCATGGCTGGCTCGGCGAACCAGTCCTGCCAATTCCTCTGGAGACTCGGCCATTGCCAGCTGCCACGAAGGGGGTAGCAGCTGCGGGAAGGAAGACCCAGAGCCCAAGGCTGACGGCTCCGACGACATTTCTTCACAGCCCCTGTGGGCTGGAGATGTGGGCTTTGGGCCTTTGCACATCAAGGAAGAGCAGATTTCGCCACCTCAGTATGGAGGCAGTGAGCTACCCTCTGCCAAGGATAGCACAGTGCAGAACTCCTTCTCAGAGCAGGGTTCTGGGGATGGCTGGCAGCCCACAGGCCGCAGGAAGAATCGGAAAAACAAAGAGACTGTCCGGCACATCACGCAGCAGGTGGAGGATGACAGCCGGGCCAGCTCCCCAGGGTGCCCCTTCCTCCCGACGCCAGGCTGGCCCTTCAGTAGCCGAGACCTGAGTAAGCTTTTTGTTTATTGCAGGCGGGTTCAGCTGCCCCAGGGCCATGTTTTGGTGGCCTTTGGCTGTTCATTTTGTGGCAGAAGCAGTGTATTTCCAGGCCCTGTGTGTCTGTCCCCATTAGCACAGCACTGGTGTAACTGACACACAGCTCCTCAGGGGCTCCGGCAAAGTGAAGAGGCCTATGGTGGCAGCTGGGGTCTCCTTTGGCTCCTGTGGGTGAGGGTTGGCAATGGGCTTCTTCCTATGCATGTGGGGACCTCCTGTGGGACAGACTGGGATGTAGGTACCAGGTGGCTTTTAACCCTAGACAGCCTACCCCTTGGGCTTGGGGTATTGGCCATCGCTGTTGTAGTGGATATTGAAGGAAAACATCACACAAACACATCTTGTCCTTGAACCCTCAGCCTGTTTTGGCATGGTGTTATCACCACACAGCAGGTGGGACATGTGTGGGACATGGGTAGGGGGTCAGTTCAGAGGAAGTCACTCTGTGAAGCTGCCTTTGCAAGTGAGGCTCTAGTGGTTTGAACCAACAGATGGGTGTTTCTTCTTACAGCTGTGAGTGTGTCTGCACAAGGTGGAAGGTCTCTTCCTGGGTCAGGTGGAAGGTCTCTTCCCGGGTCCATAAACAATTTCCTATGTTTGTTTCAAGAGCTCTGAGCCTAGCTTTGTCAAAGCTGGCCCTCACACCTGAGTTATAGTTTCTTCTGTCACCCAGATGAGTAAATAGTCAGATGTTCACTGGGTTCCAGGCACCACTTCTGGTTCTGAGCTTATATCCCCCGCTGCCGGCAGGTGCATGGAGGATGCCCTCCCTGACTGCATGCTATATCTCCGGTCAGGGAAGGTTATTCGGAGCCAGGTGCAGTGGTGGCACTTTCAGTCCCAGCCACTGGGGCGGGGGAAATGCAGGACTGCCTGAGCCCCAGAGTTTGAGGCTACACTGAGCTGTGATGGAGCCCGGGAATACTGCACTCTGCTAGGGCAGCAAAGTAAGACTCTATCTCTGAAAAAAGGGGTATTGGATCAGAGCAGGGTGGGGGCTTCTGGGCATGTGCTGGCTGTGGGGAGGCCCTTCCAGGATGAAGGGCAGAAGTCAGCCTGGGGCACATCATGAGCAGTGCACAGGAGACAGCAAACCCTCAGGCCCTAAGCCCCAGGAAATGGCGCAAACACTGGGTGTGCGTTCAGGTGGCCTGCTCCCTGCCTCTTGGGCAGGCAGTGTAGGGGCCCCTCCTCTTCCCAAGCTGGGAGTGGGAGGGCAAGAAGGGAACTCTCAGGGCTGCAAGCTGGAAGGTAAAGCCAGCCCAGGTGTACTGTAGCTTTCCTTATTGTGATAAAATATGCATGACATAGAGTTTACCATTCTGGCCATTTTTAAGTGTGCAGTTAACTGACGTTAAACCTTTAAGGATAGGGATATGTTCTCAGAAACATGTAATTAGGCAATTTGGTTGTGCAAACATCACAGACACACCCACACAAAGCTGGGTGGTCTGACTGCTGCTCCCATGGACTGTGTGTGTGCACCTGCTGCTGCCCTGGGCTGTGTGTGCACCTGCTGCTCCCCTGGGCTGTGTGTGCACCTGCTGTTCCCCTGGCCTACCCCTGGTCTTTGTGTGCACCTGCTGTTCCCCTGGGCTGTGTGGTGGGGCTGCTGCTCCCCTGGGCTGTCTGTGCACCTACTGCTCCCCTGGGCTGTGTGTGTACCTGCTGCTCTACTGGGCTGTGTATGCACCTGCTGCTCCCCTGGGCTGTGTGTGTACCTGCTGCTCCCCTGGGCTGTGTGTGTACCTGCTACTCCCCCTGGGCTGTGTGTGTACCTGCTCCTCCCCTGGGCTGTGTGTGCACTTGCTGCTCTTGGCTACAAATCTGCACAGCTGCAACGCTTCTGAATGCCACAGGCAGCTGCAGCACAAGGGTGTTTGTGTATCCAAACAACCAAAACATAAGGCTAAGTTCTTTTGTCTCTAAACATATCTAAATGTAGAGAAGGTGGTGCCTCACGCCTATTGTCCCAGCTACTCTGGAGGCTGAGGTGGGAGGATTGCTTGAGCTCAGAAGTTTGAGACCAGCCTCCTTAAGTTAGTGACACACTGTCTCTCAAAAAACAAAAGATGATAAAAAATGTAAAAAATGGGTGGTGCCTGTGGCTCAGTGGGAGGGCACTGGCCCCAAATACTGAAGGTGGTGGGTTCAAACCTGGCCCTGGCCAAACTGCAACAAAAAAAATAGCCAGGCATTGTGATGGACGCCTGTAGTCCCAGCTACTTGGGAGGCTGAGGCAAGAGAATTGCTTAACCCCAAGAGTTTGAGGTTGCTGTGGGCTGTGATACCACAGCACTTTACCAGGGGTAACATAGTGAGACTTGGTCTCAAAAAAAAAAATTGTAAAAAATGGGACACTTGTATGAGCACTTTTCATAACTGGAGTTGCTCTGGGAGAGTCAGTGCATGGTGAATGGTATGCACCATGTAGATTTTGTAAACATTCTACATTTAGGCTTTGCAGAATCTATTTTAAAAATTGTGCTAGGACATTATGACAACTACAGTGTCATTAGGGATGGGAATTTTTCAGCTCCATTAAATCTCATGGGACTACTGTTGTGTATTCAGTTGTCACTGACCAAAACATTGTGATAGGGCACAGACCATATTCAGGCTGCTGTGCAACCATCTTACTATCTATTTCCAGAACTTTCTCATGATTCCAAACTGAAACTCTGTATCCATTAAACAGTAAGTCCCTTTTCCTCCTTCCCCACCTTAGAGTAACCAGGTAGTGGCCATTCTAGATGACACACTGTAGCTTCTGCTGCTCATCTTGATTCTAGTTGTTGCTGGGTGTCCCTGTAGGGTCAGACTCCTGGCTATGAAGAAACTACTGGTTTAACTCAGGGGTACTCGACCTGGGGCTGGGTGCTCGTTTGCAGCACCTTGGCCCCATCCACTATATGCTGTAGCACCTGCCCCAGATCCCCTACACCCGACACAGCAACCAAAAATGTCTCCAGACATTGCCACACATCCCCTGGGTCCCCTGCCCCAAGAATTATTGGAGTTTAATTGAGCAAATCAGAAGGACATTACATTTCTGAGCTGGTAGAAGGATGGTTCATTTCCTGGCAGGTGGGGAGCATGGCCTTCTGCCTGCTCCTGACTATAATCTCCCACTAGTTCCAACTGAAACATGAGAAGCAGCAGGCCCTAGTGAATGACAGGGCTTTGTGTGAAATGTTCTGATGTTCACAGCTGCGCTGCAGGGCCCACTGTCCAGGCCTTGGGGCTTCATCCCTGGTCCCAGGACACCTGGCTATGCAGGCCTTAAGTCACCCTTGGGTGATCTGCTGGAGGCCTTTATATTACCAGAGTTGATCATGGTTTTAAGAAATAGTGCTCTCCATAAGCCTGTGGGTTGGATGTTTTAAATGCAGTTGTCGAGCAGAAGGTGTTTTTAGGATCCAACAAGTGACTTTGGCTGTGTACTTTTGTTAAAGTCTGAAATCCCTTCAGTTACCAAGGCAACATGCAACTCTTCCGTCAGATCAGTCTGAGTTGCTAAGACAGGACATGAGGCTGTGGGCTTGTGCGTGGGATAGTTCTGTCCATGTTATGGTGGCCAGTTGTGCCTTGAGCCTCAAGCCATCTTCCTCCACCCCTGGCCCTTGGGCTAAGATTTGGAAGCATAAATTCTGATGTCTGATAGAGGTAATTTTGTTTATGTCAAAGATTCATTACATCTTAGAGAAGATGTATTCTTATTCCATCTATAGGAGAAAAGCCTTTTTGTAAAGAAATGTATCCGGTGGTGACTGTGGCCCATTGGGGCACTTGATACAGAGGCTGGGTGGCCAGTCCCACAGCTTGGCATCTGTCCTCCCAGGCCTCTTCCCTGCCTCTTGGTGACCTGTTAGCAAGCCAAATGCATTCTAACCCAGCCTCTTCCAGGACACAGTGTGCATTGAAATGTACTTCTGAGCTACAGTGGCTCATCTTGGTGAGAGCTTGTGGGAAATGGCATTAGCAGGAGTGGATCTGTATGTGATGCATAGGCAGGCCATGGTCAGGCTGTGGGCCTCCTGGCTCTGGCCTCATCTTCTGCAGAGGGAGTCCAGTAAGACTTTGACAAAGTGGATTCGAAGTTACTAGTTCAGAAGCTGGTAAAAGGACAGCCCAGGTGCCCCAACCAGATGTCCCATACACGTTCCTAAAGGCTTCAGCAGCAGTAGAATATGGGGGCTTTGTAAATGTGCTTGACTTTGGTGAGGTTGGAACTTGACACATTGGGTTTTTTTTTTTTTTTTGAGACAGAGCCTCAAGCTGTCCCCCTGGGTAGAGTGCCATGGCATTACAGCTCACAGCAACCTCCAACTCCTGGGCTCAAGCGAGTCTCCTGCCTCCGCCTCCCAAGTAGCTGGGACCACAGGCGCCCGCCACAACGCCCGGCTTTTTTTGGTTGCAGCCGTCATTGTTGTTTGGCGGGTCCGGGCTGGGGATTCGAACCCGCCACCTTAGGTGTACGTGGCTGGCGCCTTAGCCGGTTGAGCTATAGGCGCCGAGCCGACACATTGGGGTTTTTAAGAACACACCAGAACTATAGAGCAGCTCTGGGGCTAGGAAAACAATGGTCTGTGCAGGTCCAGCGTGGGCTGGAGGCCTGAAGCCTCCTTCCTGCCTGGGGTGGGAGCCGTGTTGCCCTGCCCACTTTGAAGATGGGTTCCCCAGCTAGCTGCTTCCTGTATGGCTCTGCCAACTTCTCCCCCAGCCCTTGCCCTTGCCCCTGCCCCTCCCCCATTCCTGCCCCTGCCTCTCCCCCTGTCCCTGCCCCTCCACCATTCCTGCTCCTCCCCGTCCCTGCCCCTACCCCGTCCCTACCTCTACACCATCCCTACCTCTACTCCTATCCCTGCCTCTCCCTCATCCCTGCCCCTATCCAGTCCCTGACCCTGCTCTGCCCCTGCTGAAGCCCAGACTTTCTCTACCTTTGCATCAAGAGTGGCTTTTCTCAGCCCCTTGGAGCCAATTACTGCAGATGGAGGAGAAACTGGCGAAGGAAGGGGCCAAGGTTGGTGTTCTCTCCTGTGTCCCTCCCAGGTCCCTTCTCATATCCCTTCCTGTATCCTTCCTGTGTCTCATTCCAGATCTCTCCTGTGTTCCTCCTGTGTCCCCTCCCATGTCTCCTTCCCATGTCCTGTCCTGGGTCTCCTCCTCACCCTCCAGGAAGGGGGAGGAGGGAGCACCCCCAGCTATCTTAGGCATTCTGAATGAGGTGGTTGCAGCCTTAACTGAAGGGAAGACTCATGTCTGACTGAGGACGGGAGCCCTCCAGCCCTCCTGGTGGCCCCAGGAACTCTTGAGTGCCATGCCCGTGACCTCTCTGGACAGCGTTTATGGAAAAGGCTACCTTGTCATAGCTCATCCCAGAAGTGTGGCAGGCGGCTGGGCGCCTGTGGCTCAAGTGGCTAAGGCGCCAGCCACATACACCTAAGGTGGCGGGTTCGAATCCAGCCTGGGCCCTCCAAACAACAATAATGGCTGCAACCAAAAAAATAGCCGGGCGTTGTGGTAGGCGCCTGTGGTCCCAGCTACTTGGAAGGCTGAGACAGGAGACTCGCTTGAGCCCAGGAGTTAGAGGTTGCTGTGAGCTGTAATGCCATGGCACTCTGCCCAGGGGGACAGCTTGAGGCTCTGTCTCAAAAAAAAAAAAAAAAAAAAAGAAGGGTGGCAGGCCCGGCCATGTCTATTAAAAGGAACTGTGTGAGAGGGTTTGAGAGGGGCCACAACACCATATGCTTCAGTGAGTTGCGGGCTGGGGTGGGTCCACTTCCATCCTCATACCCACAGGGTGTTTTTTTTTTGTTCTTTGGTTTTTTTTGCAGTTTTGGCTAGGGCTGGGTTTGAACCCACCACCTCCGGCATAGGGGGTTGGCACCCTACTCCTTTGAGCCACAGGCGCCGCCCAGCCACAGGGTGTTTTGGGGAGCTGGGCCAGGCCTGTGTTTTATGCCCTTCCTCATGCCTGGAGCTCCATTGAATCCTTCTGGTGTGTGTGGAGTCACTGTAGCCAGTACTGATCAGACTCATGACAGTCTGTTAGGGCAGGCTGGGAGGTGGAAATAGTGTGGGAGGCCATGCTGCTGAGGGGAGAGAGCAGCACAGGAGAGGGGCAGAGACTCACTGGGAGACCCTGATGTCCTCAGTGAGCCAGAAGGGACTATGGGGGTAAGGGGCCGTGACCTTCACTTCTGCACCTTTGCCTGGTCCGTGGCTAAGGGCTTCGCTGCCTGGATCGGCGTCCTTGCTCTCACTGTGCATAGCCTGGCCTTCCTTTGCCCCTGGACTTTCTAGATCTGGGTCCCTAATCCTGGTCAGGGGTTGGGCAGGGGCTTAGCAGAGGGCCACCGCTCCTGCCCTCTCACCTGCTCACCCTTACCCTCCTCTGACCGTCCTGCCTCCTCTGCCTTCACAGACCCTGGTGAGTCCACGTAGGATAATCTGAGATCCGTGACTTGATCACATCTGTGTGTCCATTCTGCCATCAAAGGTGACTTATCCAACAGGCTCTGGGGATCAGAACATGGGCATCTCTGGGGGGACATTATCAGCCTGCCACAGGAATATACCTGTAATAATGAGGTGTTTTGGGGGAAAACTGCCACTCCTGTTTTCTGTTTTTTCAGGTATAATATATATACAATAAGCCACACAGAATTTTAGGTGTATAGTTTGGATGATTTTTTGTTTCCCATAACATTGCAATGGGAAAATAGTTAAATTTAGAGCTGAAAAAAAATGAAAGAGGGAGCATGTCTGCTGCCCAGGTGCTCCAGTTGTTAACATTTTGGTGTGGTTGCTTTATTATATATTTATCCATTGAACAACCCAAAACATCTTATTTTCAATGCGTTTCAAAGTACTTTCTAGACATCAGTGTACTCCACCTAGATGCTTCAGCAGGCATTTCATAATTAGAGTAACGTGTGTTTATGTCTTTTAACTAAATTTCATACACCATGAAATGCAGCGATCCCAAGAGTACCTCTTGATAATTCTGGAGGAGTGCAAGTCCCTCACCTACTCAGATGCAGGACTTCTGGGGAGTCCCAAGGGCCCGCAGCCTTCCATCCTAGATGGATTTTGCAGGATCTGTGCTCTGTGCAGGTGAAGCAGCGTGGAGCCCTGCCTTGTGAGGTGTCTGTCTGCATCAGTGAGTCTGGGCCCCCCCCCATGTCGCCCCCACCTCCCTGTAGTTCGTCCTTTTTTGGCTGTGGTGTTATTTTCCCTTGTTGGGCACTTCCTGGGTCTGCCATCCAGTCCCTTCATAGACTTCTGGGCTGTTGCCAATTTTTGCTATTGGGAAGAAAGCTTCTGGGGATATTTTAGCACACTGTTTTGTGGATGGTATCTTTACTTCTCTTAAGTAAATACCTGGGAGTGATGTGGCTGGGTCATGGAGGGTGTTAGATTTATATAAACCACCAAACTTTGTTCCTGAATGGCTGCACCATCTGTGGTTTTCCTAGAAGTCCTACCATAGATCCCTGCTCCAAGTTGGGTTTGGTGTGTGGCTGGAGGTTGGCCTAAAGGCCACCCTGAATGTGGTGTTCAGTGCCCCAGAGCCACTACCCCAGCCCATCTTTTATCCATTGAGTTGCTTGACTGCACGGCTGTGCAAAAGCTTAGTAACCAGGTATGTGAAATTAAAGAGAATTTCTTATATGATGTGAGCATGTTTTGGTGGTTGTAGTAAATGAGGAAGCTTGGTTTTAACATGGATAAGAAACATAGCGCTTTAGAAATTAAGAGTACATGATAAACACTTGTAAGAAGATAAACTTTCAGACACGGTGTATCCATAATCATTTTCCTGTATAATTACCTTTCTCTTCTTTAATTTTTCTTTTTCTTTTTGAGACAGAGTCTCACTCTGTTACTCAGGCTGGAGTGCCATGGCTCATCACAGCTCATAGCAGCCTCAAACGCCTGGGTTCAAGCGATCCTCCTGCCTTTGACTCCTGAGTGGCTGGGACTGCAGGCGAGCACCATGACACCTGGCTAAGGTTTTTTATTTTTAGTAGAGACAAGGTCTTGCTCTTGCTCTTGCTCAGGCTTTTTTCAAACTCCTGGCCTCATGTGATATTCCCAGAGTGCTAGGATTAGAGGGGTGAGCCACCATGCCTGGCCAGACCAAATTTTTTTACATGATTTTCAACTTAGATTGTTAATATAAATATAACCCGAATTAAAATTCTGGTTTTAGGTCAGATGTGGTGGCTAAGGCCTGTTATCTCACTGTTTTGGGAAGCTGAGGCAGGAAGAGGCAGGATCGCTTGAGCCCAGGAGTTCGAGGCTGCAGTGATCTATGATCTCACCACTGCACTCCAGCCTAGGTGACAGAACAAGATCCTGTCTCTAAAAGTTCTGGTTTTAAAATCTAGTAAATACCTGGGCTCAAGTGATCCTCCTGTCTCTGATTCCCAGGCAGGAAGTTTTTAGTTGTAAGCCTGTTATGGATTGAATTTTGTGTCGAATCCCTAACCCAGTGTGGTTGTATTTGAAGATCGGCATTTAAGGAGGTAATTAATGTTAGATGAGGTTGCAAGAGTGGGCCCTGATCTGACAGGACAGTGTCCTTATGAGAAGAAACACTGGAGCCTGTGCACACTTAGCTCCCTGGAGTCGAGAAGAAGCTGTGTGCCTGCTGAGCCATGTTGTGGACTGAGCCGTCCACACCAGGGAAACCAGCTCTGAGCTGCTTGGCCCTCATGCCACTGCTCTGAAGAATCTTCGCTAATGATATATACGTTTCTGATTCAGAGGTGTTTGCGGATACTAGCTGATGGACCTTAAGCTGTCTGCTCCAACCTGGAGTGCCCCCTCCCCTCCCCTGCCTTCATGCCCCTTTGACCCCATGGTCCTGGTCCCAGTTCCTGTCTGTGTGGTTGTGATCTCAATTCCTGTCTCTGTGTTCTGATCCTGAGTCCTGTCCCTGTGGTTCTGATCCTAAGTTCTATCAAGGACCATAGTTGAAAATACCCTTTTCCTGGAAGAAAGTGCTTCCAAATCATGTATATGATAAGGGATTGATATCTAGACTATATAGGAACTCCTACAATTTAGCAGCAAACCAAAAAAACAACCCATTTCAAAAATGGGCAAAGGATATAATAAACATTTCTCCAAATGACCAGTGAGCACGTGAAAAGATGCTCAACATCATTAATAATGAGGAAATACAAGTCAAAACTATAGGAGATGCCATCTCACACCCATTAGCAAAATACCAATTTTTGGCTGAAGTGGAGGAAATAGAACCTTATGCCCTGCTGGTGAGGGTGTCAAATCATGCAGTCTCTGTGGAAGACAGCATGAGAGTTTTTTGTTTGTTTTTGATTTTTTGAGACAGAGGCTCAAGCTGTTGCCCTGGTAGAGTGCCGTGGTGTCATAGATCATAGCAACCTGCAACTTGGGATCAAGTGATTTTCTTGCCTCTGTTTTTTTATTTTTAGTAGAGATGGGGTCTTGCTTTTGCTCAGGCTGGTCCTGAACTCATGAGCTCAAGCAATCCACCCAACTCAACCTCCCAGAGTGCTAGGGTTACAGGTGTGAGTCACCACGCCTGGCCAGCATGAGAGTTTTTTTAAAAATTAAAAGTAGGCCCGGCGCCTATAGCTCAACCGGCTAAGGCGCCAGCCACGTACACCTAAGGTGGC
>NW_003852418.1:22435912-22449478 GCF_000181295.1 Otolemur garnettii | reverse complement strand
CCCCCCCCCCTTTTAAAAACATAGTACATATTAAAAAAATTAGCAATTCTGCTGGGGCATAAGCCAGTAGCCCCAGCTATTCAGGAGGCTAAGGCAGGAGGATTACCTGGCCCTAGGAGCCCTGCAGCAAGCTGTGACTCCATGGCACTCCAGCCTGTGTGACAGAACAAGACTCCATCTCACGAGAAAAAGTTACAGTTCCTTAATATTAACAAACATTTGGTTGGTGCTTGTTTTCCTGACTTGTCTTGGTACAGTTGTTTCCACTCTGGTTTGGAGGACTTGCTTGTCTCTTGTCTATCAACTGCTCCTCTGGTTTTCCTTGCCATGAATTTGGTGAACAGGCCTCTGAACTTCCCACATTTCTGCTGGCGCCATTTGACACATGCTCCCCTCCCTGCGTCTCCCTGGACCCTGGCAGCTCAGCACAGGGCTGTGATTGCATTTGGGTACCTTGTTCCCAGACATCTTCCATGTTACGTCCAAGGGCCCAGAAGATGGCTGTCTTCATTTCTGTCATGAAGGATGGATGCCTGAGCTGCATTGACTATGATTTCTACTATGGCCAGTGGTTGCCTGGGCCTCGCCTTGCCTTCACCCTTGACAGCTTCCCTCCCTGACAGCCTCCTCCCTCTGACAGCCTCCTTCCCTGACAGCCTCCTCCCTCTGACAGCCTCCTTCCCTGACAGCCTCCTCCCTCTGACAATCTCCTCCCTCTGACAATCTCCTCTCTCTGAGAGCCTCCCTCCCTGACAGCCTCCTCCCTCTGACAGCTTCCCTCCCTGACAGCCTCCTCCCTTGACAGCCTCCCTCCCTGACAATCTCCTCCCTCTGACAGCCTCCCTGCCTGATAGCTTCCTCCCTCTGACAGCCTTCCTTGGCCCCTCGTTGGCCTGCAAAGCGCCTTTCCTGCCCTCCTGCGTCCTCCATCTCTTCTACCTCCTCCTCCAGGGCACCTTTGCCCGGATCAGCCCTGCATGCTGGCAGAGGGTAGGTCTTGCCTTCCCTGTGCCCTCCCTGCCTGGGCCTCAGAAGAGCTTGCTGTTTGTTCCCTTGAGTGTTCCCATACCCTAAGGGGCCTGCAGGGCAGCAACCTCCTTCTGGCTGTGCTACTGGGCTCCAGGGTCTGTGGAAATTTTCATGCCCTGTGTGACCCTCTGCTGGGGGGAAGCTTCTCCAAGCCTGGGCTGACCCGAATATGATGCTCAGTAGAATTTGTTGCATGAATAACTCAGGGTCACAGGCCACACTGCCTGTTTAAAGCAAGCAGTTGAGAGGCTTTAGACTCCTGGAATGGCGTACAGTGTCATCACCTGAGCAGGAAATACTATGCCCCAGGTGCTCGCCCCAAGACTCTCCTGGAGGCCCTATCTCCTCTGTCCCTGTAGAGCAGGGGTCCTCAAACTTTATAAACAGGGGACCAGTTCACTGTCCCTCAGACCGTTGGAGGGCTGGGCTGCGGGCCCTGGGACGAGTTGGCTGCTAAGCAGGACAGGCAGCGGTGGCAAAAACACCTGGCAGGTCGGATGAATGTCCTAAGTGGGCCGTAGTTTGAGGATGCCTGCTATAGACACTTAACAGAAATGAAAGGCTATGAGGTGTGGCCTCTTCCACCGAGCATCAGCGCCTTCACTCACGCCCACGTCACCCCATGTCAGCACCTTCACCTGTGCCCACGTCACCCAGTGTCAGCACCTCACACGTACCCACGTTACCCAGTGTCAGCACCTTTACCCTCACCCACATCACCACATGTCAGCACCTCATTGCTCTGTGTCTGCCTTGCTTCTGGCACAGACAGGCCACATTGTGCTTGTCCTTCCTTTGGGGGTGGACATTTGAGCTGTGTCCCTTATGGACAGTTGTGAGCAGCATTGCTGTGACATTCATATATAAGCTGTGGGGCTGTGCTCTCCTCTCTCCTAGGTGTGCCTGCAGGTGGGACTGCTGGCCGCATAGCAACTCTATGTGATGTTTTGAAGAGCTGCCCACTCCTTCCATGGGAGCGGCACCGTATGCTCCTGCCCGCAGTGTCTAGGGGTTCTACCGTCTCACGTCCTCATTAGCATTGTCGTCACCTGCTTCCTCACTGTGGCCACCCTGGAGGGTGTGAGCTGGTGACTCATGCCGTTTTGGGCTTCTTCCCTGGCGATCACTTAACTGGAGTCTTTTCATGCACTCATTGGCCATGTGTGTGTTCTTTGGGCAAATGGGACCTTTTGCCCACGTTTGAATCAAGTCACGGTATCTGTTTCATTGTCCCACTGTGACCTGCAGACTCTCTTTCTCCGTTCTGTGCCATTTGCTCCATTTCCCACAGGCACCTTTGAGGCACAGAGGGCAGAGCCCATCTCATCTGTTTTGGTGCTTGTGCTTTCAGTGTCACAGCTGAGAATCTGTTGCCACACCTGAGGCCCTGCAGATTTTCTTATAAGAGTTTTGTACTTTTCACTTTCATATTCTGGGGCATTGACTCTCTTTGATGTCTCCTTTTCTCTGAGAATCAGAAATACCACAGCTGCAAGAGCCTTGGACTTGCACCCTGGGCCCTGGAGTAGAACCTGGAGCCAGTTCTGGCCCCTCATCTGGTGGATGACCCCAGTGTTCTGAGTCAAGGTCCCCTGTGACACCTGAGCAGTGACTTTGCATGGTCAAGGGTGTGTCATGACCAGGGCTGGCAGGACTGATGTGGTGGGATGGGCTGAGGCCACTGTGTTGCTCCGGGCAGGTGCCTGGCCCATGAGGCTGGACGGGGCTTGATGCCACTCTGCAGCAAGCAGCTGGGCTGGTGGGAACTCTTTGCCCTCCTTCCACAGTCCCCACAGTCCCCACCTGGAGGGCCCTGAAATGACCTTTTGTGTTTGCTGATGTGTGTCTCCCCTACTCCAGGTACGGACCTGACTGTGGGAGAAGCTAGCAGCTCTGACAGCCGTGGGGAGAGGCCAGAGCTCTACACACAGGTGGACGAGGGCCTCTTGGGGGGAGAAGCTGGCTTCCTGGGCCCACCCCTCACCCCGGAGAAGGACGATGCTTTGCAACAGGCAACCGCTGTGGCCAACCTGCGTGCAGCACTCATGAGCAAGAACAGCCTGCTGTCCCTCAAGGCCGACGTGCTGGGGGACGATGGCCCCCTGCTTTTCGAGTACCTGCCCAAAGGTGCCCACTCACTGTCCCGTAAGTGCAGCCCCTGCCACGCGGCTTTGCTTTGGCTCGATTTTGATTGCTGAGAGCTGGGAGTCTCGGGCGGACATGAGATTGAGGATGTGCTGAACCCCATCCCCTTGGGCAGGCTGGCTGTGGGCAGCGGCGCCTCTGAACTCCCTGTTTCAGGAGGTGCTGAGGCCACATCACAGCCTGGACCAGCCTCTCTGGTCATGCAAGGCTCACCAGGTGCTGGCTTTATAGAGTACGGTACAGTGATGTGTTTATCAGGGCACCGGAACGGGGGAGATTTTTATGCTTTTATGCCCTGGGCATAGTGTGAGTCTCGTTGGAGCATTTTGTGACTTGCAGCGCCTCAACCCAAACCAAACGCCCTGAGCATTATAGGGGCACAGACACACCCGGGCCTTGAAGCCTGTCTGGGTCAGCACAGGCAGGAGACAAGGATCTCTGGGTATGGGCAGCAGTGGGCTCGCCTTGCTGGTCCCTTTGTGCTGAGATTCCTTCCCCTGGAGAGGGAAAGGAAAGCGGCAAACGGGTGGCAGGAAGCGGGTGTGTCCTTGCCTGGCTACAACAGAGAGTGCTGGCCACGTACGAGTCTTTGGAAAGGAGTTGGATCCTATACATAAAACTTAAGTGTGTCTGCTGATTCCAAATGACAGACCCCCTCGAGGTGTGGCTGAAGGCACAGCCACACAGTTGACACTTCACAACTCCTTTTCTGGCAAGACAGTTCAGCTTTTACAGAATTGGCCCCCAGAGCTGGCCTGGAGTGAGCCACTGGCTCTGGTCAGGGTGCTACGTGGCTGCCCTGGGCATAGCTTGGTTCCAGGTCCTGATGTGCAGTGGGTGCTGGAGGGGCAGGGAGGAGGCCTCATGGGGAGGAGCCGGCTCCAGGTGGCCCAGGGTGCTAGGGTGTGGTGAGTGCTGTGGACTTGTTTCCTGAAGCAAAGGGGACTTGGGAAGTGTATCTTTGTTTTGATGTTTATGCTGCTTTAAAAAACAGTATTTTTACAACTTTGTTTTCATGAGCCCTAAGATACTCTTTTGAATTTTGTGTTGGCGTGAGCAGTGCCACAGACTTTACGGCTAATAAAGATGACAAGCAGAAAACAGTGTCTGTGTTCTCTTTATCTATGCACAGAACTGAAAGCCAGGCCATAGGGCTTGGCCAAGAAGCCAGAACAGTCTGAGCATCCCATGGGCAGGGACAGGTTACAGGCACCGGGCTCTTGAAACATCTTTTTAAAACATCTAAAAAATGGGATAGCACCACTTGCACTGTTGTGAATTTAAAACCAGGTACATTTCTAACACAGAATACAGGAGAGGAAAGTGTGTTTGATAAATACTACTGTGTCAGACTCTTTCCCCTTACAAATGTGAAAATGTGCTTGTCAGCAGAAATTTTGGGATTTTCTTGTTCCTTGGGGGATAGGAACATTCTGAAGGCTGTTCCTGGTTCTCAGAGCAGTTGGGGTTCACAGGAAGAGTAGAGTCCTCAGGGGACCTCACTGAGGGCAGGACTGATGAGCTCCGCCGACAGGGGAGATGGCCGGGAGGTGGCAAAGTTGGTGCCGCGTTGAGGCTGAGGTGACCCTGATTCCTGCTTCCTCACCCTACTCTGGCTGGGGAGAGTCTGGGCTTTTGTTCTGTTTCTGGACATGTTTATGCCATGCTCGGACCCCTCGAGGGCAGGGCTATTGTGACACCTAGGCATCTGAGGTGCCCCAGATCTGGCCAATGTGTCTTTGTCCTAAGAGTGATTGTAGAACCAGGAGAAATGACATGTTTGTGCCTTTCCTACTGTTTCTGCTGTGAGTCTGTGCTGAGCACCATGCAGTGGGTGGGTTGGAGGGCATGGCCAGCCAAAAGCTGCCAGTTTAACTCAAGTACAGCCAGGCAGTGGGGCCCCTGGAGCCATCTGACTTGGGCCAGGGAGATTGAACCTCCATTCTGCCCTGGCAGTCTCCCCGCGCCCTCCTTGGGTCATTGCAGTAGGAGGTGGCATCTGGGTGCAGGCCACTAACCTTCTATGTGCTGTGTTCAGCAGCCCCCTCTGAGCTGGGCCCCTCATGCCTCTCTGCACCCTGAACATCTAGGAAAGACAGTCCTTCTCCTCTGCTCAGTCCATCTGTGATTAACTCCAGGTGAAGTCAGCCCATGGCCTTTTTGTTCTTTCCATTACATTTTAGCCTCATTTTTAATATTCTAAACTTTCTACTTTTCTTGTAAGAATTTGTCCTTTTGTTTTCCACAAATGGTATTTAGAACTTGGCAGAACCCCTCTCAAGCTGAGCTGTGAGTTGGATGGTTGGGGCTGTGTGAGGAAGGCCAGGACACCTGCTCTGGCCAGCAGTCAGAATAATGGAAAGATACAGAAAAAAACCTTTATTTTTCACAATTTTGTGGCTACCCTCACTGTGGTGGCTGGTGGTAAGGGATCCATGCAAACCTAGCGCTGATGGCTGAGGGCAGGACAGCACCAGACCTCAGGCCTGTAACTGGTGCCTGTAACCTATCCCTTTAGGGTGTCATGGAGGCGTAGTGCCTCTAGCCGCAGAGGCTGCTGGCCTTGCTGCTGTACCCATTCTGGCCATGCATGTCCACCTGACCTGGCTGGCATATGTCCACCTGATCTGGCCTATGTGTGTCCTGGCCTATACATGTCCACCTGATCTGGCCTGCACATGTCCACCTGACCTGGCCTGTGCATGTCCTGGCCTACACATGTCTACCTGACCTGGCCTACACATGTCCACCCGACCTGGCCTGTGGGTGTCCTGGCCTACATATGTCCACCTGGTCTGGCCTACACGTGTCCACCTGACCTGGCTTGTGTGCGTCCATCTGACCTGGCCTACGCGTGTGCACCTGACCTGGCCTACACATCTCCACCTGACCTGGCCTGTGCATGTCCTGGCCTACACATGTCCACCTCTGACCTGGCCTGCGTGTGTCCTGGCCTACATGTGTCCACTTGACCTGGCCTGCACGTGTCTATCTGACCTGGCCTGTGCGTGTCCACCTGACCTGGCCTGCGCGTGTCCACCCCATCAGGACAGAGAACTCAGCCAAGTGTGGTATGTCTGCTGATCTAAGGTGCTAGGTCTGCAGAGTTGGGTCTGTGGAACTGAGACCAGCCCCGTTTTCCCTCATGTCTTCCACTGTCACTGTCCTTCTGGGAGTGGGTGGTTGATGGGGTGGTGAGTGTCCTCCACAGCCCATGGACGGGGGCCCTACTATGAGGCGTGCATCCAGCTTGGGGTCTGCGGACCCCCCTGTGTACAGCAGAATGGGGAGACTCTCTGTGTACCCTGTCCGCAGTGTAACCCCTGCCTTAGCTCACAGTTCTGGAAATTTGCCCCCAGGCACCCTGAATTGGGCTGTCATGCTCCCTGTCCTCTGGAAGGAACCTCACACTGTGCGCAGGAGGAAGGATGGCCTGGCACCCTCCTAGCCCTTCTCTTAGGAGGTGGCTCTGAGTGTCTGGGCTGTGTTCTGTGTCCTGACATAGCTCAGGCCTTCTCCAGAGTCAGGTGGCCCCTGGGCTGCACTGTCAAGCACACGGTCTAGTGAGAGGCGTTGCTGGAGAAACCAGGGGGAGAGGCTGCCTCAGCTCACTGGGGTCCCACCTGACTGCTAGGTGGTTATGCAGAAGAGCTCGTGCAGTTACTATGAGTCTGCACAAGAACAGGGTAGCGGCCACAGAGTTTGACATTAGGGGAACTGTTGAATATGCAGGAGGTGCACCAGCCACACCAGGAGTGGCACTCAGAGGTCCTTTGGGGATAGTTCTGGAACATACTGGAGAAACTGAAATAGTTCCCTTGTTGTCATAGGACTAATAATATTGGTTGGCTACAAATTCAACAGGTGACGATCTCCTTGCCAGATCAGTCTTCTAAAGGGCTTTTCTGTACAGGACTTTTGTACTGGTTCTGACACGGTCATGTGACTCCCTTTTGTTACCTTCTCTGCAGTAGGCTGATGCCCCACCTGTTAGCAGTCATTGTCCCTGTGTAGAAACTCGGAAATGTCATTTGGGCCTGAACATGGCTGTTGTGTCTGTGGGCACACACTGGGCCCTTCTGGGACCCTAACATGCTCACATTTCTTGCCTATGACAAATGCCACTTGAACTCAGGCCACTGTTTGATCTCAGGCGCACAGCTGAAGATGAACCAGCTGACCATGGGCTCAGGACGATGTGCATCCCATGTACAACTGTGATGCCATTTTAGCAACTGCAACAGCCAGAGATGTTAGAAGCCTAGTCCCAGATCATAGCTGGCGTTTTGATACTTTGTCACTGTTTTCGTAAAAGAATCAACTATTCCTCCAACAATTATAGGCAGAGCTGTGCCATCTCATTGGAAGAAGATGCCAGGTTCCCTAGGCTCTCTCAGGGGAGAACGGAGTCCTGCCCTCAACCCATCTGTTAGTGAAGTGTCTAGGAGGCGTCTCTGGAGCTTGGCATTGTTTTGGTTGTGGTTTAAAGAATGTTTCTCTATGGTATTTAAAAAATGAATCAAAGACTTTAACTTGATTAAATTGATAATGGAATTTTAAGAAGGTTCTGGCCAGAGAGCATTTGGTGGACATGTAATTGTGCTTTTAGATAAATAGCCAGGCTGATGTATCTTGAAGCACTTGAAGTCAGAGGTCATCTCTCAAGTTGAGAGCTTTGCATACCCCGACTTTCTGTGCTGAAATCTTCTATCGAAATTGCTTTGCTCTTGGGAGAGAGTTAGCCCTGGCATTGAGGCCAGCCAGCAAAGCACCAAGACCAGCCTCCAGCCAGATCCTGCGTCATGCTGGCCACAGGATGGTGGACCGAGCTTCCAGAACTCCCAAGCCCACCAGCTGGTGTTCATTCCTGTGGGTGAGACTCCTTTCCTGTGTCCCCAGGGCCTCACTCGCTCTTGGGGGACGCTGATCACAGCCGGAAGGCCCCCACCCTCCTTCCCACTCAGAGCCACAGGATGGTCTGCGGGGTGTCACCTCCCCTAGCCAGGTAAGACTCAAGGGTGGCTGCCCAGACCAGGCATGGTACCCACAGCTCCAGTGTGCATGTAGCCTGGCCAGATGCATCCAGAAGAAGCCTCCTGAGAGGGCTCTGGCAGGGCCTATTCTCTGCAGTTCCCTCCCTACCCCCAATTCAGCCAGGCAGGGCGCACCTTTAGGCTGGTGAGCTATTAACAACTTTGCGCCCACCACCACAAGGTTTTTTAATTTAAATTAAAATATTTCTCTGAAATATTTCTTTGAAATTTTTTTCCTGTAGTGTGAAGACATTCTGTTCACTTAGAATGACATTCTATTCATTCTGATTTAACATACTAGCTCCTAATACTGGGCAGTGGTGGCTGGTCTCCGTGCCAGGTCGTTGTGGTGTTTCAGGCTGTTCCCCCAAATCAAAGGGCACTGCCCAGCCTGGGCTGGGCGCTGGCGGGAGAGGAGCCTCCTTCCTGCTTCTGAGTCTCCGGGGCTATTCCTGTAAAGAAAGGTCTGGGGTGCAGGCGCGGCTCATGCTTGTGACCTCAGTAAGAGAGGCCGAAGGCGGGAGGATCGCTTGAGGCCAGGTGTTTGAGACCAGCCTGAGCAACATAGTGAGACTGACTCTGTCTCTACAAAACAGAAAAAGAAAGAAAGAAAGATCTGCTAGGTTAGTATGCCTACCTGAAGAAAAAACATTCTTTAAGACCCTAATCACGTATTTTAGATTCAAAGTTAGTGGCTCCCATGTGAATTCTAACAGGGTGGCTTCGGTAGGGGGACATCAGGGTTCTGTTAATGCCGATTCTCCCCTGGTGTCTGTTCACTAAGAACTAATTATAACCTTCCTTTCCAGATGGCCAGTGCGGGTTGTGTTAGTAGCGATTGGACAGGCCCAGGTGAGTGAGAGGTGCAAACTATACCAGCTCCAGGAGTCTTCCTAATGCCGGCCGCCCTGACAGTCTGTAACTTGTCTGTCTCTGGTTCTAGATCGACACCTCTTGCGATGTGGAGACCTGGCCTGAGCTGTCCTCTTTGGAATTGGCTTGTGCCAGCACCTGGGTGGGTTCTTCAGGGGCTATGACCCATCCAGGACACCTGAGGAGCCTTCTTTCAGCACCCTGCCTGTTCAATGTCCATCACACAGGCCTGGATGGACTTGCCCAGCCCAGGGCAGCCAGTCTGGGAGGGCTTGGCCTCACCTAGAGCTCCTTGGGCTCGGATGACCTCGTGGAAGCAAAAAGGCACAGCTCTACTCACAGTGGTTTTGAGCCGGGACAGAACTGACTGGGTGCCTTCTCCTCCATGCCCTTGAGCAGACATTCTTGTCTGCCTCGAGACAGCAGCCAGAGCTTGAGTGTCTACCTGGGTGTCCATGCATGAGCACTGAGAGTGTGCAGAAGCAGAGAGAGGAGCAAGGAGCTTGCAGAGCTGCTTTGGGGCAGCCTTTGGGGCCTGGGGGTTAGTACGTGCCTTTGCTGAGGCTGCTAGGTGAAGGCGTTTCTGCATTTCTCTGTTGGCAGGAGGGGCAGGTGACAGGCCTGAGGTGGGCAGGCCCAACTTGTGGGGAAGAGGAGAATAGGGCAGAAAACACCCTACTACCCATGGAAAGTAGAATCAAATAGCTCTGACCCAGTTACTTTCTAGAAAGATCTGAGGACAAAGCCAAGTGGATATCCATAGTGGTCTGTGTCTCACATGGGCAGATACCTCCAGATATTGATGTGGAATTTCCAGAAACTGCTATTGTCATACAGAAAATGCTTCTTATCTGCTACTGGATGTTTGTCTCTGCTGGATATGTTGGGTCTAGTGTCAGCTCATTAGAACAGGTTGCTGTGCACCTGGTGGGCTCAGGGAGGACATAGAGACCCCCATTCCAGGCTCTGGAATCTCCAGAGGCACCTCCTGGGGGTGGGGATGTGTCTTGGGGACAGGAGCTTCCCCATGGAAAGGCCCCAGTCAAGCACCTGTCAGCCCCTGCTCCTTCCCAGACCTATTCTCACCTTTACTGTGTCCAGTCCCATCTACCTGCTCTTGCTCCCACTCCTGGTGCAGACCCTCATGATCATGAATGAGTCCGGGAGATGGAGAAAAGTCAGGTGTTGGCTCAGGACATGTTACTGGGGGTGACTGCTCTCTGCCTGCCCATGCAAGACCAGTCAATGCAGACTGCCCCCCCCCCAGGCCATCAGATGCTTATGAGTTTATGTAAATACCTATTCCAGTTTGAATGTCATTTCTAGAGAAAAGGAAGCTTTTCCTTTCTTTCTTTTGTTTTTTTCTTTGTAGAGACAGAGTCTCACTTTATTGCCCTCAATAGAGTACTGTGGCATCACACAGCTCACAGCAACCTCCAACTCCTGGGCCCAGGTGATTCTCTTTCCTCAGCCCCCCCCCCCACCTCCCAGCAGCCAGGACCACAGGTAAACAGGCGCCCACCACAACACCTGGCCATTTCCTTGCTGCAATTTGGCCAGAGCTGGGCTCAAACCTGCTACCCTTGGCATATGGGGCCAACGCCCCACCCACTGAGCCACAGGCGCTGCCCAAACTTTTCCTTTCTTTATTGGCCAGCTGTGGCAGAGTGTACAGGAGGTGGTGGGTTCTCAAAAACAATTTAAAAATTGTAGACAAGCTCTGCAAAATCTAAAAGAAATAGGTTTATGGTAGGGATGTAAGAGATGTTTAGAACAGGCAGCTGCCTGGGTTCATTCTTACGTCTAACATTGTTTTGCTAAAACTGTACAGCCACTGCACACACAGATGTTTTAGCCAGTTCATTGAAATATTTCATATTTCATCTGTTATATCTCTTATATAAACTTTTTTTGAGACAGAGCCTCAAGCTATCCCCCTGGGTAGAGTGTCGTGGCATCACAGCTCACAGTAACCTCCAACTCCTGGGCTCAAGCGAGTCTCCTGCCTCAGCCTCCCAAGTAGCTGGGACCATAGGCACCCGCCACAACACCCAGCTATTTTTTTTTGGTTGCAGCCTTCATTTTTGTTTGGCGGGCCCAGGCTGGATTCGAACCTGCCACCTTAGGTGTATGTGGCTGGCACCTTAGACACTTGAACCACAGGCGCCAAGCCCATCTCTTATATTTTGTTGAATTTTTCACTTAAATATTTCATTGAAATATTGTGGCTCTGGGATTGACTTCAAAGAGTTTTTTGTAAATTTATCAAATCTTTCTTGGAAACAGAATTTTAGTAAAAGTTTGGTTCTTTCTTTAGGTCTATTTATTAGCACAAAATTTGCTCTGTGTCTGCAAATTCACTTCGGGCTTTGCTGCTTAGCTGCCATTCTCACAGGGTGAGAATGGGTGGCCTCACAGAGTTGGGCATTAATTGGCCCAACAGTGGAGTCTGTGTGTTTATAGAAATTAAGACTCACTTAGGGGACATTGATTTGCTAACTTAGGCTGTGTTTAATAGATACAATGCCCTCTTCATCATAGTTTGAAAGTTCATCAGGTGCTAAGGAACAAACATACATTTTAAAGAAATCTTTTTTGAAGAAAACTTTTTAAAATTCCAGTTTCACCCATGACTAGCTTATATTGAAAACTATTTGAAAAGTTGACAAAACCAAAAACATACATACACATATCCTAGAGGGCAATGCAGGTGGGATTAAAGGGCTACAGGGGAAACAGACAAGCTGAACTTCTCACGTGCCGGTCTCTGGCAAGTTCTCCAAACCTCAGGGAGGACATAGAGCCTCAGTAGGAGGCAGCAGCATGCACTGTGGATAAAGGTTGTTCATCAGGGCAGGCAAAGCAGCTTGAACTTGAAGGGCAAACCCCCCCCCCCCGCCCAAAAAAGCAAGAAACCAGAGAGAAGGACGCCCCAAATCTGCATACACACTGCTCCTCCTCTGTGAACCACACACACATACACAGGGCAATACCCCAAGAGTCCTGGCAGATGGCTCTGCGCGATAGCACAATAGTATAGTGCCAGCCACATACAATGAGGCTGGCAGGTTCAAACAATGACAACTACAACAAAAAAAATAGCCGGGCTTTGTGGCAGGCGCTAATGTGTTTCCTCGAAAGTAACACACTGTCTTATATTTATTTTTTCTCAAGAAGATACACTAGGTCTTATTTTCAGTGGATGTCTTATTTGTATTAAGTATAATACAACAATCTACATGTATTCAAATACAGTTAAGTCATCTTTTTCTGGAACCTGACAGGGGGAGCCCACTTTGTTGGTGAGGCTGGTGCTAGTGATGTGTGAACTCCTTTCCCCTAGCCCTTCGCATGTGCACAGTAGGGTGCCTGTGACCGAGGTTACCACACACGCACCGGCGCAAGTGCAAACGGCTCTGAGAAAGGAGCTGTGGCAGATAAAAGGTATTCCAGTCTTCCTTGCCGTTCCCCACCAAAATGCATGGTATGGCTATGCAGATACGCTGCATAGCCACACCCATCACTAGGTCTTATTATCGGGGTAGGGCTTATATTTAACAAATGCATAGAAATCCTGTTAGGGCTTATTTTTTGGGTAGGTCTTATTTTGGAGGAAACATGGTACTTGGGAGGCTGAGGCAAGAGAATCACTTGAGCCCAAGAGTTTGAGATTGCTGTGAGCTCTGATGCTACAGCACCCTACAGAGGGCAACAAAGTGAGATGCTATCTCAAAAAAAAAAGAGTCCCGACAGAAACAGCACTGGGCTGGAGGCTGTATGGCATGGCAGAGGTCTCAGAAGGAGAGCATGCTGGCACACAGGTGTAGGAAATTCGGGGAACACCTGGGCTTCAAGTGAGACCACAGAGGGGCCACACCCTGAAATAAGACTCACTCTCTAGGAGTCATACCAGCCCTAAAAGCTAAAATAAGGCCTCCATATAAGATCA
Organism: Otolemur garnettii; assembly: GCF_000181295.1. Taxonomy (NCBI): domain Eukaryota; kingdom Metazoa; phylum Chordata; class Mammalia; order Primates; family Galagidae; genus Otolemur; species Otolemur garnettii. Next base: position 22,436,449 of record NW_003852418.1, on the reverse strand, counting down.
AGGTAATTCTCAGATCTGTCTGCTTATCAGGGATAAAAACAAACAACAGCGTTGACAATACTCACCTGAACTCTCTCTGGAAAAAGAAGACACTGTTGGAAGTACCTCTCTCTTTTCATTCAGTGCGTCCAGCATTGAATAGGAAGTTACAGTGTGTAATAAATAACAGGTCTGCCCGGTGCAGCGGCTCACAGCTGTAACCCAGCACTCTGGGAGGCCGAGGAGGGTGGATCTCCTGAGCTCAGGAGTTCCAGACCAGCCTGAGCAAGAGCAAGACCCTGTCTCTAAAAATAGAAAAGCTAGCCAAGCATTGTGTCAGGTGCCTGTCGTCCCAGCCACTCTGGAGGCTGAGGCAAGAGGATCACTTGAGCCCAGGAGTTTGAGGTTGTTGTGAGCTGTGACACCATGGCACTCAGGGTGACAAAGTAAGACTCTGTCTCAAAAAAAAAAAAAAAGAGAAAGAAAAAAAAAAAGACAGGCTCATATCTATAGCTAACATATTCAAGAAAATTGAGGGCTTGGCGCCTGTGGCTCAAG
>NW_003852418.1:22430137-22435574 GCF_000181295.1 Otolemur garnettii | reverse complement strand
AAAGAAAAGAGGACAGTGCCTATGGCCCAAAAGGGTAGGGTGCTGGCCCCATATGCCAGAGGTGGTGGGTTCAAACCCAGCCCCGGCCAAAAAAACAACAGAAAAGAAAATTGAGGAAATGATGGGGAAGTTAGATTAAAAGATGGAGACTCTTAGGAGAACTGGAATCAAGTGGAAATTTTAGAACTGAAAATATAATATCTGAAATTAAGAATTCTTTGGACAGTTTAATAGCTGTCTGGACACAGTAGAGGGTGGGTCAGTGAACTGGAAGGCAGATCCATGGGAGACATTCATCCAGAAGCTCACGTTTTAAAAAATGGGGAGAAAGACAAAGAGACAGTGGAACATGGTAAAAATGTTTAATGTATGTGTCACTGGAGTCCCAGAGGAGAGGGGCGAGAAGTGGAACGAAGTCATATCTGAAGAAATGGTAGCTGAGAACTGATGAGCGACATCAACACACTGATCCAGGAAGCTCAGTGAGCCCAGAGCAGATGACTAACTGCCGAAAGAAAACAAAATAAAACCACGATAAGAAAAACTGTAGGCACATTACAGTGGAGCTTCCAAACTCAGGCACACTGTTAAAAAATAATAATAAAAGAGAAAACAGCCAAACTTGATGAAAACTGAACACAAAGAGAAAAATTCTGAAGGAGCCACAGGAAAGAAGTGCTTTATTGATGGCTGACTTTTCCACAGAAAAGACAGAAACTTAAAGACAGTGAATGACATCATCGTGCTGGAAGGAAAAGTTACCAACCTAGAATTCTTTCCCTTTTTTTTCTTTTATTTGAGGTGGGGGTTTCTCTCTGTTGCCCAGGCTGGAATGAAGGAATGTAATCGCAGCTCACTGTGGCCTCGAATTCCTGGGCTCAAATGATCCTCCTGCCTTCCGAAGTGCTGGGATTACAGGTGTGATCCATCACGCCCAGCCCCAGCCTGGGATTCTATATCCAGCAAAATATTCTTCATAATTTAAGGCTATATAAGGCAAATTATCAAATAAATAAAACCAAGAAAAGTGGGTGGCGCCTGTGGCTCAAGGAGTACGGCACCAGCCCCATATACTGGAGGTGGCGGCTTCAAACCTGCCGGCCCTAGCCGAAAACTACAACCAAAAATAATTAATTAATTGATCCATTAATTTAAAAAAAAAAACAAGAAAAGTCATTACCAGATGACAAGAATTACTAAAGGAAGTTCTTTAGGTTGAATAAAAGTATCCCAGATGGAAGCACCAAACTGAAGGAATAAAAGCCCCAGAGAGGCTGACTGTGTGAGTATAAGAGTCTTGATGGCATACAGTAACTGTTTTAATTTTTTTCTTTCTTTCTTTTTTTTTTTTTTTTTTTTTGTAGTTTTTGGCTGGGGCTAGGTTTGAACCCACCACCTCCAGAATATGGGGCTGGTACCCTACTCCCTTGAGCCACAGGCACCGCCCAATTCTTTTTTTTCTTAAGACAGTCTCACTATGTCACCCTCAATAGAGTGCTGTGATGTCACAGCTTACAGCAACCTTAAACTCTTGGGCTTAGGTGATTCTCTTGCCTCAGTCTCCCAAGTAGCTGAGATTACAAGCACCCACCACAACGCCCGGCTATTTTTTTCTTTTTTTGTTGCAGTTGTCATTGTTGTTTAGCTAGCCTGGGCTGGGTTAGAATCTGCCAGCCTACATGCATGTGGTCAGCACTGTAACCACCGTGCTAAGGGCGCTGAGCCAGTGACTTTTAATTTTTGTGGGCTTTTTCAAAACACAAATAGAAGTAAAATATATGACACTAAGAGCATGTGGGTTGGTTGAGGGTGAGACAGCTGTGTGGCTCTTCCATCTCTACACAGTCACAGCCAATAGTGACAAGAATATAAAATAATGTGTGACTCAAAGGCTTATCGAAGAGGAAAAAAAAGGGAAAATGTTTGATTGAAAGAGGGCAAGAGCCCCATTTCCCTTCCCTCTGTCTCTTCCACAAAAACTAGGCACCTTCTCGCCCACCGCCCAGGATCTATAAGCTACATGCCCTCGAGCTCTGCCTGCCCATTAGAGGTTGCTGTTCAGTGCATGAAGAGTCAGTGCCCATTTGGACTCTCACAAGAAGGATAGCAGCACAGGCATCAACATCAAAAGCTTCTGAGTCTTGGTATTCTCTCCCAGCATATGCAAGATACTGGCAACATTACAATCAAGCAATGGCTTGGATGTGAAACCACCAGAATGCCTACAGAAAAGCCATGCAATTGTATTTCAGTTTTCTTTTTCTTTCTTTTTTTTTTTTTTTTTTGAGACAGGAGCCTCAAGCTGTCCCCCTGGGTAGAGTGCCGTGGCATCTCAGCTCACAGCAACCTCCCACTCCTGGGCTCAAGCGAGTCTCCTGCCTCAGCCTCCCAAGTAGCTGGGACCACAGGCGCCCACCACAATGCCTGGCTATTTTTTGGTTGCAGCCGTCGTTGTTTGGCGGGCCCGGGCCGGATTCTAACCCACCACCTTGGGTGTACGTGGCTGGCACCTTAGCCACTTGAGCCACAGGCACCGAGTCTGTATTTCAGTTTTCCATGGCATCTCCCTTCTGCAGTTTCTTCCCAAAGCTCTTGTGATAACGAAGCTAGAGACCCTTAGTCTTTCAGTGACCATCACTTATCCCAGCAGGGCTACCACTGCAGTTCACCTTTCAGAAGATCTAGGAAGCAGCAACACGTTAGCAGGAGGTTCCAGGTATCCTCAAGAGAAGATCAAACTTCCTCCGAAGATGAGGAGGTAGAGACTGAGTCAGACGGGGGGTTAGAATGTGACCTGAGCAACATGGTAATCACAGAGGAGCTCCGCCAGTACTTGCAGAGACCAAGAGACACAGAGAAGAGTGCCCAAGAAAATTGCCAATGACTGAGAATCCTTTCTTTCCCTGGGAGGAAGTGAGAAGTAGGATGCAGAGGCTGCAGCAGCAGCTGGACGAACAGCGCCTGGATGACTATGTGAATGCCGACCGTGACATATGCTACAACCCCCACAAGTCAGTCGAACCCCTGACTGAGAGGCTGGGTGAACAGTGCAAGGCTGAGATGAAGCACTTGTATGGGGAGAGCACTGCCAGGAGGCCACTGAGGCTGCAGTGCAGCTGAGCTTTGACAAGCACTGCAACAGAAAGCAGCCCAAGTACTGGCTGGTCCTTCCTCTGAAGTTCTGAGCCCTGGGCTCAGGGACCCCTGAGAGTGCTGTCTGCACAGGGTCTCCAGACTCACCCCCTTCCTTTTGGGCACACTCCTTTCATCTCTCCTTCCCTACAGTTGTCAGGGAAAAGGAACTTTATGCCACCATGTTCACCAGAATCCCAGTGGGCCCTGGCAGGGTAGAGGTAATAGACCAGTCACTTAGAATTCAGCAGGACCTACACTGTTGCCAGCGTCAGAAATTTTCTGACATAAGATGATAATTTTGTATCTCCTGCATTGGTTCTGGATGCTGATAACTGTTCAGTTCATTAAAGTTCTTGCCTAGGGGGAAAAAAAAAGAAAGAGGGCAAGAAAGGAGAAACAAAAGAAGTTAAGGACAAATAGAAAACAAATAGCAAAAGGGAAACTTAAACCCCCTACATCAACATAGTTACATTGTTACAAATGGACTAAACATGCCAATACAATAGAGGATCAGCCTGTTTTTAAAAATCAATGTGTTTAGAGATGAAGTACTTTATAGAGAGAGATGAAGTACTTTATAGAGAAGGACAGAGAGCCGCCTGTGGCTCAAGTGGCTAAGGCACCAGCTACATACACCTAAGGTGGCGGGTTTGAATCCAGCTTGGCCTGCCAAACAACAATGACAGCTGCAACCAAAAAATAGCCGGGCATTGTGGCAGGCACCTGTGGTTCCAGCTACTTGGGAAGCTGAGACAGGAGACTCGCTTGAGCCCAGGAGTTGGAGGGGGACACTCGGGGACAGCTTGAGGCTCTGTCTCAAAAAAAAAAAAAAAAGAGAGAGAAAGACAGAGAAAGGCTTAAAACAAAAAGATATGCAGTGACTCATGCCTGTCATCCCAGCACTTTGGGAGGCTGAGGCTGGTCAGGAGTTCAAGACCAGCCTGCGCCAGAGCAAGATCTTGTCTCTAAAAACATACCTGGGCGTTGTAGTGGGCGCCTGTAGTCCTAGCTACTCGGTTGGCTGAGGCAAGAGAATTGCTTGAGCCCAAGAGTTTGAAGTTGCTGTGAGCTATGATGCCATGGTACTCTACCGAGGGCAACAAAGTAAGACTGTCTCAAAAAAAAAAAAAAAAAAAAGAGAGGTCATTACTACAGATTCTATAGAGATTGGAAAGAATGTTATTAACAGCTTTATGCTAGTACATTTGACAAGTTGGAGGAAATGGGCAAATTCTTCGAAAAACACAAAACTGAAGCGAAAGGGAAGTGAAGAGGTCAGTAGTTCTGTGATCCTCTGAGGACTGTTAGTAACGTTAAACCTCCCAGAGGAAGCTCCTGGGTCCAGTGGCTTCACTGGTGAATCCTTTCAAATGTTCATGGCAGAAGTGATGGGGACTTGACTTGGCACCTGTACCTCAGTGAGTAGGGCACTGGCAACATACTCCGAGGCTGGCGGGTTCAAGGCCTGCTAAACAACAGTGACAACTGAAACCAAAAAATAGCTGAGTGTTGTGGCAGGCATCTGTAGTCCCAGCTATTTGGGAGGCTGAGGCGAGAGAATTACTTAAGCCCAAGAGTTTGAGGTTGCTGTGAGCTGTAATGCCATGGCACTCTACTCAGGGCAACATAGTAAGATGTTTTTTTTCTATCTCCAAAAAAAGAAGAAGTGATGGAACTCTCTGGCCTTGCTGATGAGGCTGATGTAGCCTTAGCCCCAGAACAAGAGGAGGCATTGGGAGAAAGGGGTGTTGTGGAGAGAGGGCTACCACTCAGTGCGGACGCACAGCTGCTGAAGCAGGTGCTGGCAGATTGAATCCGGTGATGTAGCGGACCAGGCCACATGGTTAGGGTTATTCCAGGGGCCAGGCCAGGGGCCAGATTTGGACTTTAATCTGGTAACTCACCACATTAGCAGAATGAATAAAGGAGACGAGCCCTATGATCACCTCAGTAAATGCAGAAAACACTTTTTAAAAAAATTATATTTTAATTATTTTTCATTAAATCATAACTTTGTGCATTGATGCATTTATGGGGTTCAGGGCATTGCTTTGATATACAATGTGAAATGTTTACATTGAACTAAGTAACACATCCATCACAATTATACTCATTTCTTAATAGTTTTGAAATGTACCATTGCATCATGCATATTACGTGAGTTCCCCCCAAATGCCCTCCCTCATCCCATATCCCCCTCCCCTCCCCTCTCTCTCCTCTTCCCTTCTACTTTCTGGACTGTTGGTATGTTTTGCTATTCATATGAGCTTGTAGGTGATTATACATTGATTTCATAGCAGTA
>NW_003852418.1:22409772-22429836 GCF_000181295.1 Otolemur garnettii | reverse complement strand
CCGTTCTTGAATTCTTTACTAAGAAGAATATGTTCCAGCTCCATCCAGGTAAACAAAAGATGTGAAGTCTCCATCTTTTTTATGGCTGCATAGTATTCCATGGTGTACATATACCACAATTTGTTAATCCATTCATGGGTCAATGGGCACTTGGGCTGCAATAAACATTCTGGTACAGATATCTTTGTTGTAAAATAATTTTTGATCAGTGGCAACTGTGGCTCAAAGGAGTAGGGCGCCAATCCCATATGCCAGGGTTGGTGGGTTCAAACCCACTCCTAGCCAAAAAATTAAAAAAAATAATAATTTTTGATCATCTGAGTATATACCTAGTAGAGGAATTGCAGGATTGAATGGTAGGTCTACTTTTAGTTCCTTGAGTGTTCTCCAAACTTCTTTCCAAAAAGGTCGTATTAGCTTGCATTCCCACCAGCAGGGTAGATGTGTTCCCTTCTCTCTGCCTCCACGCCAACATCTGTAGTTTTGGGATTTTGTGATGTGGGCTAATCTTACTGGAGTTAGATGATATCTCAAAGTGGTTTTGATTTGCATTTCTCTGATAATTAAGGATGATGAGTATTTTTTCATGTGTTTGGAGGTCATACACCTGTCTTCATCAGCGAAGTATCTGTTCAAGTCTCTTGCCCACATAGAAATGGAGTTATTTATTCTTTTCTCATTGATTCGTTTGAGTTCTGTGTAGATTCTAGTTATCAGACCTTTGTCAGAAGCATAACCTGCAAAAATCTCCCATTCTGATGGTTGTCTTTTTGCTTTACTTACTGTGCTCTTGCCTGTGCAAAAGCTTTTTGGTTTGATTAGATCCCAGTAATGGATTTTTGGTTTTGCTTCAATTGCCTGGGGGGTCCTCCTCATAAAATATTCTCCCACGCCAATTTCTTCAAGTGCTTTCCCTACACTCTCTTCTAGTATTTTATAGTTTCATGTCTGAAGGTTAAATCTTTTATCCAGTGAGAAGCAGTTTTTGTTAATGGTGAAAGGTGGGGGTCCAGTTTCAGTCTTCTACAGGTCGCCAGCCAGTTCACCCAGCACTATTTGTTAAATAGGGAGTCTTTCCCCCACTGAATATTTTTAATAGGCTTGTCGAAGATCAAATGATGATAAGTGGCTGGGTTCATCTCTTGGTTCTCTATTCTGTTCCATAAATCTACCACTCTGTTTTTGTGCCAGTCCCCTGATGTTTTGATCACTATAGATTTATAGTATAGCCTGAAGTCTGGTAATGTGATACCTCTTGATTTGTTCTTATTTCTGAGTAATGTATTTGCTATTTGAGGTTTTTTCTGATTCCGTATACAGAAAACACTTTTGATAAAACTCACTAACATTCATGGTAATAATCCTCAGCACATTTGGAGATTAAGAAATGACCTTAATCTGATAAAAGGTATCTACAGAAATAATGTAAACAGTGTGGTCAATAGTAAAGTAATGGCCACTTTTGCCTCTGAGTCTGGGAACAAGACATACAGCCAGATCCCCAGTCCGTGTTCGTGGAGGTCCTGGCCGGCAGGTGTGCAGTAGCCCTAGAGCCAGCATCTTGCTCTGCGTCAGGCTCCTCCTCATTCCTCAGTCCTGGCCCTCAGGTAGGTCTATAGCAGCGGTTCTCAACCTGTGGGTCACAACCTGTAGGAACTGTATTAAAGGGTTATAGCATTAGGAAGGTTGAGAACCACTGGTCTATAGGGTAATAAGAGAAGCTAAAGGAGTAAAGATTGGAAAGGAGTGGCTGCCATTATTTGTAGGTGGCATGATTGTGTATATAGAAAATTAATCTAGAAACCATTAGACTTAGTAAGAGAGTTTACCAAAGACACTGGATACATAGTCAATATATAAAAGTCAATTATATTTGTATATTAATAACCAAAAAGTTCCATCTATAGGACATCAAATGCCTAGAAACAAATAAAAAAATGTGTAAGACCTCTATACAGGAAACCGTAAACTATTTCTGAAATTAAACAAGATATAAATAAGTGGAGGAACATACTGTGTTCATGGATAGAAGACTCACTATGTTGTGAAGATGCCCAGTCTCCCCATGTTGACATACAAGTATGGACTCAATGCAGTCCCTGTGAAAATTCCATCAGGGCTGTGTGTGTGTGTGTGTGTGTGTGTATAAATTAACTCCCCCTAGATATGTCTGGAAATGCAAGGGATCTGGGATAGTGCCATAAGGGCACATGGAGTCCATCTCAGTCAGATATGGTGAGATGTGCAGAAAAGTGGCTGTCACCAGGGAAGAACCTACAGGACTTGCTGTCCTCTGGGACAGAGGGCAGCCAGCCCTGCAGGGCTGTGCAGGGAGGCAGGGGCAGGGCATGTGGGTAGGAGCATGGTGTAGCTTCTGTGGGAAGGAGAAAGCAAGGCAGGGTGGGTTGGCTTAGGACGGGCTGGTTGGAACCTTTCAGCAGGCTCTTGGGCGTAGGACCTGCCCTGGTTGTCTAGTAGCTGGCCCTGGCTGATAGGGAAGAGGAACATCAGGACCTGGATTGCAGGTTTGCACTTGAAAGTGAATCACTTACGATCTCTAGAAATTGGCTTGTCCTGGGAGGGGAAGTCCCTCTGAGTCATCCAGATCCCAAATGTCAGAGCATCAGAATGCAGGAGAGAGAAGCCTGCTTAGTGCCCATAGCTGAGGGGATGTTGAAGAGGCCGGGGTCTGAAGGGCCAGGGGTATGGAAGCATCAAGGTGCTGGCCAAGGGCAGATGGGCAGAACAGGTGTGTGGGTGACACATCTGCTGGGCCAGAGTTGTCTCTAGCTCCATAGGGATGGACGCTCCTTCCAATATATGGTGCTGAGTGAACTATCACTGTGGAGAACAATGAATTTTGGCCCTTGCCTCTCACCAAGCACAAATATTAATTTGAGGTGATTCATAAACCTTTGAAAACTGTTTGGCATCTGCTAAAGCCAAGCATATGAGTGATCCAGAAATCCCTCCCTTGGGTGTCTGTCCATCTGAAATGAAAGCTTGTGTCTATTAAGCCTGCAGTCCCAAGCCTGGGCTGTAGACCGGGCCAGTTGCACTACATAGCAGGATGTGAATGGCAGCAAGTGAGCAAAGCTACTTCTGCATTTACAGCTGCCGCCCATGGCCGGCTTCACTCCTGAGCTCTGCCTCCTGTCAAGTCAGCTGGGGGTATTAGATTCTCAGAGGAGCGAGACTTCCCTATAAACTACGCATGGGAGGGATCTAGGTTGCGGCTCTTAGGGAGAATCTGATGGTGACTGAGGGAAGTCGAGGCTATGATGCCGGCGCTGGCGGGCGGCCGCAGACACAGATCCCTGTTGGCAGAGAGGTTGGACTGCACAGACAATATACTAAATCCTTTGCTTGCAGACTCATATCAAAACCATCCCCCATCTGTGGAAAAATTGTCTTCCATGAAGCTGGTTCCAGGTGCCAAAAAGGTTAGGGACCACTGATGTAAGAGACACTTGTAAGAGCCATCCAGACTCCATCGTTCTGCAGCGTGGGTGCGTCATGGTTTAGCAGTGCTGTGGAGTGTTCCATTTCTGGAATAATCTTTTGAAAATTATATTTGGACCAATTAAACATCCAGGATGGTTATATGGCTGAGGACTCTGGGAACAGCACACACCCCTCTGAAGCAGCCTTGCTCTCCATCTGTTTGGTTCACTGGTGATTTCTTATAGTCTAACACTATCACAAGAATGTTCTTCAGTTTTCACTTGTCCTGTGGCTATTTGTGACAGGTCAGATGCTCCTGCAGTCAGAACCTTGCTGTGAGGGGGCAGAGGAAGGGCTGAACACACATGGCTGTGGAAAGCTGATTGTGGGTGCGGTACAGGGAGCAGGTGGGACACCTCCTTTTTTCCTGGGGCTTGCAGGAGACCCTCTGCTCAGGTGGGAACAACATTTTTGTCAGATACAATTCTGTCAAATTGTAGCCAAATGTCACTCAGCTTCACATTTTAGATGACCTTCTGCTACCTCTTGTCAGCCTGCTTCTCTTACTGGTTTGGAAGCTGCCTTGTTCCTCATGAGAATACTCGATTCCTGGCAAGGAGGCTCAGTGTTTAGGACGGACTGGCAGAGTGCCTGTTGAAGCTCAGTCATCTGTGTGCTTTTCATTTATTTTAATTACCCTTTTACCATATGGATTTTTAGAGGTTTATTAGTGTTTATGAGAATGAAACTATACAATATTGAAAATTTTTCTAAGATATTAAGGACTTATAAACCACAGATAAGTTATAGGAGATTTTCCAATAAGAAATTATTTGAATGATACTGGCCGATGCAGATTTCCCTGTGCAGCTGTAGTAATGTCAGTTGAATGCAGTGTGTTGGATGATGATCCCCAGTCCTCTCAAAACGTGTGTCCATGTCCTCATCCTCGCAACATGGGACTGTGACCCTATTAGAAAAATGAGTCTTTGCAGATGAGGTTAAATTAAGGATCCAAAAATGAGATCATCCTGGTTCTCCAGAGGGGCCCTAAATCCAATGACAAATATCCTCACAAGATACAGAAGAGGAAAAGACACGGACACAGAGGAGCCTACATGGAGGCAGAGCCAGAGGCTGGAGCCATGCAGAGCCCTAGCGCTGGGAGAGGCGGGAAGAAGCAAAGCCCTGGATACTGACTCAGACCAAGGCCTCAGCTCTAAGAGAGTGAGCATGTGTTGTTCTAAGCTGTCCAGTTCGTGGCACTTTGTTATGGCAGTGAATGCATCATCACAGGGATGGCTGCTGCAGCCACATCTCCATTTCAGGAGTCCTGCTTATTCACATCTGGAGTCATGCTCATGTCCCTTCTGAACTGTTTTTCGAGGAAAAAAATACAGTGTTTCTGTACAGATAAGTATTTATTTAACATGTATACCTGAATTATTAGAGATGGCTAAATTTATGATAATTTAAATTTTTAATTTTCATGGTTGTAGAAGAATAGAAAAGCACAAATGAATATGATCTCAGAGAAGTGGTTTAAATAAAATAATCCAAAAATGCATTTTTGTTTTTTGAGATAGAGTTTCACTTTGTCACCCTCGGTAGAGTGCTGTGGCGTCATAGCTCACAGCAACCTCAAACTCTTGGGCTCAAATGGTTCTCTTGCCTCAGCCTCCCAAGTAGCTGGGACCACAGGACCTGCCACAACACCCAGCTATTTTTAGAGACTGATCTCACTCCTACTTAGGCTGGTTTTGAACCTGTGAGCTCAGGCAGTCCACCTGCCTCAGTCTCCCAGAGTGCTGGGGTTACAGGCATGAGCCACCACTCCTGGCTAACAATGCATTTCCTTGTTTTCCTTTTCCATCTTACGACATGTGGAACATCTACTCTGTTGGGTTTGATGATATGAGAAGCACCATCGTAGTATGAAGTGTGGTGGGAAGGAGGAGGGGCATTCATACCGCCTGACTTACAGAGACTGAGTCAGAGACAGAGTGTGCTGTTCAAGGAGAGGCAGGGACAGCTTAGTTCTGCTTCCTGGGTGCTGCCAGGTATGAGGCATGAGGCTGCAGACAGCCGTGCCCAGCTGGTCATTGCTGTTGGGCAGGCTAGTGCTACCAGGCTGTCCCATCTGGGCCACAGCTGCTGCAGTTTAACGAAGTGGACAACCAGCGATACTGTGTCACTGAATTGGACCTGCCTTTGGGAGTGTACCCATCTATCCTCAGAGCCCCACAGCCTGGGCAACTCTCCCTCATGGGGTTTGGGGAGGGGATAGGAGTGGCCAGTGGGGGCAGTTGGCATGTTCTGCTTCTCATGTTTGTCTTCAGGTAGTGAGAGGTGGGCACACAGAGGAACCTTGCTGAAATGTTTTTCACAAAGACAGAAAACAGAAACAGCTTAAGTGCTCAACAACAGATCTATATAATAAATCATGGTAACAGCTATGTAGTTAAAAGTCATGGCATTAAAAGATGGTCACAGTATGTCCAGTGGACAATGTCCTGTGTACCTGGACACACCTGTGATGCAGATCTGGCCTGGGAGTACGGATGGGCTGGCTGCAGGTCTGATGGGATCTCAATGATGTTGCTGACCTGGGGCGTGTGCAGGGCTGGTGTCCTCAGCACTGCTGCCCTGGGCCCTCTGGGTAGCACCTATCCTCACCTGAGTTGCTGGCAGCCGAAGCCTGAGCTGCAGCACTGTGGGGGGGGAGGGGGAGGGCATCTTGAGGGCAACTGCATTGGGCTGTGTACTGGGGAGGGGCCCAGGCCTGGTGAAGCTGTCTGGTTATTGCTCCAGCCGACTGGCTGTTCCATCCAGCAAGATGGCCTGGGTCTTTGGATCATAGCCACTTCTCACATGTCCTACACACTAGTGCACCCGTTTTTCTCAGTGCTGTTTGTTTTCGTATCTCCCTCCCCCTTGGTGCCTTGGACTAAGATCTGATGCTGTGCCTGGGGCTGCCACTCGTGAATATTCTGTAGGCATCTGAGGGTTTGACGGGAGGGCTGACAGGAACAGGGTGACGTGCAAGACAAGTCATACCCACCTCTTGCTGCCTGCTTTGTCTGGGGCTCCTGGTCTGTCTTCAGTGGACAGTTGGCTCTTGCCCTAGATGGGTCTGGAGCACTGGGGCGTGGTGCCTCAGCTGGGTAGATGATCTCTGCTGAGGGTGGAGGGGCCCTGCCCACTGCTGGGTTGACACTGCAGGTTACAGCCCGAGGTCCCTGTGTGGTTGTCAAGTGTGGGCCACAGAGGGCACATCCTGACCCCACTGACCTTGTGGCCGCTGTCTTTCAGTGAACGAGTTCACGGTGATCAGAAAGAAGTTCAAGTGCCCCTACTGCAGCTTCTCAGCCATGCACCAGTGCATCCTGAAGCGGCACATGCGCTCCCACACTGGCGAGCGGCCTTACCCCTGCGAGATCTGCGGGAAGAAGTTCACGCGGCGCGAGCACATGAAGCGCCACACGCTGGTGAGTACAGCTGCTACAGGGCCAGGGCGTCTGGGTAGGGCTCTGGAGGAGATGCCACAGGCAGCACAGAGAGTGTTCCAGCTCTGTGGGTAAGGCAGCAGGGCTGGGTATATGGCCATATCCCCCTTACAGAGGCCCTGGACCTGCCCTACCTACCTGCTGCCCCCCTCACCAAGTACACTGTCCTCTACTGGGAGCCTCTAACTCTTGGTCAAGGTGGGGACCTGCCCTGCCCTACCCTGAGTCCGAATAGGAACCCTGCTCCTGCTTCTGGCTTGTCTGTGTCCAGTGTGTCCAGTCCTGAGCTCAGCACCTAACGGGTCACTGTCAGGGGGCAGGTGTCAGGAAGCACACAGGAGAGGCTGCCTCAAGTGGGCAAGATGAACCCACAGACAGACAGGGCACAGGTGTCCTGGGTGGGGACGGGTCCCTGACAGCCCTGGGCCAGGTGCAGGTTGGAGGGCTTGGGCCACTGTTCCAGGGGTGGCTCGGGGCCAACATAGGCATGTGCTGGGGGTGAGACAGAGAGGTGCTGGGATAGTGCTGTAAGTTTGGGGATCTCAGGAGCATCAGTCCACAGCCACATGTGGGAGCTGATGCATGGGCTTGCTTGGGGCTACCCGCCCCCCAGCATGTTGACCTTCCTGGGAAGACCCCCTGGGGTGGGGGTGAGGGTAGCTCCAGTAGGGCAAACCTAGTGAGCGGGACTCCAAGGCTGTGTCTGTCTGTGGGGTGAGCGGAGACCCCTGCCCAGGCCTCCTGCCTCCACTAGAGGGCTCTGTGCTTAGCTCCAGCTCCAGGCCAGTGTATAGCTCTGTCAGGCCGCCAGCTCTCCAGTTTCGCCAGGTAGGCCACGTGAGAAGGGTCCATGTCTGCTTTTCTAGCTCCATGGTGGGCCTCATTCGGGGTGGGTACACCTGAGTCTCCGCTTGAGGTCAGCTCATAAAGCCTGAGCTGGGTTGGGTGAAGCTGCAGGTGCCCCTGGGAACCCATCCTGGGTGTGTCTGGGAGCAGACGTGCAGCCGGTGGGGCCCGACCTCTAGGGCCTTCCTTGACTCCTCTGAGAGTCCCCTGTGGAGGGCAGGTGTGCCAGACCAGGGGCAGGCCCATGTCCATGCAGAGCCACCAAGGCCTGGGACAGGCTGGGTTGGGCACCCTCACTCTGCCTACGGCTTCCAGAATGTCGGACACAGAAAGGTGCGTGGTGTTCCTGCATCCCTGTTCAAGTGCCTTTTCTGTGGGGCCTTGAGCCATTTGCAACATGGGTTGCCACATCTTTTCTTTAACAAAACCACATTAGTGGCTCAGTAAAGGTCCTTGTCCTGTTTGGGGTCCAGTGTGTCTGGTTCCCAGTGGGCAGGGCCACGATTCTTACCCTGGTTCTCAGTGGGCAGTGCCAGGGTTCTTACCCTGCACCTCACATTTGGGCTTCAAGGGGTCCTAATTCCCAGAAAATGTTCTTAAGACATGGGGGCTCGGCCTTTTCTGCGGACAAGGTCCCTGCCCCTGAGAGGGCCCATGTGTCAGAGGTAGCCCTGCAGGCCTGCACAGCCCAGCCTCTGTGGTGTCACTGAAAGTCACCTCCCTCCTGGCATACGGCAGCCCCTGAGACCCAGCCTTAGGCTCCGCTGCTCAGTAAGCAGGGGTCCTGAGGGAATGGGCCAGCCTGCAGCCCCCTCTAGGGGCTCCGAGTGGGTTTCCATGGTGCCTGTATGTTCCCTTCTTGCTGCCTGCCAGGGCTTCTGCCAGTGGGGACGAGGCCCAGGTATCTGGTCCTGGGCTCCATGAGGCGCCCCCTCATGGCCTCCCAGGGATCCTAGCAAAACCCCCAGCTCATGGGGTAGGGGGGGCCCTGTGGCCTCTGAGGTCTCCAGGGCACGCAGTTGGCACTCTGACCCTTCCTGTCCCTACCTTTGCTGTCCGTGTCACATCCCCCTGTTGGGAGTAGTTTCTACTGTAATTTGGTCTTATTCTGTTCTTTGGTTGGGGGTGGTGGTGGAAAGGAAGCTCTGGGGTTAACAGAGTGTGGGGTTAACAGATGTGTGTAGCAAAGTGAACCAACAGAAAGCCCAAAGGAGGGTCCTGGTCCTGCACCATCACAGCGGCTCCATCACAGGGTCTGTGGTGGTGCTGCCCCAATTCCCAGGCCATGTCCCTCACATGGTGGCCCATCCCAGGTCATGCTTGGAACCTCACTGGTCAGTCTAAAGTTGCTCTGGTAACAAAGGTCTTTATGCTTCAGGGTTTTGTGAAAGTTGGTAGAGACCCTCCAAGGAGGGGTCTTCAAAAGGGGAGCATAGGGGCCGTGTGTGGAGGTGGCTCCTGTAGTCCCAGCTACTTGGGAGGCTGAGGTGGGAGAATCACTTGAGTCTGGGAGTTTGAGGCTGTAGGGAACTGTGATGAGGCCTCTGTATTTCAGCCTGGGTGACAAAGTGAGATCCTGTCTCTAAAAAAAACAAAACCAAAACAAATCCCAGGGATTTGGGAAGCAGAGGACAGAGGTGGGGAGGGCTGCTCACAAGGCCAGCCCCAGGAGGTGGCTGCTGTGACTGGGCATTAGGAGGTCTCCACAAGGACAGAGGGACCCTCTTCCATTGGAACGTAGACAAGTTATATTTGTATTGTGATGACAGTATTTACTTGCTCATGGTACACAAGTGGAGAATTTGGTGTGGTGGGAGGAAGAACTAAACTTACAATCTCTTCCCCACCTCCATTCTCATGGTTGATGTCGCAGCTTCCTTGTCTGCAAGCCTGGGTGAGACAGCCCTTTGGAGGGAGGACTGCAGAGGCCAGGGGTCTGAGAGGACAGAGGCTGATCAGTGCCAGGTGCAGCCTGGAGGCCAAGCCTGAGGCCTTTAGGGAAGCACCCATGTGGCCTGGGGTCATCTGACCTGAGTTGATGGTGGGTCCTCTGGAGGTTCTTTGGGTCTCCATCCCCAGAGGGCAGGGTGGGGGTTCCCACGAGTAGGGAGACTGCTCAGGACCAGCTCCAAAGGCTTGGCTGAAGCTTCCTATCAGGGCCTGAGTGGCATGTGGGCCACCTCACCGTGTCCCCACCTGCCTCTCCAAATCCCTGCCACCCTAGGCCTGAGCTGGCTTTGTCTTCTCATGGCCCTGCCCCCCCAGTGCCCCTTCACAGATGAGTGGCTGGGCTGGGTATGGGAATCTTGGAGAGCTCTGTTTAATGAGGGGTCCCTCAGCCTCTCTTAGCAGGAAGGTTTGGAGGGAGCAGTGTGCCTACTGGTGGGGATGCATGAGTGGGGGGCACTGGTGGGGGTGCCCAGACACACAGCTGCATGTGGCAGGTGTGCCAGGTCACACAGCCAGGGCTGCGGCTGGGAGCAGATGCTTCTGTGGTGCCCTGTGTCCTGGGGGCTGGGCTGTGTTGGGGATACTAGGAGGCCCTGCCTGCCAGGCACCCTTGGGCCTGGCGGGGGCTGTGCCCTCCTGCTAGCCCCCCACCTTTTTCTGACTGCCCTGTCCCCCTCCCCCCCAGGTCCACAGCAAGGACAAGAAGTACGTGTGCAAGGTGTGCAGTCGCGTGTTCATGTCTGCTGCGAGCGTGGGCATCAGGCATGGCTCTCGGCGCCACGGTGTGTGTGCAGACTGCGCTGGCCGTGGTGTGACAGGGCCTCAGGACCATGGCGGTGGGGGTGGTGAGGGCTCCCCGGAGGCACTATTCCCCGGTGATGGGCCCTACCTGGAGGACCCTGAGGATGTGCGTGGTGAGGGCGAGGAGCTGGGTGAGGACGGCGAGGGCCCCGCCCAGGAGGACGCACTGCTTGGGGACAGGGATGAGGAGGACTCACCGAGGCCCCGCAGCCCCTCAGGGGCCGACAAGGACTTCACTTGGATCTCTTAGACCCACCCCACGGTCCGCCTGCGTGCATATCTCCATTGGTCTCCACTCTGGGGCCAAACTGACCCCTCATGGTCCCTCCTCTGGGGCCCCCCGTGGCCTCCCCACTATAGAAACCAGCCCTGTGGGCTAAAAAGCAGGTTGGACCTGGTGCAAGGGGAGCCTGGGGGGCCACAGCGCAGCAAGCTTGGTGGCACAGGGTGGCTTTGAGCACAGCGGTGCAGGGGCAAGACCACAGCAGGTGCATGTGGGGCTCCCTGGGGCCTGGCTCAGGAGCCACAGTGGCCCAAGGCCAGGTCACAAATGTGGCCAAGTCCAGGGGTCTGGGCAGGTGTCTGGCCTACCCTCGCCCTCCCCTGGGCCTAGCCTGGCCCCCTTCCCTCAGCAGCCAGGTTACAGCTGTGGCTGCAGCAGCTGTAGAATCCAGGTGTGGTGTGCACAGAAAGCCGTGACCCTCTTTCCTCTGGGCTCTGGTGCTTACACAGTAGAGGCTGCCTTCCTCGCTGGAGGCCGAAGGCTCCAGGTGCTATATCTTTGGGTGATGAGGCCAACCTAGGGGCTGACTGGCCCCTGTGCGCCCCCTTCAGGCCACGGCTCCGTGGTGCGCACGTCCTGGGAGACCCTGGGGCCGCCCTGTCCATGCCCCACAGGCCCTGCTGCTTTTGGGGAGGGGGGCCGGGAGGCAGGGTCTCCTGCCCTTGTTGCTGCTAGCGCTGGAGGTGGGTGTCCTAACTGCAGTCTGCTGCTTACACCTCCCTGCGCGGGAACCAAATTTCTAAGTAGTCAGAGACATATCGAGGTAGTGACATAAAATTATTTTGTTTGGCATTATTTTCCTCACTTGACAAAACTATATGGGTTGATTTTCCTTTAGCGTGTGTTCAAGTCCTCTTGCTGTATTTCTTAAGGGGCTCACGTGTTCTCTCCTTCTGAGTGAAAAGCAAAGGCCCTGTCTTGGGCACCCTGGCTCCAAGGGCTGGGAGACCCCATCCAGCTGTTAGTCCAACTGTTTCTGACTGCTCTTCACTGCTGAGATGTCCGTCTCCCACCGCCTCCTTCCTGCGCACTGCAGTGTAGTGCTCTCCAGGTGAGAGGTAGATGCCGCTGACCCCTGCCCCCCAACCTGTGCAAAACCTCCTTGGGGTTTTGAGGATTGGCGCCAACCAGAGAGTTTCTATTTTCTCCTTTTCTGGACTGTAAGCAAGACTGGCTTTTGCCAACTGACAGGCAGAGTGAGTGGCCTGGACACCAGGCCCTGAGCCCTAGCCTCCCCTCCTGTGGCTCAGAGAGCGCCAAGCTAGCCCTGTGGGTGCTCAGGAGCCCCGCAGTGTTTGGGTTCTGTGCCACAGGGAGAAGGCAGCTTTTGTTTTTTTAAATCAGCCACTGTTTCTACTAATTCCAACAAGGTGCTGCAGCTGCACATACACCTCCGTCAGCCAGGACGGGTTGCCACACACCTCGAGGCCGGGGCCAGAGTTTTTGGAGAAAGAGGGCTAAAGCTTCTCCACACATGGAGTGTGGACACAGGTGCCTGGGAAGCTCTGGGCCTCTCTTCTCCCTGCCCAGGATCTTCCTGCAGCGGGTAGGCCCTGGAGCATGCTCCCCAGTGGAACAACACAGCCAAGTTCCCGTCCACCAGGGAAGTGCCAAGCTGACCCCCTCACCCTGGGCCAGCTTGGTCAGACCTGAGAAGACTCTCAGAACTTTGGACCTCTCCCTCACGTCTCAAACCCTTTTTCTAAACAGACTTTCTTATAAAATGCATTTGGAAACCAGACCTTTGCTACCAATAGGTGTCTCTGGGTTTTGTACCAGTTGCCACCTCTCAGGCCATGCACCTAGTACCCCCACCCTCAGCCCACCTCCCACAAAGGGCGCCTTCGCCTCCACACTCAGGATGTTCTACTCCCTCCCCATCTGGACCGCCTTTGCTGACTTTTTGGGGGATCCCTGTTGGTGCCACAGGGGCGTTTTCTTCCTTAAACCAACACTGTATAAGACCAGGGGTCCTCTTCCCACCCCTAGTTCCCTGCGTGGCTGTGGCAGCTCATCACGCTCACTCGCGGTTTGCCGACTGGAGAATGTGGGGTTTGAAAGACCCGGTGAACATGTCCATCTCAGGAGGCATAGAGGGAAAAGACAGGCGTAATGAAGGTTTTTTTTTTTTTTAACATGACGATTTTTTTTTATCAATGTTCAAACTAATAAATATTTTTTTATGAAGAGGAAAAATATGTAGATTACATTTCACATTTTGTATTTTTTTTGTGTGTCTGTTTGTATTTTGGTGTTTGCAACACCAAGTGAAAGTACAGTCCCTTGGGGGTGGTGTTACTTCGGGGTGGGAAGGGAAACCATATGATTTTTGTACTAAGCTCTGGATCCTGACCAGGTTGTATATTTGAACTCTGGGTTTTGGGAAACAGAACACTGCCAGGACTATGTAGGGACCTGACTCAGACACAGCTTACTGCTTCCAACTTTGCACATCTTCCTTTTTAAAAAATTGAGAAAATGCAAAAACTGGAACTTTTTGCAATATTATGAAAGATAATCTTATTTTAGCTCATTCTGTGACATGTGCAACTCTTAAGAAAGCCATACTTAATGGTTGTTTTTTATGTTTTAGATCCTATACTGTGTTTTGTATGCAGCCCTTTTAGAACTACTTGTAGTGAGGGTGCTGTGTGTGTGCTTTTCTGAAATATTTATTTTTTCAACATGCTTTCGACCTGTCAACAAAAACAAAACAAAGGGCAGTGTTTGAAGATTGTTGATTTTTTCTGGGGATAATCTATATTATATTGACTTTATATTAATTATTATAAACCTGTGTTTGTATTGGAGATGTGTTTAATATTTAGGGGACATTTTTGTACTGAGTTGGTGGGAAATCGCAGCTCTGCTGTCCTGCTTCTCCGCAGCCACAGAACAGCAAGTGTCACCTCTACATTGGGTCTCCAGGGTTCTTGTCTGCCTGGGCGGTTCTCAGCCTGTCTGTGGGTTTCCTTTCCGTGATGGGGTTAGCATAGATATTCTTGCAAAGCGATCACTTTCAATAAATTGGGAAATTGCTGCTCCAAGCAGATGCCTCCTGTGTGTTTCAACAGCACCCCCTCCTCCAGCCTAATCCCAGTGGGGATAGCCAGAGGGCAGTCCCCAGCCCATTGCAGCTGCTTCCTGGCCTCCCACCCTCTGCTCACCACAGGGTCCCTGTTCCATGGCCTTCCTCCAGGAGACAAACTCAACTTCTGGAAAAACCTCAAATCTTTAATTATTCTCCTCACCTGGTACAGTCCAGGCCTGAGACACCTGAGCTTCAAAACATGGTAAAACATCAGCCCCAGGGTTGAATCACCAAGCTAAGTGCGAGCTGGGGGTCCTCCTCCTGACACCTCTCAAAGTGCATTGTGGACTGGCCCTCAAAGCTGGGCCCTTAACATCCTTGACAAGTCTGTGGACCAACAGGCAGGGAGGGTGGCCGACCCTAGGACCCCTGGGGTCAAAGGGACAGTGATGTGGTTTGGCTTTAGTGCAAAAAGCTGGTTTCTTCAGAGGCACTTTGAATGGTGGGACCCCTCCTCCACCTCTGGGGGGTCCAGGGTCACCAACTCACTCTTCTCCCATTAAAAGATTGACCTTGCGGCTGGGAGAGGCCAGGCTTGGGGCTCCCCCAGGGCAGTTTCAGCCCCAGGCTAGGGGTGGTGGTGGGAGGCAGAAGGTGGTAGCTTATTTTCTCTTTTAGATGGCCCCGGAGGGGCTGCACAGAGGGGGTTCAGTCCAGGAACCGCTGGCAGGCCTTCTTCCAGCGGCAGGCTGTGCACCACAGGTCCCGGTGGTCCATGCCGTACACCTTCCGGCACTTCTTAGCGTCACCACGGGGCTTCCTGGGGGGACACACAGGGGCATGGGCACTGTGGAATATGATCCTTCCCCTCCTGCCTCACACCTGCCCAGCTCCTTAGCTCACTCGCACCTCAGGCTCATGCCCATCCTGGTGGCAAGGGCTGGCACGCAGGCTCTGACCTCATTGCGCTGCAGGGCTCCAGAGCGCCCTGAGATCTGTCCCCAGCTTCCCCCTATGGCCTCGCCCACTTGGCAGGCGTGGTGACTGTGGCATGCCTGGGGGGTGTCCACAGAGGTCAACATGGGGTGTGGGCTCAAGGTGAGTGGCTGCAGCAGGCTGGGCAGGGCTGGGGGCTCCAGGAGCTCTGGCAGCTCCAAGCGGGGGAAGACAGGTGGCATGGAGGCTGTAGGAGACACTGGGGTCAAGCTAGATAGCCTGTCAGTTAGAGTGTCCACACCAATGTCCAGCTCCGTGTAATAGAAGTCTTCTTCACCGTCACTCTGCTCTGGCTCTGCCTGCCTCCTGTGGGGACATAGCCATGGGAGTTGAAGGGGTGGCCTGGCTGGACCCCACCCCTGGCCCGGCCCAGCCCAGGCCCTGCCGCACCCCAGGTGCACCAGGCGGATGTGCCTCTGCATCCCTGACGCTGTGCTCAGCACCTTCCCGCAGCTCTTCCATAGACACTGGAACATGACCTGGGCAGAGCTCTGCACACAGGGGTGGTGGTCAGGCTCTGCCACTGCACCCACCTCACCCTGGGGCTGCCCCAAGCTCACCTTCCTCTTCCTCAGGGTAGGTTCCCCGAAGAGAAAGTGGGCTGCCTCAGGGGGCAGCGGGGGTGACGGAGTAGATGGAGAGGACTGGTCACTGGCCAGATCCCAGCACCACTCTCCACTGTTGCTGCTGCTGTAGCTGCCTGGGGGCTGCACCAGGGCCTCCTTCCAGGGCTCCAAGCCAGGCTCTGTGGGACACACCCCCTGCAGGACCTGGGTGGGCTCAGGCTGCCCTGCAGAAGTTGCTGCCCACTGGCTACCTGCTAACTTTGGTAAGTCACTGACTCTGAGCTGCCACCTGCTCACCTGACCCCAGTAAGCTGGTGGGCAGCAAGCCTCTTGGAGGTGGCACTGGCCAGGAAGAGCTGGCCACCCTGATCCCTCCCAGGAAAGGGTGGACAGACTTCCTGTGCAGGGGGAGAGGAGATCCCTGGTGTGGCCAGGAAGCAGCAGGGCCAACCACGTGAAGGTGGACAGTTCACAGAGGCCAGAAGACCTAGTCCTGCAGCTGTGGTCTCAGTGAAGGGCACTGAGGGTCCAGATGACCGTTAGAAAGTAGGCTCAAGAGCTGTGATTGCAAGGTATCATCCCGGGACTGGGGACTCTGCATGCTGTAAAGGCTGGGTGGAGGTAGGATCCTCAAGGGATAGCAGTCTTGGGTCTTGTGCCCACCCACACCCCTGTGCACAGAAGTCTGAGTCTCACCTGGGCTGAAGGCTGTGACTGGGGCCCCCAGGAGGAGGGGGCTGGTGGACAGGCTTGTAAGGGCTGCAGCAGCCATGACCTCATCCAGCCGGGCTTTTTCTGGGGTGGCTCTGGAGATGGGGGCAGGTGGGGATGGGCTGGCAAGTGGCCAAGGCCCCTCCCCTGGTCTGGGTACACGTGCAGGCTGAGGCACATGTGTGCACACCAGGCTGCCTTACTCCTGGCCCTGGGCACAGGCCTGGCTCCTCCCTCAGATCAGGTTGCAGAGTTGAAAATTGCCAAGAACCACCAGGAACAAGGCCTGGGGCCTGGGTCTTGCGGAAGCCCGGGGAACTCTACACTCTGAGCTTTGTTCCACCGTGGCTCCTTCAGGCCTTGGCGTGGGGCAAGAGTCTGAAGCCCTACTAGAGTAGGGGCCAGGCCAAACCCAGCCCTCCCCCCAACACACATTAACCAGGGTTGTGCAACAGCAGCTGCGGGCTCAGGGCCAGGCCTGGGAGGGTGGGAGCCCCGTGGTCGGCGGCAGCCAGGAGACTGGGCTGGAAGCGCTGGCGGGTCTGAGGCCCCAGCAAAGCAGGCCAGAGCCCGCCCCTGGCCCTTGGAGCCAGCCCGAAGTGTCAGGCATGGAAGAAGTGGGGACGTTAGAAACCTGTAATTCTGACCGGCCCTCCACCCAGGTCTCCCGAGGGGAGGGGCGGGAAGGCACGCACCCACACACACCCACCCAGTCCCAGGGCACTGGCGCTCAGCTCACCTCTGCGTTGGCACCGGGATGTGCACGGAAGGAGTCGGAAGTCCCGCCGCCGAGGCCCCCGCCCACGTACCTGGGGCCCCGAAGTCCGCGGCCCGGGGCTCTGGCTCTCGCGGCAGCGCAAGCTCCGAACCAGCACGGCCACCGCCAGCGGCAGGTTCCTGCGGATGCGGCAGGCTCAGAAGCGGCGGTGGCCTCGTGTCCCCCAGCCTCCTGCCCGGACCAGCTCGGCGCCAGTCCCCCAAACTGGCTGCGGCGGGTGAGAACAGCGCGGCCCCGCCTCCGGCCCCGCCCCCCGGCTCGGCGCGGCGGGAAACTTTGCCCCACCGCCCCGCGCTGCCCCGTCGGACCCACGGACACGCTCGGACAGACGCGGCCGTCCCCCCGCAACCCTGCCCCCAGGAGTCCAAAGTTTGCGCAGCCCCGACGCCATCTTTGCGGTCAGAGGAACTTTATCAGCGCCCCCGCACAGGGCGCCCGTACCTGCGGCGGCGTGGGCACCGTCACGGCCGCGGCACACGGGCCTGAGGCCTCGGCGTGCGCCCACGGCGCCTCGGCCTGCAGCGCGCTAGGGTCCCGGCCGGCGGCGCGAGTCGGGAGACGCCTGTAGCCCGGGCCCGGCGCTGGGGGGCGCTCGGCCTCCATGGCCCGCCGGCTGGGCGCCGAGGCTGCAGCGGTGAGGACGCACTCTCAGGATGCAGCCCCGGGCCGGGCCGGGCTGGCCGGGCAGCCGACCCCCGCCCTGGATCCAGCCGCCGCCCGCGCCGCGCCGCCCGCAGGCTGCCCAGGGGCCCCGCCCCGCGCTCCGCCCTCCCAACCCCTCCCACCAGCCCCGCCGCGCCCGGCACACCCGCCCATTGGCCCGTGCCGGTATCAACACGCCGAGATGGACCGCGGCCACGCCCCGTCAGGCAGCTCCCGCGCGGGCCTGGGGACAGGGGCGGGTCAGTACCCGCGGCGGCACCGCCCGGGATGGCCGGCTTCCCGTGGCGAGCTCTGGGAACTGCCAGAGCTGGGGAAGGGGCCGCGGCTCCCTGGCCGGGGATCCCGGGAGCAGGTTACTGTTTAACCCGCTCTGCCCACCCCACCTCTTACGTAATCCCGGGGGCAGGGGGCGGAGCCCTTCCGCAGTTCAGGGCCAAGTCCTACCCTGGCGGTTACCTTGCCGGCCGGCTGCACTCCCGTCGTCCCGACTAGGCCTGGAAATCGCCACTGCGAGCGCCGCCTTTCTACTTTCCATAGACTCCCAAGCCAGACCGCAGGACCTCGGCCTCGGACCCATCTTAATCCTTGCGGAGACCCCCCCCTCCCGACCCCAGGCCCCAACCCTCCCAGCTGTCACGGAGGGCAGGCTGTAAGGCACTGTGTTGTTCGTGCAATCGATTTATTTGGATTTATTTAGACGTGCCTTCTCGGGGGCTGACGAGGCGCCTCAGGCACCTCACGGTCTGGCAGCCCAAGATCTGCGACTTGTGCTGTCAGCTGGGGAGGGGGCTGGGCCCCCGCTCTGGAGGAAAGAATTGGGAACTTGAGTATTCCAGGCAGGGAGGGGCCTCCAATCCCTCCTTGGGCTAAGGCCTGTGGAGGCAGGGGGCCCAGGTGTCCTGTTTATGTCCACTAATGCTAATAGCCAGAGCTGGGGGCTCTGGGCATTCCCGGACTCCCATCTCCTGGATGCTCTCATACACGTTTTCCAGGGGTCTGTGGTCCATACCCCGGCCCCAGAGTGGAAGGACCTCATAGGCCAAGTCACTCTCCAGCACCAGGATTGCTCCCCTGCCCTTGGGGTCCGGTGGGTCTGTAGTGGGTGCTAGGTCCTTCTTTTAGGCTTGCACACCCTGGAGTACAGGATGTCCACCTGCAGGAAGGAAGTGGACAGTGAGGGGTCAGCCCCACATCTCTGCAGAGGTTCTGCCCAGCCACCCTGGTCCCCTTTACCTGAGCAGTTGGGGACACCTCAGCATTCGCCTGCTGCAGTTCTTGGGGGGCCCTCTGGGTTATCTTGAGCTTCTGCACGCAGGAATACTCAGTTGCCACAGAGCTGGCTGCCAGGCCTGCTCTGGGGATGGCCACCAGGGCCAGGTTGGAATAGGTGGCCAAAGAGCCAGCAGAGGGTGTGGCAGCAGGTGGGCCCTGGGGCTGCTCCTGGTGTGGGAAGGCAGAGGGGGCTGCCTGCAGCCTTCGGGGATCTCTGGACACCTCCAGCCAGTGGGGGTGTAGATCCATGCTGACAGGGCGCTGGGCTGGGGGTGGGATCAGGGTAGAGGTCACTCAGAAACAGGGAGCACATCCACCCAAGTGCTCACATTCTCCCTGGGAGGCTCTGAGCGGCTCTGCTCACCTCTGCAGCCTTGGGGACCCACATGCAACTCGTGCAGTCTGGAGTCTGACTTGCTGAGGGAGTAGAGCTGGGTCTGTCTCAGCAGAGCCTGGGGGCAAGACAGGCAGGTGGGTCCCCAGTCACCCCACCCTGGCCCAGGGACAGCCAGGCACTCACCGCTTCCGCCGGCATCACGCTGCCCTGCAGCCTGGCACACCGCCTCTGCCCCCGCTTCCTGGGAGCAAGAGCATCATCAGGCCGGGGTGCAGAGGTGAGGGACAGGGGCGATTGGCCTGCGTCCATGGCCCATGTTGAAGGCACAAGCTTAGCTGCGTGCACACACTTGCCTCCAGCCCCTCCCCGAACTGGGCAGTGGAGGGCAGGCCTGAGGCGGCCCCTGAGCAAACTGGGACAGATGGACATACCTGCCACAGGTTGTGCACAGTGCCCACAGCCAGAGGAGCAGAGTGCAGCACGCTAGGACCCAGAGGGCAGGAGGGGCTGAGAGCACCAGCAGCCCCATCCTGTGAAGCCTGGGGACAGAAGAGAGAGGGAGCACAGCAGGCAGGTTGAGAGCACCTGCCTGGTCCCTGCTGGGCTCTGACTCAGCACAGGTACACCCCCACTTCCCAGCTCCCCACCTTCCCTGCACTCTGTGGCCCCTTCCTCCCAGAGGCACCGACCTTTCTGCCTCTGGCCAGGGCTCCTGGGGAGGTGAGCTGATGGAGGGTGCTATGCCTGGCCCCATCAGAGCTGGGAAGGATGACCACAGCAATTATGGGATGATTTCTGCCTAGCCCTGGGATTGAAATTCTCTCACAAAGGAAGTCTAGCCCTCTCAGACCCCAGCCCTCCAATGCCCCAACCTCTGTGG
>NW_003852418.1:22404102-22409357 GCF_000181295.1 Otolemur garnettii | reverse complement strand
GCCTAGCCCTGGGATTGAAATTCTCTCACAAAGGAAGTCTAGCCCTCTCAGACCCCAGCCCTCCAATGCCCCAACCTCTGTGGGCACCAAGGGGCTTCTGACCTGTCTAGGCTGGAGGCTGGAGCAGGCACTTACCAAGGAAGTGGGCCAGGCCTCTCCACAGCTCTGTCTGGGGCAGGCCAGGAAGGTCTCTGTGGTGTTGAGCTCTCCACCTCACTTCCTGCCCCGCTTCTCACAGCACATTTCACAGCACCTCCCAGATAGCCTCCTACCCACCCTCAGCCCCGCCCGAGGCCTAGACAGGGCTCCATGAGTGTGTCCTTCCCGCTGGCACAGTTCTGAGGGCCCAGCTCAAGTCCCCTCCACACACTGAGAGGGAAGCAGAGCAGGACATTGGATGGCAAGTGGCACAGAATCCCCAAAGCGATGAGGGCAGCCATGTCCCTCTGCCTGAATACTCCCCAAGGCCCATTAGGGCCCACAGTCCTCCTCATGTCCCACTCACTGGAGCACTGCCATGCTCCATCCACATCTGGGTGTCAGCCAACCTGGGGGGCACACCCGGCTCTGACCTACCTTGGTCAGAGAAGGGACAATGCCGGCCCTCCTGGGTCCTCTGACTCTGGGCAGAGGTGGCAGCCTCACCAGGCTCTTCTGGGTCAGCCTGGCTATGTGCAGCCCTGCACAGCCCCTCCTTTCCCCAGAGACCCTGCAGCCAGCCCAGTTGCCACTGAATGACTACTGTGGTGAAATTGCTTTAATTCCTTGATAAGGAGATACCCCAAGACACTGGCAGGTGGAGCCTGGTGAACAAATAAGTGTTAAAAAGTGACCCTACAGCCCCATCTCGACTCAGCAGTGTCCACAGTCCCAGGCTGGCAAGGCAGACGGAGAGGCCTTCAGTGGTGTCTGAGGTGAGGGGCCATGGGTCTTCTGGAGGGCAGCCTGAGCAGGGTCCCTGGAATTGTCCATGGTGCCCGAGGGTCTCTAGAACTCAGTCATCTTCTTGTGTGTGTCTGCCTTCCTCTTCTCCCGCTGTAGGCCCGCCTCCTGGGCCCGCAATTGCCCCAGTTGCCGCTGGGCTCCGGCTAGCTTCTCCTCCAGCTGAGCTGCTGCCACGCTGTGCACAGGGAGGGGCCACCAGTCAGTATGGGATCCTGGCCATTGTCCCTGGGCCCCAGGTCACTATGCCCACTGCCCAGACCCTTCTCAGACACAGCCTGCCACACTTGGGTCCGGTGACCACTTGTATTGCGCGCATCACCCACACATGTCACCCACACACATCCAGTGGGCTTGGCCACCCCAAGTTGGGACCCACATATACCGGCCAGCATTGCGGGCGAGGGCCTCCTGGATACCCCGGATGTCCCGCTGGGTCCGCTCAATCTTCTCCTCAGTCTGGAAAAGCTGCAGGCTCAGGGCCCGCTTGGCGCTCTTGCTGGCATGATATATGTCCTTGCTCTTCCTCCCTGGGGGGCCCTCTCCAGCCTTCAGGGCCCCAGAAGTCTGGCCCTGTAGCTTTTCGTTCAAGAAGTCAAACACGTTCCGAGGTGGAGGGCGGCCCCCAGGCCGGCCCCTTCTCTCCCGGCATTTTGGGGGCCTGCTGGTACCAGCCTTGCTGCCCATGGGCCGCTTCTGCAGGGCCTCTGCACACTGGTCTAGTGACTTCCCTCGAGGCAGCACTACGGCATGGATGGGCTCCACCCGGCCTTCCAAGTGCCGGCCCAGACCTGGGGAGATGTGGGGCTGGTATCACTGTTGCTGCAGCAGCACCCCCAGCCCAAGGCAGCCTGCACTCACCCTTGCCAAACTCGTAACCCATCTTGGCGAGGAGTCTGGAGCCGATGCCCCGTGTGTGTACCTCCCAGCCGGCAAAGGCGGAGCTGCAGGTCCCAGCATCTGGACTGCCTGACTCCACCACTGCAGGAGACAGAGGCACTCTGAACTCTGGCCAGTGTTAGTTCAAGAGTTCTAACTACTACGCAGAGCCCCAATCCCCAAACCTAGGGCTCTCCAACAGTCACTCAGGCTTGCTGCGGGCAAGTGACAACAGGCAGAGATTGCTGCCATCCCCGTGGCCTGCTGCAGCCCCTCACCACTCAGGGAGGCACCTGGTTGTACTGGGGCTCCCTCCACAGCCCCTCCCTGACCTCATGGAAAGTTGCCAACCTCATCTCCATGCCTTATTCCTCTCCATCACATGGATGTGGGGCTTCAGTAGCCACCAACTCCCATCACAGACACCTAGGGACACCTCTCAAATTTCACATTAGCCGACCCCTCAGGAAGGCCATACACTGCCCACCAGTTCCTATTCCTGTATCCGCACTAGCTATCTGGACACACCCTGTCTGCCTGCCAGCACAACCCAGAGGGGCTGCTCCTTCCTACACTGCATCCATCCCTCAGACACCCTGAGACTTCCTTGGCAGCTCCAGCACCAGCAGCTCCTTGCCTCACTCTGCCATGGCCATGATCTCCCAAAGGCGAGACTGATTTTGCACATGTATTCCCTGAAGACAAAGACTGGCTGCTCCCAGGTCTGGGCTGACACTGGTGCCATGGTCTCTGGGTCTGCTCCAGGCCCTTCACACACTCTTATTTCCACTCCCTCCCAGGGCATGGTGGTGCCTTTGTGGCAGCTACTCACTCCCCAAATGTCTGATTGGATTGTGGTACCCCCACCAGCTGTGGGCCTCTCAGGATGACAATCCCCACCTTCCTGGCACAGAGTACCTAGAGCTGCTGCCACACCTCGAGCATAGCTGGAGTCATCTGTGCCACCGCCATCAGAGTCGGAGGACTCTGCAGCCTCCGTGCGTAGTGGGGGCAGGATGCTGTCGCCCTCCACCACTGCCTCCCTCAGCAACAGTGAGTCAAACTTGACTGTGTAGTAGCCACTATCCACATCTGGGGAGTAGAGACAAGCTGCAGGTCAATACCCTGGCCAGGTGGTGCCTCAGTCAGGAGCCTTATCTTGGGCCCAGAGCTGCAGTCCTGATGTCCAACCCAAAGGAGGCTGGGAATGGCGGCATGATGCCAACAGCCAGGAAGCATGGGAAGTTTCCAGAAAGGGCCCTGTTAGAGAGCCCTGCAGCCAGCAGGGAGCCAGCAGGGAGCCCATAGTTTCATTAGGGAGGCCCCTTAGCCTCACCAGTAATCCGGGCTGAGTGCCAGAGGCCATCCTGGTGTTTGGCCAGACACGCAGAGCCAGCCTTCAAGGAGCTCAGGTCTGGGTCCTGGAAGGGGCGCAGTTCATCCAGAGAGACCACTTGCCCATGGGAGAACCTGCAGAGAAGCCACAGGGTGGAGGCTGAGACATGGCCCAGTAGGGAGAGACAGAGAGCCACACAGAAAGACACAGGCATGCACATGCACTCACACACAAATATAAGTGGCTGGACGGGACACATATGCATGCACTGTCACACGCATGTACACACATGCACACATGCCCACACACAGCACTGACACACCCGCAAACACACACACACTCTTGCATGCTTGTGTATACATATACAGCTGTCCCTTGATATCCAGGACCACTTGCAGACATCAAAATCCACAGATGCTCAAGTCCCTCATATATAAAATAGTACAGTGTTTGCATACAACTTATGCACATCCTCCCATACACTTTTTTTTTGAGACAGAGCCTCAAGCTGTCGCCCTGGGTAGAGTGCTGTGGCATCACAGCTCACAGCAACCTCCAACTCCTGGGCTCAAGCGAGTCTCCTGCCTCAGCCTCCCAGGTAGCTGGGACCACAGGCGCCTGCCACAACACCTGGCTATTTTTTGGTTGCAGCTGTTGTTGTTTCGGCGGCCCGGGCTAGGATTTGAACCCACTACCTTAGGTATATGTGGCTGGCGCCTTAGCCACTTGAGCCACAGGCACTGAGCCACACTTTTTTTTTTTTTCTTTTATGAGACAGACTCTCACTTTGTTACCCTTGGTAGAATGCTGTGGTGTCACAGCTCACAGTAACCTCAAACTCTTGGGCTTAAGTGATTCTCTTGCCTCAGCCTCCCAAGTTTCTGGGACTACAGGCGCCTACCACAATGCCCGACTATTTTTTGTTGCAGTTGTCGTTGTTTGGCTGGCCTAGGCTGGGTTCAAACCTGCCAGCCTTGGTATATGTGCCATAACCACTGTGCTACGGCATTGAGTCCCTTTTTTTTTTTTTGAGACAGAGTCTCACTGTGTCGCCCTCAGTAGCTCCCATATACTTTTATATCATCTCTAGATTACTTATAATACCTGGTACACAGTAATGCAATGTGATCCCTGCTTGGTTGAATCCATGAATGTGGAACTCAACTGTATCACTACACACATACATGCACACACTTGCATTTTCTGTCTCAGGATGGACTTGGCTACTCCAAGCCTGTTACTCTCTAGCTTTCTGGGCTGGAGTGACAACATGGTAGATAGGTGAGTGACTCAGCTCCCATTGTCTTTCCACCAGACAATCAGGCAGATGTGTCCTGGGCTAGAGTGACAATGTGACAGACAGCCCAGTGACCTTGGCGCCCAGAGCCTCCACCAGTCAGGCAGGCAGATGCACTGTGGGGGTGCATGGGTATGTAACCACAGGACTGGGTCTTCCTTAAACTAAGAGGATCCAGTTATAAAAGTGATACCTTGACTTTTAGATACCAGTGAAGTCGTAAATTTAAAAACAAAACAGAAAAGGAAGAGGAAATGTGAGGATGGACATAGAGCTTCAACCTTTAACTTGGCCAAATAAAGACATGAAAACACTAACCACCATCTACTACTGTGCCATCATTTGAAATAGGAAACTGTTAACCCAAGAGCAACTGAGGACTAGCATTTGCTCCACAACACAGAGACAGGGCTATCTTTTCAGGTAGAAATGAGAAGATAAGACAGCCTCAGATGCCTCCTCAGGTCAGACCCACAAGTGGTTCCTTCTCACACAGGGCATTGCCAACTGGACTGAGTGGCTTTGGGGGCTCCAGGGCCATGCCCCAAATGCACTGCAGTGGACAATGGCTGAAAGACCCATTCAATTGAGGAGCAAAAGAATGTGTTTATAACGGGAGAGCTAGGATGGTGCCTATGGCTCAGTGGGTAGGGCCCCATATACCGAGGGTGGCGGGTTCAAACCCGGCCTGGCTAAACTGCAACCAAAAAAAAAAAAAAAAATGGCCAGGCATTGTGGCGGGCACCTGTAGTCCCAGCTACTCAGGAGGCTGAGGCAAGAGAATTGCTTAAGCCCAGGAGT
>NW_003852418.1:22400299-22402919 GCF_000181295.1 Otolemur garnettii | reverse complement strand
ACATTCCAGAATAAGTAAAGACTTAAATCTGAAAACAAAAATTTAGAACTAAAAGAAGGTTCTAAGTTCCAGCTGGGGCTAAGTAAAAGATTTCTGAATCTCCCTCACAGGGGAAAAAAATCTAAAACTTGATAAAATTGTCAAAACTCACCAATACAGAGTTCTAAAGACTGATGAAAACTGACAACACATTGAGAAGAGATTATTCTGGAAAAACTGCTCAGCTTTAGGTCAGACCACTGGGAAGTGCACAGCCTCTGTGCCTGAGGCTGCTACCTGCACCCATTCTTGGCTCAGCAGACAAGAGAGATTTACTAGTCCTGGGCTGGCTGTGAGAGCCAGCAGCAGAGGGAGGGTGGATGAGGAACAACAGTGAAACCCAGGGGCGTAGAGCTCAAAGTGATTAATGTAGTAAGAAAAAACTAGGGTTGAGACCCCAGTTATGTTAAGCACTGGGTTGGCCTGACATGTACCGGGAAACCCTGAAAATGACAGAGCCATAGAAGAACTCACCTCTCCATGGTCCCCTGGCTCTCTAGTGTTGGTGACTCCAAGAGAAGGCATGAGAAAGCAGACACAGTGGCAGAACTGGGACTGGCTGAACTCACCATCTGCTCCTGACCCACACAGCTTGAGTGGCTGAGCAGGGAAGACTTTTGGGCTACAAGTATTTGAGCACAACCTCTGCCTAAATCACTGGCTCACCACTATACTGTGTACAGACACAGAAGCCATTCCTAGGAAGCCAAGCTAAAAAATAAAAATGAATTTTAAAAATCCAAGCAGAGATATCAGAGACTGCACACTATGTGGAGTGATAGCTTTGTAGTTTAGTCCAGAAAACTTAAATTAAAACAAACAACATAAAACTCAGGAAAACAACTCAGAATCCAGATACAGATCACCTGACAAATCCAGTTTTCAACAAGTTATGATGAGACAAGCCAACAAACAGGAATGCGCAATCCATATTTAGGAAATAAGTAGTTGACAGAATTTGACTGAATGGTCCAGATTCGGCAAAGACTTCAAAGCAGTTATTAGAATTAAATGAAAATATGAAAACAACCACTCTAGAAATGGGGAATATTAAGAGAAATCAAATGGAAATTCCAGAACTGAAAAGTATAATCACTGAAAGGAGAAATTCACTAGATAAAGAAGAGGGAAGGATGAACAGGTAAGCACAGAGGATTTGGGGCAGTGCAACTACTGTGTGTCACACACAAGTAAATCCATGTCATTACACATTTGTGAGACCCACAGAGTGTACAACACTAAGAGCAACCCCAGTGTAAACTAAAGGCCTTGGTGACAATGACATGTCAGGGCAGACTCATGGACTGTAACAAAAGAACCACACTGGAGCCAGGTGGTAATTTTATGGGAAGGACTATGGATGTGTCAGGCCAGGGGTATATGGGAAATCTTTGTACCATTCACTCAATATTAGTATGAAACTAAAGCTCCCCTAAAAAAATAAAGCCTATTTAAAAAAATTTCCAGGTAAGAAAGCTATGTTTTTTAAAAATCTACCAGATGAACTCAAGTTGTAAGTGAATCAGACTGTACAACATTTATTTGAAATTCTAAAAAATAAAGCACAAATATATATTATTTATAGATGCACACATCTGTAAAGAATTATTACACAGTCATGTACTGCATAAGGACAGCTCAACCATGGAGCATGTGTATCAAGGGTGTCCAATCTTTGGGCTTCTCTGGGCCACAGTGAAAGAAGAGTTGTCTTGGGCCACACATTCAATACACAAACAGTAATGAAAGCTGAAGAGAAAAAAAAAAGTCTGTGCATAATTTTGTGATATTCACCACCACAGGGAAGCAAGGAAAGTCCTCACATAATAATCTTAATTATGCTTCTCGGGAGGCTGAGGCAAGAAAATCGCTTAAGCCCAAGAGTTTGAGCTTGCTGTGAGCTGCGATGTCAAAGCACTCAACCAAAGATTCTGTCTCAAAAAAAAACCTTAATTATAGGGCGGTGCTTGTGGCTCAGTGGATAGGGCACTGGCCCCATATACTGAGGGTGGTGGGTTCAAACCCAGCCCCGCCCAAACTGCAATTAAAAAAAAAAAAATAGCCAAGTGTTGTGGAGGCTGAAACAAGAGAATTACCTAAGCCCAGGAGTTGGAGGTTGCTATGAGCTGACACCAAAGCAATCCATTGAGGGCAACAAAGTGAGACTCTGCCTCTACCAAAAAAACCCCAAACAAACAAACAAACAAACAAATCTTAATTACGCAGAGGCCCCGTTTAGAGTCTTTTTTTTTTGTTAAGCAGACCTGGGCAGAGTTCAAACCCACCACCCCTGGTGCACAGCACTCTAACTACTGAGCTACAGGCGCCTAGTCCATTTAGAGTATTTTAAAAATTGTCAGGCAAGGCTCAGTGCCTGTGTCTCAAACGGCTAAGGTGCTAGCCACATACACTTGAGCTGGCAGGTTCAAATCATACCCGGGCCTGCCAAACAACAACTGCTGCAACCAAAAAATAGCCAGGCATTATGGCAGGCACCTATAGTCCCAGCTACTTGGGAGGCTGAGGCAAGAGAATCGCTTAAGCCCAGGAGTTGGAGGTTGCTGTGAGCTGTGATGCCATA
>NW_003852418.1:22388149-22398306 GCF_000181295.1 Otolemur garnettii | reverse complement strand
GGCGTTGTGGCAGACGCCTGTAGTCCCAGCTACTTGGGAGGCTGAGGCAAGAGAATCACTTAAGCCCAAGAGTTGGAGGTTGCTGTGAGCTATGATACCATAACACTCTACCCAGAGCAACAGCTTGAAACTCTGTCTCAAAAAAAAAAAAAAAAAAGATATGATCCAATTTTTCTTTAAGTTGAATGTTAGATTGCAGCTCAATGCATTCCATTTGAAAAATTTATGTTGACTAAAAATGGAGCTGCAAATACACCAAAATATTACTTTCCTGGAAATCTTGCAATCTGTCTTCAAATTCTTTTTTTTTTTTTTGCAGACAGAGCCTCAAGCTATTGCCCTGGGTAGAGTACTATGACATCACAGTTCACAGCAACTTCCAACTCCTGGCTCAAGTGACTCTTCTGCCCCTGCCTCCCAAGTAGCTGGGACTACAGGCGCCTGCCACAACGCTGAGCTATTTCTTTTTTTGGCTGTAGCCGTCATTATTGTTTGGCGGGCCCGGGCTGGATTCAAACCTGCCAGCTCAGGTGTATGTGGCTGATGCCTTAGCTGCTTGAGCCACAGGCACTGAGCCCAAATTTCTTATATCAAATTGAAAAGCAAGGCTGCGTACTTTTCACTGTTTACAGGACTGTATTCAGGCAATGTGTCAAAATGCTTAAAATTGTTTGCCTTGATTTGAGCTTGCTATAATTTCAGTTTCATTTGGAATGCTGTTATGGCTTGTAACATTGTTTTGGTAAGTTGGTTTTCACCTTAAAGACACATGTTTAACTCACTTAAATTAGTAGTTAAATCCACTAAAAATGCTAAATCTGTAAGACAGTTTTCATTGTCAAGTTTTTTTTCCTTTTTCCCTTTTTTTTTTTTTGTCGAGACAGAATTCTACCCTATGCCCTGAGCAGAGTGCAATGGCGTCGTAGCTCACTGCAACCTCAGACTCTGGCTGTGGGCATCCTGCTGCCTCAGCCTCAGAAGCCGCTGGAATTACGGGCGCTTGCTGTGGTGCCTGGCTGGGTTTTTCCATTTTTTTCATGAATCAGGGTATCACTCTCGCTCAGACAAGCCTCAAACTCCTAAGCTCAAGCAATCCTCCCGCCTCAGCCTCCCACAGTGCTGGGATTACAGGTGTGAGCCACCGCACACAGCACAAATTTGGTTTTTGATACCATAAATGACTTGATAACATGTTGCAAATTATAAAATCTTTTCAGCATTTGGCTTAGACTTAGCCATCTTTCTTCTGAAAAGTAGATGATGTCACCAGAGTCAGCATCAGTACTTTCAAAGAATTCCTGGAACTGGCAATGATTCAATCCTTTGGCCCTTATGGAATTCAGTCTACATGAACATGATGATTTATAGGACACTGTCCATTTTTAAAGGTTTTTGGGTATAAATTTCTTCGTATACTATGGAATGATAGTTCATCAAACATGAGTTTGAGTGGTCTCTGCTAAAATCATCTTCTATTAATTTTACAAGTCTCTCTCAACCACTGCTTGGGGCACCATCAGTAACTATATCAGATACGTTGACAGTGGACAAAGCAAATTGCTTTAACGTATTTTTTAATTAATTAATTTAGAGACAGAGTCTCTCTTTGCTAACCTTGGTAGAGTGCCATGGCGTCATAACTCATAGCAACCTAAAACTCTTGGGCTCAAGTGATTCTCTTGCCTCAGACTCCCAAGTAGTGGGGACTACAGGTGTCTGCTACAATGCCCAGCTATCTTTTTTTTAGAGATGAGGTCTCAGTCTTGCTCAGGCTGGTCTTGAACTCCTGAGCTCAGGCAATCCACTCGCCTTGGCCTCCCAGAGTGCTAGGATTACAGGTGTGAGCCACCACACCCAGCCTTAACATATTTTTTAGTGCTTTATATAAACCTCTTGATTTAGTTGTATCTTTCAATGGCACTAAAAAAGCCATTTCTTCAGTGACATGATATTCATCATCAATACCTCTAATAAAAATGGCAAGTTGAGTCCTATCTGCAGCATCAGTGCCATCATCCATCCCAACACACAGTATTTAAAACTGGCACCTTTACTCTCCAAACTCCTTTTGAAATATTTTCCAATTTCTTCAATTTGACAATTTGATTGGCTATAGTCTGATGAGGCAAACTGATGTTTTGGTTTTTTTTTTAGAGCCTCAAGCTGTCCCCCTGGGTAGAGTGCCATGGCATCACAACTCACAGCACCTCACTACGCCCAGCTATTTTTTTTGGTTGCAGCCTTCATTGTTGTTTGGCGGGCTGGGCTGGATTTGAACCCACCACCTTAGGTGTATGTGGCTGGCACCGTAGCCACTTGAGCCACAGGTGCCAAGCGCAAACTGATTTTAGAAATAAAACCAGGCTCAGCGCCTATAGCTCAACCGGCTAAAGCGCCAGCCACGTACACCTAAGGTGGCGGGTTTGAATCCCCAGCCCGGACCCGCCAAAACAACAATGACGGCTGCAACCAAAAAATAGCCGGGCGTTGTGGCGGGCGCCTGTGGTCCCAGCTACTTGGGAGGCGGAGGCAGGAGACTCGCTTGAGCCCAGGAGTTGGAGGTTGTTGTGAGCTGTAATGCCACGGCACTCTGCCCAGGGGGACAGCTTGAGGCTCTGTCTCAAAAAAAAAAGGAAATAAAACCAGTTGCATTTTTTTCAGGGCAAAAGGCGTATCTGCTATGCTTTCCATATATTGCTTAATAAACTCACCATCAGTAAATGGGTTTGATTAATTTTGCGATTAAATATGCCACCACAAAACTGGCTTTTACAATGGAATCTATCTGAATTGTAACTTTTTTTTTTTGAGACAGAGTTTGTGTATGTTCCTCTCGGTAGAGTGATATCACAGCTCACAGCAACCTCAAACTCTTGAGCTTAAGCAATTCTCTTGCCTCAGCCTCCTAAGTAGCTGGGACTACAGGTGACTGCCACAACACCTGGCTATTTTTTTGTTGCAGTTGTCTTTATTGTTTAGCTGGCCTGGGTTGGGTTCGAACCCTCCAGCTTGGGTGCATGTGGCCAGCGTCCTACCAACTGAGCTATGGGTACCAAGTCTGAACTGTAACTTTTTTTTTTTTTGAGACAAAGAGTCTCACTTTGTCATCCTTGTCAGAGTGCTGTGACATCATAGCTCACAGCAACCTCAAACTCCCGGGCTTGGGTGATTCTCTTACCTCAGCCTCCTGAGTAGCTGGGACTACAGGTGCCTGCCACAATGGCCCGGCTATTTTTTTCTTGTTGTTGCAGTTTGGCCAGGGCTGGGTTTGAACCCGCCACCCTCGGTATATGGGACCGGTGCCCTACCCACTGAGCCACAGGTGCCGCCCTGAATTGTAACTTTTTAAAGTGATTTTGATAAGAGATTTTTCAGTTCCACCATTTTATTCTTACAATGTAATCCTTCATACATACTGAATTTGGCAGCATAGGGTGGTGCCTGTGGCTCAGTGAGTAGGGTGTCAGCCCCATATACCAAGAGTGGTGAGTTCAAACCCTGCCCCGGCAAAACTGCAAGAACAAAAAAATAAAAAATAAAAAAAGTTAAAAAAAAAAAGAATTTGGCAGCATGTTTTGCACATAATGCCTTTAAAATTATACTCTTTAAAAACTTGCACAAGTTTCCTACAAATTATTAGCAAAGTGACTTATTATTGGTCTCAACAAAAAAGTAGTCATCTATCCACTTTTCACTAACAATCTTCCTTCATCTGTAATTTTTCTTTTTGGGGGTTCTGTTTTCTTTTGAGACATTGTAGAAACCATGTTGGGATTAAAAAATAATAATAGATAAGGGACTATATTTACTTTTATTATGAAAAGTAGGCTCAGCACCCGTAGCACAGTGTTTATGACGCCAGCCACATGCACCATGGCTGGTGGATTCAAGCTGGCCCAGGCCAGCTAAGTAACAACAACAAAAAGCCAGGTGTTCTGTTGGGCACCTATAGTCTTGGCTACTTGGGAGGCTGAGGCAAGAGAATCACTAAAGCCCAAGAGTTTGAGATTGCTGTTAGCTGTGATGCCTCAGCACTCTACTGAGGGCAAAAAAGTAATTGACAGAAAAATAGAAAGCAAGGCCTGGGCCCTTCCTCAGCTGCCAACATGGGGTGAGGTGGAGGCCAATTGTAAAGCACAGCAGGTGATATGTGAGGCACCCTGGAGGCACAGAAGAACCTTAATAGTCAGGTAACAATGCCTACCTGACTGATGAATAACATTAACACCAAACATTCCAATGGTAAGTTGAAATATTCTTGATAATCACTGCCTTGAAAAGTCACCATGAGCACTTGTAATGTCTGATAGTGTCAATTCTACTGTCTGCATTTGGAAGATCACACAAGGGAAACCGCACACTGTGTAGAACTGAAGCCAGGCATGTGTTCAAATAGTGAGAATGTAGGTATTTTTATTTTATGCAACACTGCCACATTGTCCTGTCTACAAGTTCACGCTCAAGAACCATGCGATAAAGTTCCACCAAAACCCCACCCAAAAACTCCCAAACCACAAATAAATGGCTTGGTGCTCGTAGCTCAGTGGTTAGGGCACCAGTGACATGCACCAGGGCTGGTGGGTTCAGATTTGGCCCAGGCCTGCTAAACAACGACAACTGCAACAAAAAAATAGCTGGGCGTTATGGTGGGTGCCTGTGATCTCAGCCACTTGGGAGGCTGAGGCAAAACAATCACTTAAGCCCAAGAGTTTGAGACTGCTGTGAGCTGTGATGCCACAGCAGTCTACCGAAGGTGACAAAATGAGACTCTCTTAAAAAAAAAAAAATCTCATAATGTTTTAAGTTTATGATTTTGCATTGGGCTGCATTCATAATCACCCTGGACCATGTGTAGTCCAAAGGTTGGACACCCCTGGTATGTATGATGGTGGCCCTGTAAGATTACAATGGAGCTAAAAAAAATTCTTTTCACCTAGTGATGTCATAGTCATCATGCTATAGACCGGTTTCTTTATATTTTTCATAAATTGAGCATAGCCTATGAGTACAGTGATTATAAAGTCTACAGTAGTATACAGTGATGTCCTTGGTATTCATATTCACTCAACAGTCAGAGTCACCCACCCAGAGCAACTTGCAGTCTTCCAAGCTCCATTCACTAAGTGCCCTATACGCATGTACCATTTTTTACCTTTTATATTCTATCTTTACTATACTTTTTTTTTTTTCCCCAGTTTTTGGCTGGGGCTGGGTTTGAATCTGCCACCTCTGGCATATGGGGCTGGCGTCCTACCCCTTTGAGCCACAGGCGCCACCCCATATCTTTACTATACTTCTTTACGTTTAAATACAAAAATACTGTGGGAAGACATCATATCATTCAGATCAGTTAGGGTTTATTTATTGAGGAGCATTCAGATAGGACACATAGTTGTTAACTGCTGAAATCTCTTCATAGAGATTGTGTGTTTCCCTTGACCAGTACATAGTGTCCATCTTTATTGTTCATTGTTTTTGTTGGTTTGAATCCCACTGTATCTGCATACAAGATTGCCCCCCAGCTTTTTTCTATTTGCCTGGGATACCACTGCCCATCCCTTCACCTTGAGTCTTTTTTTTTTTTGAGACAGAGCCTCAAGCTGTCCCCCTGGGTAGAGTGCCGTGGCATTACAGCTCACAACAACCTCAAACTTCTGGGCTCAAGCGAGTCTCCTGCCTCAGCCTCCCAAGTAGCTGGGACCACAGGTGCCCGCCACAACACCCGGCCATTTTTTGGTTGCAGCCGTCATTGTTGTTTGGCGGGTCCGGGCTGGGGATTCAAACCCGCCACCTTAGGTGTACGTGGCTGGCGCCTTAGCCGGTTGAGCTATAGGCGCCAAGGCCACCTTGAGTCTTAATCTAATTTTTGAGGTAAGTTGAGTTTCTTGTAAAGGATATCTGGCCTGAGTTTGTTTTTTTTATTCAGTTGGCCTACCTATGCCTCTTTTTATTTATTTATTTTTTTTTGGTAGAGATAGTGTCTCACTTTATCACCCTTGGTAGAGTGCCGTGGCATCACACAGCTCATTCACAGCAACCTCCAACTCCTGGGCTCAGGTGATTCTCTTGCCTCAGCCTCCTGAGTAGCTGGGACCATAGGTGCCCACAACACCCGGAGTTTTTTGTTGGAGTCTGGCCGGGGCTGGGTTTGAACCCGCCACCCTTGGAATATGGGGCTGGCGCCCTACCCACTGAGCCACAGACGCCGCCCCCATGCCTCTTTAAAGGAGAGTTCAAGTCATTCACATTGAGAGAAATGACAGATGTGGCAGAGTTTTGGTAATCCTGTTTTTCAGAAGTCCAGAGCTTAATTTTATGCCTCTCACTATTGTGGAAGCTAGGCTTTGTTCTTTAATTTCTGGGTAGGTTTACTTTGGTGGTGTAGCCTCCTGTCGATTGTTATGAAGAATGGGTCTGAGTATTTCCTGTAGAGCTGGTTGAGTCATGGCAAATTTCCTCAGCATGTGGACATCACTGAAGTATTTGATTTCTCCATCACTTATGAAACTCAGTTTAGCAGGGTATAGGATCCTGGGCTGGAAATTGTTTTGTTTAAAAAGGTTGAAGATCAATAACCATCCTTTTCTGGCTTGGAAAGTTTCAGCTAAAAGATCTGCAGTCATCCTCATACTTTTCCCTTTGTAAGTAATACTTTTCATATGCCTGGCTGCTTGCAGAAGTTTCAGTCTTCATACTAACAGAATTAATTACAATGTGTCCAAGAGATGCTTTGTTTGGACTGAGTCATGCTGGGGTTCTGAAACTACCTACTATCTGAATTTCTGTGTCTCTTGCAATACTTGGGAAGTTATCCGCCATTATGTTTTGGGACAGAGAATTTGTGCCTATGGGACCATCCTCTTCTCCTTCAGGAATTCAGATGCCGCCCTGTAATGCCATCATCCCTGTAATTCAGATGTTTGATTTCTTGGAATGATCCCATAATTCTCTCAGGGAACATTCTGCTCTTTTTCTCCATTTTTCTGCCTCTTTGAATGCTTGGGATAGTTCAAGTCTTGTCTTTTTTATCTGAGAGCATTTCTTCTCATTGCTCAACTCTATTTCCAAGGGACTCTACTATATCTTGAAGCTCCTCAAATACCTTTTTCAATTCTTTAAGCTCCACTATATCGTTCCTTATTATCTCCATATCTTTGGTGAATTCATCTTTTGAATTCATTAATTTCTTGAGACAA
Organism: Otolemur garnettii; assembly: GCF_000181295.1. Classification (NCBI taxonomy): domain Eukaryota; kingdom Metazoa; phylum Chordata; class Mammalia; order Primates; family Galagidae; genus Otolemur; species Otolemur garnettii. Next base: position 22,391,110 of record NW_003852418.1, on the reverse strand, counting down.
GTTCTGAACTACTTTTTGGTTCTCTGTTTCCATCTTTTCCTCTGTTCAAATTATCTTATTTGCCATCCATATTCTAAATTCTATTTCTCTGCGGTCTTCAGTTTCTCTGTGGATGGGGTTCTCTGTTGTATCTTCTTTGATGTCCCTAGGTGGCACTGATCTGCTTTTATTTTTCATGTTGCCAGAGTTCTTCAGCTGATTCCTTTCATGAGTATTATCAGTTTCTTCCTTTTTCTCTTTTTTAATATGTTAATTACACTTTTTAAGTTGAATTGAGTTTGTCCCTGATGAGTCCACTCCTTACTGTTATAGTGCCACCGCTGCACTGTTGTCTTTCTTCCACTTTCTTGTTTCTGCCGCTTGATTCAGTCTGGGTGATGTACCTCACACAGTCCTCTCAGTGCAGAGCACTTCCTGTTCGGCTTCCATCCATTTAAGTCCAATATCTCTCTCTTTGGGCATGAGCCTCTGGCAAAAGCTGTTTCTAGCCAGCCATCTTCCCACAATTCCCCCAGCTCTAATTTCTCAACTGGACAGCATTCGAGTACCACTAACATCGAGACCAGTTGTGCCACCAACCACAATTTATCAGGATGTTGTTGCTTCCCAGTTGTGCCACCATCCACAATTTATCAGGATGTTGTTGTTTCCCAGAAGTGATGGGAGAGCAGTGCAGTGATCAAAACAGAATGGTACTGGCACAAAAATAGAGATACAGATCTATGGAATATGATAGAGAATCTAGAAATGAACCCAGTCACATATTGTCATTTAATCTTTCATAAGCCTAACAAAAACATGCAAAAAGAATCCTTATTTAACAAACGGTGCTGGGAGAATTGGTTATCTACATGCAGAAGACTGAAACTGGACCTGCACCTCTCACCACTGACAAAAATTGATTCTCCTTGGATAAAAGATTTAAATTTAAGACACAAAATAAAAATTCTAGAAGAGAGTATGGGGAAAACACCTGAAGATATTGGCCTGGGAAAAAACTTTAGGAGGAAGACCCCCCCTGGCAATTGCAGCAACACCAAAAATAAACAAACGGGACTTGATCAAGCTAAAAAGCTTTTATACAGCTAAGAGTACCACAAACAGACAGCCCTCAGAATGGAGAATTTTGCATGTTATGAATCTGACAAAGGCCTGATAACTAAAATCTACAGAGAACTCAAATTAAACAATAAGAAAAGTACAAACAACCCTCTGTTTAAGTGGGCAAGATATTTGAACAGAAACTTCTCTGAGGATGATAAATTGCCAACACATGAAAAAATGCTCATCATTTTTAATCATCAGAGAAATGCAAATCAAAACCACTTTAAAATATCACCTAACCCCAGCAAGATTAGCCCATATCACAAAGTCCCCAAACACCAGATGCTGGCATGGATGTGAAGAGAAGGGAACACTTCTAATACAGCCTTTTTGGAGAGAAGTGTGGACAATCCTCAAAGATCTTCCATTTGACCCTGCAATCCCATTACTAGGTATCTACCCAGAAGAACAAAAAGCATTTTACCACAAAGACATTTGCACTAGAATGTTTATTGCAGCTTAATTCATAATTTGCCAAGTCATGGAAGCAACCTAAGTGCCCATCAACCCATGAATGGATCAACAAACTGTGGTATATGTATCCTATGGAATATTATTCAGTCATTAAAAAAGATGGACACATTATATCTTTTACATTTACCTGGACGGAGTTGAAATACATTCTTCTTAGTAAAGTATTGTAAGAATGGAAAAAATAAATATCCAATGTATTCCATACTAATATGAAATCAATATATAAATAATTACATGTTCCTAAGAACAATAAAACACTATTAAAGTCCAGGTCAGGAGTAGAAGGAAGCAGGAGTGGGGAGGATGTAGGGCAGAAGGAGGGAGGGTATGAGGCGGGATCTCATCTAATGTGCACAGTGTGATGGTGTATAACACACCCCCAGGTAAGGGGCTCTTCTACAAATGTAACTTGATCCTGGAAATGAGAACAATGTAACCTAAATATTGTACCCTCTTATTAATTTGAATAAAGTTTAAAAAATAATAAATACAAAAATACTTATCATTGTGCTACCGTTGCCTATAGTACTCAGTACAGTATCAGGCTGTAAGGTTTGTAACCTAGGAGCAGTGGGCTGTACCATACAACCAATGTGTGTGGTAGAACATAGTAGCTACGTCTGTGTAAGTGTCCTTTGTGATGTAACTCTACAATGACAGACAGAGCACAGGGGCTCACACCTCTGGGTAGCTTAGGCAGGAGGATCGCTTGAATTCAGGAGTTAGAGACCAGCCTAAGCAAGAGCCAGACTCATTTCTACAAAAAATAGAAAAATTAACCAGGCGTTGTGGCCGGTGCCTATAGTCCCAGCTACCTGGGAAGCTGAAGCAGGAGGATCACTTGAGCTCAGCAGAATGAGACTGCAGTGAACTATGATCATGTCATGGCACTCTAGCTAGGGCAACAGAGTGAGACTGTCTCCAAAAAAAGGAAAGAGAGCTTGGCCCCTGTAGCAGTGGTTATGGTGCCAGCCACATACACCGAGGGTGGCGGGTTCAAACCTGGCCTGGGCCACCTAGACAACTGTAACAAAAAAATAGCTGGGCATTGTGGCGGGTGCCTGTAGTCCCAGCTACTTGGGAGGCTGAGGCAAGAGAATCACATAAGCCAAAGAGTTTGAGGTTGCTATGAGCTGTGACGCCACGCACTCTACCAAGGGCAATGTAGTAAGACTCTGTCTCAAAAAAAAGGAGAGATTCGGCGCCTGTGGCTCAAGCGGCTAAGGTGCCAGCCACATACACCTAAGGTGATGGGTTCGAATCCAGCCCGGGCCCACCAAACAGCAATAATGGCTGCAACCAAAAAATAGCCGGGCGTTGTGGCGGGTGCCTGTGGTCCCAGCTACTTGGGAGGCTGAGGCAGGAGACTCGCTTGAGCCCAGG